>NC_136792.1:16988407-17208407 GCF_951216825.1 Electrona antarctica | reverse complement strand
TACGGTATGATCCACATTTATGAACATTCTTTTGCTATAACACCCTGTATTTGAATACTGAAATCTGATGCTTGTCAAGCTTTCGTTTTGACATTTGTGTATCTTGGACTTGTGACTTATGCTCCTGTGTCTAAGGTTACAGAAAGTGCGTACACACTGTGTCAGCTGACAGAAACAGGATGGGTGGATAATATGTAAGGGCAGGTGCCCACATGTGAGTCAATCTGCAAGCAGGAAATTGTACTGGCAACCCCCCCACAACCCCCCCCCCCACACACACACACACACCCCCCACCTCCCCAAACACGCACGCACGCACACACGCACGCACGCACGCACGTGCACATGCACGCACGCACGCACGCGCGCACACACACACACACACACACACACACACACACACACACACACACACACACACACACACACACACACACACACACACACACACACACACTTGTGTGACACCCTGGTGACACCCTGGTCTTTTAGCAGAAGTGCCCTATAACTTCCTCATTGCACTTTCCTTGACACTGCACTGTTTTGTACAACTTTACACAGCTAGACACCTATAGACAAATTCACAGAGGGTTGCCTGAGTGCGGCCATTACTGAGGTGTACCATTAAGCGCAGCAGCACTGATTAGCTACACCTGGCCTACGGAGCACCTGCTTCATGGATTACACCTCAGTAATGGGCAGCCCCCAGGGCACCCCTCTGTGAATACGTCTATAGCTGATCTGATGTCATCTCACTTAGCAACCCTGACCTGACCCTCCATTCTTTATTCATAGTCACATCATATAATATAATATTATAACATTCAAATATTATTCAGATTGGATTATTATTTTATGTTTATTGTAATTATGCAAGTATAAAGACTAGAGTAAAATCATCTATCCATTTTTCGTTAAAACATTTTAATATGTTAAATCCATCAATTAATTGGTTAATCATTAACACCCATTATTTTCCTTTCACTTTGTTTTATTGTTGTTATTGTTATTGTTATCCAGCCATGTGCTGGTGTCAGGTGTGCTCTGCCCCCCCCCCCCTGGCTCCGGACCATCGCCAGGGGGGCCACCTGCAGGCCCCATCCCATGTCACATAGATAGATAGATAGATAGATAGATAGATAGATCTAGATAGAAATATATACTGTATATATTTTGTTTATTTTGTTTAACAGACTTCTCCTCTGCTTTTCTTATTTTGCTATAAAAGCGGAAAACTAGTGAACTTTATTATTCAATTAGTTTTGTCAAGCCATTCGTTTTGCTTGCAAGTGGCAGTGGTATAATCAGTGGGATAATAATATACAGTAAGGCGTTCGTTATTTGAAATAAATAAACCCCTTCAGGGCATAGCTGGACAGATGCGGGTTTATTTTCCAATAATGTCTGCCTTACTGTGCATGATCGCTTACAGTACATGTTAATGGCTTTCACAGTCCTATGGAAGCATGTGGACCCAAGGGCAGAGAAACCACAGTAACAGAGACCATGGTGTTCTTTTATTCAGAACACAGGCAAGACTTGACAAACCAATAAACAATACAACAAACAAAACCATCTGCTTCACTATCAGGAGACTAGAAGAACTCTGCCTTCCTAGCAGGACAACTAACTAAACATACAGAGATCTTGGCAAAAGAACAAACAAATCTAACTCCTTTATTAGCAGGATAATAAACTTTACCTCTCGCAGGAATGACACAGGAGAGAGCAACAAATGCCAGCCTTACACCAAACGATTTTCAAGCAAGTTCACTGTCACAATGTTGGAATAAACTCATGAGAGTTTTGCTTATCTATATCGTTTGGTGTAAGGTCATGAAATTCATTCAGAGAGTCTTTTCTAGTCTTGATGTTCAGTTAAATGTTGTTCATCTTTAATGTTAGTCTTCAGTCTTAGCACATTATTCTCATGTGAAGCTTTATGATGTGAATGGTCGTAACACCATGCGAGGCACAAACCTGCTCATCGGGAGCAATTAGGGGTTCAGTGTCTTGCTCAAGGACGCTTCGACACTAACTCTGGGGAGCCCGGGATCAAACTAAGAACCTTCCGGTTCCCAAGTGGCCACTATACCACCTGAGCCACTATCGCTCGTTCAAAAGCCCTTACACATCAAACTGACTTGTCCCGACTACTACAGACTAACAGGTGTAAAATGTTGCTGTGTGCACACTGTGTACTGTGTGTAGCAGACATATTTCTGTCTGCTGCTGTTGTGCACCTTTTATGGGAGAAAAGAACTCCATGCCAAGAGGTGGCAGTAATCTGCAGGAATTAGAGAAAGAGCATTTTCACACTACTCCTCTCTCTGAAACCTGTGTGTGGTCTTCTTGTATGTACTCCACGTAGTGTGCTTCACTCTCCATGTTTGCACTGGACAAATGTGAGAAAGAGCTCCCCCACCACCCACCCCCTGTACTGACCTATATCAACGGTGACTCAAGTTTACCCACACAGACGTTTCACTGTCAACCGATACTTGATACTTATTGACGTCGACCGGCTCAATGTGTCTAGTGTATAGTGGCCATATGATAACTGGAAGGTTTCCAGTGCAATCCCTAGCTCTTCCTGATGTCATGTTGCAGTGTTCTTGAGCAAGACTGAACCGCCAAGTGCTCCCTAAACGCAACCTTGCATGGTTGCCTCCATCGACTGTGTGTACAAATATATTACAGGGTGTCAGACTTCAGTGTTTTAAGTATTTTTAAATTCTTCTAGGCAGATGTGAGAATGCAGTTTTACTTCTTTTCAAAGTCTTTTAAAGGTATTCTAGTAGTGCATGGTAGGCATTAGTCAGGAAGTAATTCCAAAGGCTTTAATGTAAAGAATAGAGAGCCTAGAACAGCACACAGGTGAGTTCAATTAGAAAGATTGGAGAGTTACTGTGGCAACTGACTATATGGTGCTGCTTGGGCCCCAGAACATCTACCACATGGGCATGACCAGAGCAGTAAGACAGAGTTAGGACATTGAGCTGGACTTTGAAATACATTGTTTTCAACGAGGGTGGCGCAAATAAGAGCAATTTTAGGCATGTGTGCAACATGACAACTGTTTTAAAGTATTGTACAGTGACAACTAAAGTCTCTGTAATGTTTATGTTGTACTATTACTAAAAACAATCTAAAATTAAAGCTGGGCTGTTGCCTGAGTCCAATGCATTTCTGCCAACGTCCGGTTCAGGACTTGTCCCCATTTGTTGTCCCCATTCAACAGAAGTCTATGTAGAAGAGCCGCCATGAAGTGAATGGAGTTGTCGAAACTCTGTTTTACTCTATGGCTCTGGGCATGACCTGTGACAATGGTATGATGAGATAATGTACCTAGGCATAATGCTGTAGTCACAACTTTGTATTGGAAAATCATCAATTAATCAATGATAATGATTTAAGAACACATAATGTAAAGCCATGGGCACTTTTATGGCTGTCAACAAAAAGTACATTTCAGAGTGCAGGAGAGCAGAAGAAAACACAAAATGACAGCAGAACAGGCTATTGGAGATAAGGCAGAAATCGGCGTTATTGTATGAGTCTTAGCACACACAATCACACATCAGCCAGTGATCAGATGAGCTGTGATGATGTGTGACTGAAACCAGGCCTTGCCAGCTCTGCCAAAAGCAGAGACAATTATTCATCGCTAGTCACATCTGGTGACAGGCTGCAAAATCGTATAGAAATCATCCAAGACCAAGTGTTCAATACATAGTTCATAAGGCTAGGACCACAATTAGATTTTTTTAGATAATTTATTATTGAGGTGGTACAGAATAGGCAAAAAAATGATTGATAGTATTTTGGAAAACGAAGCAATATGCTGGTCTGGGATTTGATAGCTAGTGGGCTGTTGGTTGGTTGGTGGGTTTGAGTGAGTTGTGGTTAACTCTGAATACTTTGGCTTGGGAGTAGTGGTGGTCTCTACATAGACATGTGGGTGACCCCCCCACACTTGAGGAAGAGAGGAGAAATAGAAAGGGTAGAGTAGAGACTGGGTGGTGGAGGGTCCAATTGGCTGAAGCACAAATGGAAGTAGTTACGGTCTGTACCATGTACTGTATCTATCTATAACAAGTACAACTACAAAAGTGCGTTCCTCAGAGCATAGGTCTCTGCCAAGCCGGGTAGCCTATAAGGGCACGCACATTTGGAAATGCAGTCAGTTATAGCCAATTGTAATGGAATATGACAAATCGGACTGATACAATCACATGACTCCAGAAGTAATGTGTTTTGGACAGAATTTGTAGGTGTAGCAACAAAAACTGTTTTGAAGAAAGCGCTAATGGTAGTCTGGCACAAATGGCCAAGGCCTACAGGGAGCTACATCATGATCCAAGGAATCCAGGGAAATTGAGATTTTGATTGTACGACCTACGGTTCAAGAGTTATAGGCCGAAAAGTGAAGCAGCCAAGCATATGTTATAGCGCCACCACGAGGCAGATCAGATTTGAAAGGTTCTTCATTGGCCTACTGGAAGTGTGTGTGCACGTCAGTTTCACGCCAATTGGTAAAACGGTTCCAGTGATTAGCTGCTCACAGAATGGGGTGTATACGTTGGTTAGACATACCAACAGTCCTACAGTCATTAGTCAGACAAACCCGTGCTGTGGGTTATAAATCTGTGGCTCCCGACATGCTTGGCGGGTAAAAACGAATCTGTGCTGCGGGTTAAAAATCACCCGTGGCTTCCTGTGAGGTTAGGGTTAGGTTAGGGTCTGCCGGGGAGGGTGTCTGACTAATGGGTGTGTCTGACTGTTGGTATCACCCCCACAGAATGACTAACTGACTGACTTACAGGAGCAAAAACATACAATACAAGGTGTTGCATAAACAGGTCACAGGTGGGGCATTCATTCCCAACTTGCATCGTTCCCGACTTGCATTTTTCCAGAGTAGGCCCATGTCTGTTTATAACCCATTGATTGTAATAGCTAATGTTATTAGTACTGTGGTAACAGCCTGTTACCACAGGTAACGCACTGCTTACTATACTATGGGTACAGCGAATAGGTACAACATGCAACATGCAATTGTCAATTGTTCCCGATTTACATCATTCCAGATTTGTGTGGTAAGTAGTTATTATTTGAAGTATTTCAAATAGCTTCAAATCGGTGGCTGGGAGGAGTTTAGGTGTGGTATGATAAGGTGAGGCCCTGCCTCCTGAACTTGAGTTATTGAGTTATTTTCATAACTATGGCACTCGTTTTTGTCGCATTCCTAAGTCAATAATGTAAGGACCAGCAGTGGTTCGTTTCCATAGGAAACCACTGCTGGTCATCAAATTATGGGCTTAGGAATGTGACTAAAACAAAACAAATATCCATGAATTCAAGTCTCCATGGGGTCAGTAATCGATAGGGGAAAAAAGGCATTTTGGGGGTGAACTATCCCTTTAAGTTAAGTTTGACACTCACAATCCTTGCACCTGTGACATCACTTTACAACATGACACCTCTGGTCTGTGGGAGCAGGTGAACAAGGCTATAGGTATGGGAGCGCCATAATAACTTAAACATATTACCTACCCAGCTTAGCTGTATGCATACTTGGCTGTGTAGCTCAGCTGCATTATATCTCAGACCCCTTTTTTTCTACTTGTCAAAAGCAGAACCAGTCATAACATGAGAGCATCACCAGGGAGTAGAGTTGGGAAATTAATTCACAGAAAGGAAGAGAAAGAGAGAGTACCATATGTGGGTGAGAAACATGTTCTCATACAAGCTGTTTTTCTTTTGTTTCAGCTGCACAGCCCCACCTTAAACGAGGAGAGGGAGCGAGGGAGCACACTGGACAGCGAGGAGAGGAAAGGTGAAGGGGAATTTGTTGAAGAACCGGGCATAATGTGCTTGGAGAGGTCCCAAAACCAGCTGTTTTCCATTCAGTGCGAGTCCATGGAGTTAGAAGAAGACGCAGAGGCAGAGAGGCAAGGAAACACGGACGGAGAGGCAAGGAAACACCAACACAGCAGAGAGATTAGAGACCTAAGGGCAGGACATTGTAAGTGACATAAGGGATGGCATGTGGACTGAGTGAACATGTTTTAGTGTCTCAACTCACTCGGAGCAGCAGAAAGTGTGGCTCTCAGCAGAAAAAGTGCACACACACACACACACACACAAGTAAGGTCTATTCTCCTCATTAAACCTCCATTGAATCTGCCCGCACCCAACACGTGCACACACACGGACAGACGCACGCACTCACACACACTCACATACGCAGTACGCACACTCACATTGCCTTCCTCCATCAAATGTACAGTAAGTAAGGTGGACTTCTTGGGTACAGGCTTTAGTTGCGACTGCAGGTCGCATTTACTATGACATCGTACATTTTTGTCCGTCAGTGTTTCACTCAAAATCCCAATACTGTACATGGGAAAGCCCTCATATGGTGCCCAGGTCTCGTGACATCACGTGACATCATCACGGATGGAGATCCCTGATGTCATAGTAAATGTGACCTGATGTTGCAGTTAAGCCCATATATGGAGATCTATGATGTCACCAATATTGGCCAGCAACTCTACATCTGACCTCAAACCTCAAACCCTTAGATCTCCATATATGGATATATGTCAGAACCTGTCCTGTTCTGACATTCCATATGTTTATCCTTCCCCATCCATCCTTCCTCTTCGATGTCTCCCTTTTGACTGATACCTGTCCATTCAAACTAGACGGGCCTTCCCCAAAGTTATTAGTGCACCCGCTGAAAACAAGAGTTCTCAACAGGCCCACCTGTCCATTCAAACTAGACGGGCCTGCCCCAAAGTTATTAGTGCACCCGCTGAAAACAAGAGTTCTCAACAGGCCCACCTGTCCATTCAAACTAGACGGGCCTGCCCCAAAGTTATTAGTGCACCCGCTGAAAACAAGAGTTCTCAACAGGCCCACCTGTCCATTCAAACTAGACGGGCCTGCCCCAAAGTTATTAGTGCACCCGGTGATCAACAGGACCGAAAATTATAAGGCCCTCCTTTTAGGGCGAGGTCGCTTCTTGCCATCAGGCGTCTTACTGGTTTAGACATACTTGGTCCGACTGTCATTAGACCGACAACCTACCTCAAACCCTAACCTGAAATGTATTATATATATGGATTTGGCCGCTGTGGCAGAATCTAAATATTCAGCTACCTTTAGGCAAAATGGAGATTAAGTCACAGAGGTATCTGCTATTACTTTGATTTACTTTTATACTCATAGGAGTGTCCAATGCATATGTGAATAAATATGTGTGCACAAGTGACTTTATGGCATACATTGGATAGCGGATTTGAATGTTAGCAACCCATATCCATGCAATGGAGCCAGTAGGCTACTGGAGCGGAGACGTTGTTGTCAGCCATTGTCCGACGTGGCGTTGGTTGCGTTGTCCGACTACTACTAACCCTAAACCTAACCCTAACCTCAGTCTTAACCGGCCATGTAAGTAAACATAAAGCAAAGTTGTTGTATTGTGGAGTTTCACTATGTTTTTGTTTCGGCGGCAGTAATTTCACTTCCGTGTTTCCTAATCGCAGCCAGTAGGCTCCAGTAGAGCCTACTTGCTCCATTTCATGGTCTTGATTACTGGTGATTATGGGTTGATACTAGCAATCGAATCAGGAGCATGAGTAGGCCTACATGTGACTGTAGTTCTTCAGCTGAAGGGCTGATGATGACCTGGGGGGTGGGGGGGGGGGGCACCCACCTTCTATGCCCTCCTTAGAGTATAAATATAACAGAGACGTCACCGAGAGGAAACCCTGAGGCGAAATGGACATATTGGCCGAATTTGGTATTGCAGCTCGAGCCAGCGCTGGTCCGTTGACTATCATTGCGCACGTTCATGTTATTGGGGCAATGACACGTGAACGCTGTTTCATACGTGAACGCGTGCAATGATAGTCAACGGCCAGCGCATTCACGATTTGGCCCAATCCATCCCAGAATGCACTCTGTTCCTACCCGGAAAGAGGAGTGAAATCGCCTCATGCGTTTTTGAGCAACTTAATGCAAGTGGATGGGAGGAGAAATCCGGTGACGTCTCTATTAATAATTTAATATATACTCTAAGATGCCCTCTGACATTACCAGGTGGAATCATGGCACCATTGCCCGACACCAGACACCCTAGACCTTTGGCATTTAATTTGGGATGCCAGTGCCTATGGCAGGGAGGAGTAGAGGACTCAGGGTGAACATGGGCAATGGGCATGACTCCAGTAGGCATTGATGTCTCCACATGTGCCCATTCAAACGTTCCCTGGGACATTTTAAATGCTAACATAAAATCAGACAGAATATCTTAAAATATCATTTGCAGCAATATAAAGTGGAATTGGACTGGCTCAATTCTCAAACTGGATTGGCTGCACAGGAATTAGGTTCAAAGTTTCTTTATTGTCACTATCTTGTGTACAGGTACTGGTACGGTTGTAATGCGCATAACTCCAGAACCGTTTGCCCCACTGACTTCAACTTCGACACACACGTTCCACACCCCCACAGGGAGTGCAGTGCCCGGTATCGAGTCGGTCGGACCCACGGTTCTCCAGAACCACCACAAAAGGCTCTGGTCTGCCATGTGGGCCTAAAAAGCCAAAGTCCCCTAACCTGTGCAATTTCCAGCCTTTGCCTCAGCCAATTGATTACTTAACCACTCCACTTTTCACAGTCAGTTTGCACTCTTCAGACACAGGCAGACATGCAGATACAGAGATCTCCATGTAGGGAAAAAACGGGTGCTATGACAAGTTGACAACAGGTATTATTAGGTTCCCAAGTTGCATCGTTCTCAAGTAGGCCGGTGGCCGACGGGCACATACAGGTCTAGTAATAATAATAATAATAATAATAATTGTATTATATAAAAAATAAATGGTTCTTACTCATAGGATATGAACATCTATTACATGTCTTTGCATAATATAAAAGCTGTAATAAAGGGACCGGTGCCACTGTCTTTGGCATTGTACAACACAGAATTAAACTGACGCATTCTGGACTGGCCCAGAATTCAGTGTTATATTCATTCGGTTGTTTCCACACATTTGAAGAGGTAATTCATGGCAAAACTGTTTGATCGATGTCAAACATCTGGGAGGCACTATGATTTCTCATCTGCTCTTGTTATTCAGGTTATGCTCACACACTTCGGGGGGAAAAAGGTGTGCACAATGCACATGTGCGTGCACGTTATGTGTGCACGTCTGGCTGGTTTTGCTCCTGCTGACAGAGTAATGGATCTGTACATTGTTGCATATGGACTTTGTGTGATGTATGAGATTCATTTGAAATTCTCTGTCTTAAATGAGGCACTTGCGTGTCCATGTGGGAGAATATAAAGCAGACACGCTCTACTCCCTTGTCCCACATTTGTCTTGAAATGTGAATTCCAAATGAATCCGCATTACACAGTGTGAACACACAAAGATTAAAAGAGAGAATGTTTAGCTCACTGTGCTAATGTTTAAGATTCTGACAGTGTAAATCAGTGTAAATAGGCTTACTATAAATCACAGAATTTGCCTCTTATTGTGCAAACAATAAAACTAAATAATTGAGACACATGCCGTGTGAAACCATTATGCAATTTATTTTATTGCCAAGTTGATGTGGGTATAGTTTACAAACAAACAGACAGAAAATGACATTTTTCACATTGGCTTTTGAAAAAATAAAAGCCTTATCGACATGAATTAAGACAACAGAATTAAAACAACAGAATTAGAGAAAAATAATTATGAAACAAAAACCCACAATTGTAATTTACACAAAGAAATTGCCTATAAAACATTTTTGACATGCAATAAATACATTCATTTCACTAAAGCAAAGTAAGATCAATATTGACAATGAAATGTAGAAAAATACTGTTTGGTCTAATAATGTATTGCGTTTTAATGTGTTCACCACTTGACTTTGTTTCAAGAAGGCACTTTGGAAACACTCACTGGAGATTATTGACATCTGAAACATTTTGTGCTTCTTGCCTGCTACTGTAAAAGGAAACAGTTTTCCATTGATTAGTCTGATATTTTCCATAAAATATGCAATGCATTTTATTGCCTTGCTTTTTCCATTCATCCATAAATGTCTCTGGCTGCGTGGCGGTTTATGATAAATGCCTCTGGCTGCATGGCGGTCTATGTAACAGCTGAACTTTCTTACCCCGTAACCTCAACCAATAGCCTACAACAACCTAAAAACATCACACTGATCATCATTACATCACAATCCATCATTTCTGCACATGAATGTGTGTGTGCGTGTGTGTGTGCGTGTGCGTGTGTGTGTGTTTGTGTGTGCGTGCGTGTGTGCGTGTGCGCACGCGTGTGTGTGTGTGTATTGTGTGTGTGTGTGCGCGCGTGCACGTGTGCGTGTGCGTGTGTGTGTGTGTGTGTGTGTGTGTGTGTGTGTGTGTGTGTGTGTGTGTGCACGCGTGTGCGTGTGCGTGCGTGTGTGTGTGTGTGTGTGTGGACCCTGAGGCTCTATAACGTTCTGGCAGAGGTTTTTCAGTGTGTGTTGGGTAGCATTGCCTTTGCTTTAATAATGACTTTTTCTACGAGAAGTGACACTCCAAAAGGAGCAGGGCAGCCTAATTAAATCTGACCTAATCTGGAGCAGCAGTCTGCCATCCAGCTGTGTGTGTGTGTGTGTGTGTGTGTGTGTGCGCGCGTGTGTGTGTGTGTGTGTGTGTGTGTGTGTGTGTGTGTGTGTGTGTGTGTGTGTGTGTGTGTGTGTGTGTGTGTGTGTGTGTGTGTGTGTGTGTGTGTGTGTGTGTGTGTGTGTGTGTGCGCGTGCGTGCGTGCGTGCGTGCGTGCGTGCGTGCGTGCGTGCGTGCGTGCGTGCGTGCACTGCGCGTGGCTGTGTTACGATCAGATCAGCTTTAACTGCTATGAATGCTATTTGTTTTGCCCCTGTTTAGTTGTTTAACTGTTTGCCTTTACATATCAGTGAAAGTGTTTCAGAACCACACGTTGCACATTTCAAACAGGTATTACTGGATTCAAGCCGGCATGAATGAAACAGCAACACACACCATTTCAAGGTCACACATGGTCCACTTTGTCAGTCTTGTCTGTTCATCTGCCCTGTGGTAGAAACAGAACGAGAGTGGACGCTCCAAGCTAAACAAACGGGGGAGTACATGGGCAGCTACAACCCTTCTCCTGTTCATCTACAAAGAGCCTTCTGTCGGTCATGTGCTGATTGGGTCATAATTGTTCGCTCTGGAAAATAGGATGCCATATTCTGAGGGCATGCTGACATGAACATTAACATAAAAACCTGACAATGAACTGCAGCGTTAAACTATAGAGAAAAGAATCATTTCCTCACAATTCTCCATTCCCGACAGAGGGAAACACATTGTTTTATGAACATGAGAACACAGATTAGGGGGGGCGGGAGGGAGCGAATGAAAGGTATTAAAAACAGTTATGTTTATTTCTTTGTTTTTCACTGAAGCTTCATCGACTACCTCTATCTCCCTCTGTTTCTGCTTTATTTTGTCCTCCCTCTCCCCCGCCTGTTCTCTCCATCGCGGCACATGACTTGGCTGCTGGAGCTGGGGCCTGGCTCAATTGTGCAATTTCATACATGTTTACTTTACTGGCATCTTTCTGAGCATATTTTCCCCTCACATTATTCTGCATTTCCTCTTGCCTTTTAAACTCTGTCTTTAATCTTCCTTTTTGTAATCCATTTCTGGATTTGGCGGAGCAAAGTACAAAAGCGATGTCAGACATTCTTTTTTTTTAAAAAGCTTTGGCCAATCATCCGCTGTGTTTTTAACACATGCCACAAAGCACATTTTGGAAGTCGATCAGGGCGTTAAGGGAAAGAAAGTAGTTGTTCTCATAAACATTTAGACAAGTGTCTTCTTCAACATGAATAACAGCTGGAAGTCAGTGAATCACAGTGGGAAGGGGGGGCACTGGTTTGTGCTGAATGTCAAGAAGTTAGGAGGGGCAGACAGAGGTGAGGAGAGAGCTCCGAGGTAACATGGGAGGACAGGGAGTGTGGCCAATGAGTGTGAGAGAGAGAGAGAGAGAGAGAGAGAGAGAGAGAGAGAGAGAGAGAGAGAGGACGAGAGGACGAGAAGGAAGCATAGTACAAAAGAATACAGCCGATTTAGGGAGTTTTAGGAGGTCACAAGGGTAATAAAAATCATAATTCAAAGATTTCTCCAGAAAATGGCAGTTTGGGGGGAATAAATCTGAAGCATCTGTTTATAATAAAGACTCTTGAATGTGTCAAAAAAACCCTCCACTTCACCCTGCTCTACTGTGGGAAAGACTTTCAAACACACAGATTGACAGGTGTACTGCGGATACACTGCACAGCGCAACCAAACACACACACACACACACACACACACACACACACACACACAGTCACACACACACACACACAGTCACACACGCACACGCACACACACACATGTGCGCACGCACACGCATACACATCTACACAATCAATGACAACACCAACGTACTGCTGGCACATTTGGTGTTGATCGACTTTGGTTTCATGATTTCATCGCCCATAAATCTAGGGTATACTATTTGGCTCAAGCTTACATCAGAACATGATTCTTTGTAAAATAAAACAATACAAAGTAAAAACATACTGTATAACACAATATACATGAGGGGCAAACTAGCGGCAAGTCTGCTCTGTGCTCAATATTACCTAGATAATGGCTTTTTTAATAAGGCAATGTCAGAATTGGTGAAATGTTCAACAAGGCAGCTTGTTATAGAAGCTATCACTGTGTACGCTTCGCTGTTGGGCATCGGCAACGTCTGCTCAGTGCTATAACTGTTTTGGCGTACAACCTATAATAAACGTCAAATATAATAGTGGTTATATGGAGCCCATCGCAAAATAGACATTTGGAGGTATTCTGTAGACTGTTTAACCTGTCAGAGTCAGCCATCTCCAAAGTCTAATAGACATTTGGAGGTATTCTGTAGACTGTTTAACCTGTCAGAGTCAGCCATCTCCAAAGTCTAACAGTACAGAGGTCACGTGGCCTGGTGACGCTGGTAAAAAAAGCTTAAAGGGATAGTTTGGATTTCCTTTGACATCAAAGCCTTTTTTGGCTTACTGGGTCATGGGAACTCATCCAGACCAATTTTATTTCCATACTGTGAGTATTATAAAATTTACGGGACCGGGATGGTTGCCATACAAGCATTAGTATGGAATGAAATGAAACTGAAAAACTACACTTAGAAATTGGTCGCTGTTCTTACAACTACAACTCATTCATCTATGTCTTAAAATCTTGTTAATTTTACATTATATTATTTCATATAATTAATTGTGATGAATGATGGTATCATTATGAATTCATACTTTCTTAGTTTGAAGAGTTCTCACTTCTTAATTAAATATATTTAGCAACACAATTACATTGCAAGTTACCCAGCCTTGTCTTTGCCATTCACAATGACCAGCCAGTCCCTATAACTTTATAAATATTCACAATATGGATGTAAACGTAGTTTAATTGAGGAAAAAAGAGACGAAAATAAAAGTAGTCCAAAATATATTCAAAGTCAAAACATTGTTAATGATGTAAAACAATAGCTATCTGCATGAATGGCTTGCTTTTTCACTACACATCATCACAAGGACAGCTTTGCGTGACAAAGATACACAGTAAAATAGTGTAAAAATGTAACCAAATCACTGTGTACATTATGTGCAGCTGCATGATTAACAAAACATACAATCAGTCTGTTAATAGTTAATTTACCCATCCGTAATTCAGAGTTTACAAACGCACAATGTACACAGTGTTAGCCTGGCTAATAAGCCAGACTAATATCACACAACACTGTCGCGGGATGGCAATTTATTTTTGCCAACGGCTGATTCGGTCTGGCTTATTAGCCAGGCTAACACAGTGTTACATTTGTACACTCTCAATGAAATCTCAGGATTGTACAATGTAGAGCCTCCTATTTTTTCTGAATGGAGAGTTGAAGAAGTAAGAATAGTCTTTCATATGGAGACAATGGATCATGTCCACCCTGCTGCGTTCTCCCTACTCCTCCTCTCACTCCACAATCTGCGTCCCTCTCTCCCTCTCTATCTGCCTCTGAGCAGAAACACACGGCGCACATCCTGCTCAAGACGACAGACTAGCCAAAAGTTCACTTCCTGCTCCTCAGCTCTAGTCCTTCACACCAGCCCTATTCCCAGGGCATACATTAACAGCCATTCATATACTCAAATAGCATATGGACACACAAACACACCAGCAAACGCTTCCTCTTCCAGAAACACGCTCCTTCCCTCACTATCTCCTACACACACCCACACACCCCCACGCACGCACGCACGCACGCACGCACGCACGCATGCACACACGCACGCACGCACGCACGCACACACACACACACACACACACACACACATTAAGGGAATTAAGGGAATTTAAAAAACAATCCACATCCTATGTTAAAGTTAAGGCATTATCTCCCTCTTTCTTCCTGCGCAGATTTGGTGAGGCAGTGGAAACAGTTCAATGTTATTTTAACTGTGCAAGAGAAGGAACAGAAGAGATAGATTCTCAGTCAGAGTGAATTGGTGAATGAGAGGGAAGAGAAGGGGTTGGCGAATGAGATCGAAAATTCCCACGATTGCACATCCGCCCATCTCTACATTTGGGTGTCTGTGGTCCATAAACGCTACAGTATATTTGACACACACTCCTGACAGCTGCAGCGTTGCCTCATATTTCGCTTCAAAACACTTTTGGTTGGAGGTCTTTGTTAAATGGCTTTTATGGAAGGTATTTGTGAAGTCTTCCATTTACTAATCCAGGGGTTCTCAACGTTTTTGGCCGGGGACCCCCGGAAATGCTTTGGCAATGTCTCGGGACCCCCGCCCCGCCCCGCCCCCTCCCGACCCCCAATATAAATTGACTGCTACAATAACCTTAAACCATTTTGGGCGGGAACCCCTTTTGGTGTTTTAAGCATTGTTATAATTTAGCTATTGAAAAATAGCAGATCTACAAGCTCATAGCGCGCCACCGAGTGGCGCGCTACGAGCTTGTAGGTCTGCTATTTTTGAAAAAAAGTGAAAATAAAATTTTAAAATAAATCTTTTTTTTTTTTTTGGAAAATAATTTGGGGACCCCCTAAAATAATTTGGCGACCCCCCGAGGGGTCGCGACCCACGGGTTGAGAACCCCTGTACTAATCCATGTACTACTGCAGGGGAAAGCTGCACTTGCTGCCATCCAAAACAAGCTTGCTCCTTCTGTGTTTCTGTGCATGTTCTAACTCTATCTGAATTGTATCATGGAGTGAGTGGATGCTATAGCTTCCAGAGGAAAAAGGTCAAACAACTCGAGGCTAGTTTTCATCCTTACAAAGGCCACTGTTTGCGTTGTTCCTGGTAGTATTGATAATAAATAGTCTTGAAGGTAAACAAAGATATCACAAAATGACACCATTGTTGCACCTAAACCCAGACACGCCAACAGAGGTGTAACTCAGCGTTTACCAAACAGCCAGTTTTAACATGCTACCAAAAATAAATGACTTTGCCTTATCAAAACATTGTATTTGGTCAGACCCACACACACAAGCCTCTTTGAGGACAATACAAATGGAAACATTTACTACATCGTAAGATAAACAAAACAAAAGAATGTTGTTAATATAACATGTTATCATCTCTCCACCATAAAATTGCAATAGGCAAAAGGTTGTAAGTATGAAAAAATTAACCACAGGTTTAACACAGGACAACCGTCCCCATACAATATAAAAAAGAAAAAGAAACAAAGTGTGTGTGTGTGTGTGTGCGTGCGTGCTCGTGCGTGCATATGCACGTGCCTGTGTGTGATTATTGTTTTTTGTTGGTTTGCTAGAGTTTTGCATCCCCCTGCCGGGTTCAGTCCTGAGGTAAGCATCAGTAACACATGCGTTGCTTTGGTTAAGATCAACTGATAGAAAGGGAAATAATGTGAAAGAAAACAAACATCCTTGATATGATCATAAGCTACTGAAATGAAGCCCTTACAATATTGTTACATTAATAAAACAACATAAAACAGTCCCCATAGATGGGCAAATTGTCTCTAAGCTGAGTGTAAGTCTTTAAGATTCACAACGCCTATCACAGTGCATTCATGGCTTTAGTCTTCACATTCACCCACTGAGGTTGGCAATGGCACTATAGTGGTCAGCAACTTCTAATCTAAAACGATCCAACAGTCAAGGCAAAGGAAAAGGCCAGCATGCTTTGGAATAAACATTTGAAGACAAAAATGTGCCTTCAACCCACAACCCTTAAGTGTTCTTTTGTTTTCTTTTCTAGCTGGAGGAATCGCCGGTCAGCCAACAGAGAAGCATGTCATTCTTGTTGTGCCTGACACCGGCAGGGAGGGCGGCAAGGATGGGAGACAATTGCTAGTCTCGGGTTTCATGTTAATGTGTGGATCAGAGGGGCAGGATGGCAGGCATGAAATGGGACATCAGGCCGACAAGATGTGTGAATTGTTAGGGAGAAAGTGGGATTTCACAGGGCTTACTGGAGCACGGCAGCTGGGATGTGCTGTTCCCCAGTACAAGCTTCCAGGGAGCACCCAAACACCCGTTAATAATACATCAGATTGGCGGCTCCCTGTGTGAGCGTGTGTGTGTGTGTGCCTGCGTGTGCCTGCGTGTGCGTGCGTGCGTGCGTGCGTGCGTGCGTTGAGGAGGAAAACAGCAGTGACAGTGTGGAACGCTCACTTTGGCCTGTCAACAGTAGCAAGGCTCACAGAGAGCAACATGGGAGAGCAGGTCAGAAAGGTCAAATGAATAGAGCAACACTTGCTGTACGACGTAACATAGGACTATTGCTAAGGCGTGGGGAGTCATGGCCGGTGAATGCCGTTATTGCTGGTAGTGAGTGACAGATATCTGTGTGACTGATTCTACCCTGGACACTGCCTTCAATATCTCCTTCTCTGCTGACAGTTCCTCAGCTGCATCCACCATTGTAAATATTACACAATGTCAGAGGCAACACCCATGTGCTCTATCTACCATGGGGATGAAACTACACACATGAACAGGGATTGGTGTGTCATCATCTGGGTATGTGCTCTCGTGTCCCAGTTATGAGATCACAGGGCTGTGCTTGCTGCTTTTCAATAACAATTTACGGGCGATGTGATGTTAGTCAAAACGCAAATTGAAGAATAGAAATGAAAGGGAGCTTGGGAGTTCAAAGGGTTATGTGCTGAGTGTAAGAGTGATTAAGCTACTATTACTGTCACTTAATATAAGCCTTGATTTACAACAAAATATGAGGGAGTGTGTTACAAATAATTTGGTGTGAAAATAAGCATAGATCACTTTACCTAAATGCTGAAGCAACTGCTGTCATTGTTTAGTCATTTCCTCGTGACTAGAGAAGCAGGAACATGATGGGTAGAAAGCTTAAGAATGAGATACATACATTGTCCAGTACCCCAAAAGAAATACAAAAAGCTCGCCCAGCAGCGAAATCTCATCAGTCATATGAAGATGCACAATGCATGTCTAATGCATGTCACTAAAAGGTCTTCCCATTTCTTTAAAGTCCAGAAGAGCAGGCTTTATCTTTGGTTAAAAGATCCGCTCTGGTCTGGACACAAGCCCTGAATCTTGTCCTTATGTGCTTTGTTCAGTTATGTACACATACAATACTTAATAGTACACAGGTTTAGGGTCAGATTGCAACACTTCTTTGCAACAGTCCCCCCCTCCCCCCCCCCCTTTTTTTTTTTTAAATTTCACTACATACAAAAAATAAATTATGAAAAAAAGGAAGTAAGAAAAAAAAAGCCTATTTCATTTTGGTATTGAATCTGTTGCTTTGGCTCAATGGCTTGATAAAAAAACTAATGTGTTTGCATTCACTGTACATAAATACTGCACTGCTTTGAGTGAGTGCTCCTTGGTCACGGCATAGCACAGTCTTTCCTTTTAAAGGAGCACTGTAAAGGACTTAAAGGCTGCAAAGGAGGACACTTAGGACAGTTCTACACTTTTCCATACGCACCAGGAGACCAAAAGCTCTTGGCCTGAGGTGCAGAACAGATACTGAGCTGAGGTGGAACGTACACCATGAGTGCACAAACATCTACAGATCGTCGCCATGGATGCAGGTCACGTGGCCTTAGCTGGGTGAGTAGCGTTCGATTCGGGCGTGGGGAGAGAGGGCCTGTGGGGGCGGAAGAACCCCCATGATGTCCAACTTATCGTGCGTGAGACCCAGATGGTCGGCGGCTAGCTTGGACAGCGGATAGAGGCTGTCCATGGCCTTGGCGTCAGCCACCAAGTGGTGGTGCTGGGCTTGGATGAGGAGCTCGTTGACCTTTTCTTGCTTCAGTCCCAGTTCTGCTGTGTATTTACTCAGAGGATAAATCCCCTCTGCAAAGTCCAGCTTGAGCTTCCCATCGGCGGTGAGGCCCGCCCCCATCCCGCCGCTGCTGTGCATCTTCATATGACTGATGAGATTTCGCTGCTGGGCGAACTTACCGCCACACACTTGGCACTCATAGGGCTTCTCCCCAGAGTGGATGCGCATGTGCTCGGTGAGTCGGTACTGGCGAGTGAAGCGCATGCCACAGGAATCGCACGCGAAAGGCTTGAGGCCCAGGTGGCTGCGCATGTGGCGCGTCATGGTGCCGCGCTGGGTGAACTTCTTGCCGCAGATGCTGCATGGGTACGGCCGTGTTAGCCAGTGGGTCTTCTCATGCTGGCGCAGCGTGGCGGGGTCTTTGTAGGACTTTTCACAGTTGGAGCAGCGGTAGGGGCGCATCATTTCCCCGATGCCCACGGAACCGAGCCCCTGGTTGGACTTACTCTCAAGGTGGGACAGGCTGTTCAGGCTGCTACTGCTGTTCAGGCTTCCGTAACCGTTAGCATTGCTGCTGTTGGTTTTAGCATTTCCATTGTTGCTGTTCCCCATTTCGCCACCAGAGTTGCTGTACAGCTCCTCCTCCGTGTGCGTCTCCACATGTGCGTTGAGCTGCTCAGAACTGGGGAAGCCCTTGTCGCAGGGGATGCAGACATACAGGTTGTCTCCGAAGCTCTCGGGCTCGTAGGGCATGTGGAACCTCCCCATGGCCCCGGGGGACGGCCGACCCTCGCTGCTGCCCGTCTCCTCGCTGCCCGAGCCGCTCTTATCATCCGCCCCCTCGCTCTCCTCCCCAGCCTTGTGGTTGTGATGCTGGCGGTGGTTCTCCCGCTCTCCGTGTCCGCCCCCATCGTCCTCATCCTCATCTTCCTCCTCGTCCTCGGCCATGTAGGACGGGGGCTCGTGCTTCACCCAGCGGTAGATGTTGCCCATCTCTCTGGCTGTCTCTCCAGCGTCTGTGGGGGTGTCAGGGCTAAGGGGGCACGAGTAGTGGTCTGGGCCATGTGAACTGGAGCGGTGCAGGTGGGGGAGATGGGGGCCGAGTGGCTGGTTGAGGTGAGGGAACGGGAGAGGCGTGAGAGAGCCTGCCTGGTCGCATGCCTCCATCTTTTCCGAGGGATAGGCCCTCCCGTTGGCTCCTGCCACAGGGCTGCCACGACCACTCAGAGCCCCGCCTCTTTCATCATCGTTATGTGGCAGAGCATGTCCCAGGTGTGACTGGGAGGGGGGGCTCTTTTTGGACAAGTCCAGGCCATAGATGGGTGAGCAGTTTCTCTCAGGGTGGGCCGAGCGCGGGCCAATTTGGGCGGCGGACTGTGGCGAAGGGAACACCTGAGAGCCCTGGTTGGACGTGGGAGCGTACAGTTCACCAGCGTGAATGGCCATGGGGTGGGGAACTAGCTCCTCTAGTGGTGGGGCACGGGGTGTGTGGCTATTCACCACTCCGCCTGGAGGGCAGGACTGAATGACAGGAGTAGGAACCCTATACCTGCCACCACTCCCTAAGCCCATGTTATTGGGCGCCATCTTTGCATAGGGCAGGAATGCAGGAGCTGGTCGTGGGGGGTACTTGCCATTTCTCTTGAGCTTCTTCTTGCACAGGGCGACTAAATCAAGCAGCTGCAGGTAGCTGGCAGCAGCCAAGACGGCCCCCAGGTTGGGTTCAGTGGGGGAGGTGGGGTCTCCTTCGTTCAGGCGGCCGGTGTAGATATAGTCCAGGATGACCCGGAAAACGCCTGGACTCACCATCTCATGGTCAAGGTTGATGAGATTGTCGTGGACCACCAGCGACTTTAGGTAGAGGCTGCTGGCAGCCAGAATGTTCTTGTGAGCTCTGAAGAGGGCATTTTGCACCACGATAATAACATCACACAGGAAGCCCTTGGTGCGTTGGCTGTTGAGCTGCAGGAGGAGGTGCCTAGCATGACTTGGAACTTCCATGGCATCCAACATCGTCTTTAGACCGCCACCTGCAACAACAACAACAACAACAACACACATCTGTAAACATCATGTTTCATCTGCATTTCAAATGGCACACAATAATGATAATACTTGATAAAATAATAAAAACTAATGTCATTAATTAGTCATTTGCCAAATATTGTGTGTGTCAAAGAAGAGAGAAGAAGAGAAACAGAGTGTGTGTGTGTGTGTGTGTGTGTGTGTGTGTGTGTGTGTGTGTGTGTGTGTGTGTGTGTGCGTGCGTTTTTTAAAGTTAAATTAACACAAAGCCCGAAATAGCTTAAAGATTGGGTAATAAGCTAAAAAGAGAAAAGAAAGAAAATGTTGAAAAATGTGTAGTATATAATAATATTAATTATATATATTTAACTGTTTTTGTTCTATTTTTCTTTCTTTATTGTAATGATCAACAACACGCCTTTTATTTATTTTTTAAGTATAGGCCTATTTGTAAATGCATGCAATTAAGTAAATAATACAATCATTCACTGATTAATTATAGCCAATGAAACAGAAGCATGGGAAGGTGTATAGTGTACAAAGACCACTGGATATACTGTATGTGACTTTCTGCTATAAGGCTGAGTGGCTGCAATGGTTTTGTCATTATCAGAAACTCAAGTCAACACACTCATTTCCTCTGCAGCAGTTTTCAGAGAAAATTAAGAAGGAGAATATAAGAAGCAAAAAAAAGAGGAGAAAAAAACAGAGATGAGTGTTTTTAAGCTGCTGGTGTGCTGATAAAGTATTCCAGAAGTAGTAGAAGGTTTAAACAAAGTGAATGTTTTGCAAGTGTGATGAACAGCAGGTATAAACCTGTGGGGAAAAGATGTGTCCAAAAAAAGATAGGTCTGGCTGCTCCTCTATACCCAGTCATATAAGGAACGCTGAGCGCACGGGATGTAAATCATGGCAAAATTGGATGGTTCAATAGTTTAACTCAAGAAGAACAGCAGGATTCCAATGCACACACACACACACACACACACACACACACACACACACACACACACACACACACACACACACACACACACACACACACACACACACACACACACACACACACACACACACACACAGCACTGTAAAAACTTCAGTATCACTCACATATTCATGTGTATTGTTGCACCACATATAAAGTAAACTATATGAACTATAGAAATTATTCAGGATGCATTGTTCAAACAGTGGTGTCTGAAGATGCTTTACTTTAGGAGATGAAAACGTTTGTAACCCTCCCTAAGGGCTTAGTCTCACTGATGGGAAACAAGCAACTAAATAAATATATCCGATCGTGGTCTTCCTGACTGAAGTGCATCCTCGTCTTGTTGATTTCATTGAGTAGCCTATATTACAATGGTTCTCAAACTTTGTCATGCCAAGGACCCCCAAATTAATATGGATTTGGCCGCGGACCCCCAACGGAAAACATGTTGTGCAAGGGGCCATCACATCACCGTACAAGATAATGTGTTGTTAAAGATGTTTTGAAAATAACGGATGCATAGGGTTAGTAGTGGTCAAAATTATTTTTATGCTATTTTAACTAATTTGGCTGAGGACCACAGACCACTTAGAACCCCCTCAAGGACCCCTGGGGCTGTCCAGACAGACACCACTTTTACAACCACTGGCCTATAATGCCCCCAGTAAAATGAACAGATGAACAGAGACGGAGAGCTCTTTAGCATAGCTGTCTTCATCCATACATCACTCCATAGCAGATTTGACAACAGGCTTACAGCAATACAGTATCTGTACAGTACAGGCTCTTATAGGTATGTGCTCAAATTCAACCAATGTTGTTGACGTTAGATAGATTAGACATAGATCTGGATTCTGGATACAGGTCTATTGGATTGGCTGTATGTTCAATCCACAAAATAAATACATTAAATAAATAAATGTTGAAGTCTGTAAAAGAAAGAAAGAAAGAAAGAAAGAAAGAAAGAACAACAGAACAACAACAAGAAGAAGAAAGCATGAATATTGTTTCCACGTCTGGTCTCTCTTCTGGCTTTGATTTCACAGTGGTCTTAAGTTTATTCCTACTGTAAATGTAATGTATTTAATCTGCAGAATATCCCCATACAATGTTGAAGTGAAGTCTGTAAACATGGGGGGCAGCCAGGGGGTGCTAGCCTATATAGGCGGTTAACAATAGGCCTGCAACGCTGTGAACCGCGCGGTGAGTGATGACACGCTGTGCTCGCGCATATACATTTTCCCCATGCGCCCGATGCGCGGCGCTTTGTGACACACACACACACACACACACACACACGCGCGCGCGCGCACACACGCACGCGCACACACACGCACACTCGGGAACACTCAAATGCAGTTCTTCTGACCCGTCATTTTTCAATATTCCTCGCGTCTGATGGATCTAATTTTACATGCAGAGCCACTGTGAGTCTGTGACACAAACTAATTGCTTTTATATTTGTAAAATAATAATTTCACTGGAGAAGCGGCATGTATTTCTGTGCTGCACGCACCTGTTTTGCCTATACCGCAATGAAAATGTTAATTGACTGACTAGGGCTAAACTGATTAGTAATCAGTCCTACAGTAATCCCTTCTAGGCCTATAAAGAAGAAGAATATTTTGGATTGGTTAATTGACAATGATATAGGCCCATAACAACCTTTATTTTGACTATTTGTTTAGATGCTCGGGGGCGCAGATAGGCATTTTAAACCCTTAATCTGAAAATCTAACACACACTCAGTTCACAAAGTGGCAAATATCGGCTATTTAGAAAGCAGCCAAAAATGAATGCCTGCAGGCTTCTCTTGTAAACGCTGTAGGCTATATCTGAATATTCAGCTAACAAGCACATGTGTATTTTGACTATAGGTCTAATTTACTGTAGGCTACGCCTCTAAAGAGATGGCTCTGGGATTATCATAAAGGCTAACCTCTTGAAAAGCTAAATATACTTGGGTGATTGATATAGCCTACATTATATGCTCTTAAAAGGGTTCAATATGACAATGTTTTGACTGCTGTGTCTGTGCGGGTGAGTTTGCTGCGGGCAGACTAGACTTCCCTATCTCTCTAGATTTACTGTCTATCATAATAAACAATTAGATATCTGCCTGAACAAGCTTCGAATGATGGAAGCTTGTAATGGTATTTTATTTCGTTTTATTTTAATTTACATGGCACGTGTAACAAAATACGTTTAGGCCCTATATGATGACTATAATAAAAGGACAATTTGCTGTCGTTTTATTTTTATTTTGTAAGACTATCGTGTAGGCCTGTATGCCTATCAATTATTGGTTTGAGCATGACAACATCTGCTTAAAAAGTCAGCATCTTATGAAATAATAAGTTCTGACTGTGTTTTATTTGGAGTCGCAGGAGTAGGCCTATATAGTATTAGTGGACAAAGTGAAAGTATAGGCTACACTGAAGAACAATGTTGGTCTCATCGTGAAAGGGACAAATGCTGTTGAGCAGCATGAAACTATTAGTGATGAAACTCATGCACTTTAAAACTATGAGGAGCGGAAGTAGCAGCCGCTATAAGCGAGTCAGTCAAGTTCAGAAACTCACAAGTGAGAATCTGCAGAAGGCTTGCATCAGGAGGAGGCAGACGTTTCGTTTTTAGAGCCATATGCTATATCGTTGCTGTCAGGTGGAAACCTTGTATGTCCAAAGCAGTTCCTTTTTATGATTAGGCATATATTGTTTTAATTAAAATAGTGAATAGCCGATCTACAAGCGCACAACACGTGGCATTAACTTATAATTTCCACGAATTAATTTATGTTGGACAATCTTTACAGGCCACGAGACGAAAACAAATATGCAGATACGAGGTTTCTATCCGAAAGCTGTATACCGCGATCGACGCTTCGAATTTCATCATGCGTTTATAAAACACCTCGCATGCACAGCTCCATGCCTCCTGCATGCATGTTCACTTTTACCATATGTGAACTAACGTGGATTTACATTCACAAACCCTGGACTCAGTTAATATAGGCTACCGCATGTCAGCCATGAGCTATACTATATGACATTAATGTGATACAATTATGATACAGTTTGAAGATGCATTATTTTAGTTAGCCTAACTGTCAAATATACTCAGAAAAAAGGGAAATGATCAAAGTCTGAAAACAATAACATTTGTAAGTGTAATATTTTTCCTCAAGTTGAGCTCAATATCTTATAATACATTTAGCCACTTTTATGTTAACCACATAGCCTATAGGCCTAATCGATTCCACATTGGAGATGTTCAGATATACGTCTGAAATAAGTCTGACATCTTGTTGAAACATTTTTATATGATTACAGATTTTTTTATATATATTTATTAATAATATATTTTTTTTAAATAAATAATAGTTCAATAGATAGCATATATTAATAATGCTTTACGACTTTATAATGCCCTCTGAGGCTCGAGTCATTGCTTAATTTGAGTCTATATGAATCAGATGTCAGGTTGAAATAACAGCATTACTTTGACTGTTTTTCGTGCGTTATGTTATATATAAAGCTCCTTATACCAATACGTTGTCCTCTCTGATCTGTCCTCACATTTAAGCACAACACCAAACGTAAACGCGCGTGAAACCATAGCTCTCTGTCTGAAAGTGTCTCACATCCTTTATCTCCGGAAAATCATTCAAAACTACGCAGGCCTTTGAGCAAGCAAGGTGGAGCAACACACAGCTGTTTCTTTTAAACAATATCAGCCATCTCTCTACCTGTCTGTCAACAGAGCTATAAAGCAACTCGTTCCTCAAGCTCTGCTGCCTAATCTTTAGGCTATAAAAAGAGCCAATTAAGATCAGCAATTAAGAAAAACATGTAATTGCAAATACATTCGTAATACATAAACGTTTCTCCAGTTCAACACCATGCTGCGACTTAATCCACAGGTGGTTGTGGTGCATCACATTCTGCAGTCAAACAATAGGCTATATATATTTATTGTATTAATTCAGACGACCAATTCTTTTTTGGCAATTTATGTTGGTATTTTTTTACGTATGAGTGTTTACACTTTGTATTCTTTTGTCTAACAGATCATATCAGGTAATGATCATCGGTCCCAGGATTTTAGAGAATCACGCAAAGGCTATTCGGGATAAATTATGGTATGTCAGAATAGGCTCGAAATACAATCACCTGCATACATAGGCCTAATTTAGAATATGAGTTGTTTTACGTAAATAATAAATATGCCAATAATGCCAATATGCCATTATTGATATAAAAAATAATTGAATTCCATACGAAACAATAACTGTTGCATTATAAAACGCGCAAAGTTATTTCCATGATAAGAGAATAAAATAAAAGAAACAAAGGGAAAGGAAAGTCCATGTAACATGTTGCTGTAGCATACTGCCTACACTTTAATGTCCAAAACAAGTTATATAGGGCTAGGCTATAGGCTACATTTCCCCTTGCTTCTTGTTCGCTGTTGAAAGCTTGAGTAAAGTCTAAAGAGGGCATCTTCTTACCTGCATGCCCGATCTCTTCTGCCATCCGATCTAAGTCGCCCTTAATGATCATCTCAACAGTCTGTTGGAGTCATATCTGACGCGTCAACTTTGAACTGCCAGCCTCCAAAATCCATGCCAGTTTTCCAAGCACGTCTGCCAACTCTTTTTTATTATTAATTGATATGAATTTCTTGTTGCGCTCTACGTCCTTCCTCCCACCCACCCACCCACCTCTCTCTCTCTCTCTCTCTCTCTCTCTCACTCTCTCTCTCTCTCTCTCCGTGCCCCTCCTCTCCTCTTTTTCATCCCCTCCTATAAAAAATACGTGCCTAGAACAGCACCAGTTTCCTCCTATTTTTTTATTCTTAGTAATTTCCTCGGCTATTTTTGAGTGGAGGCAATAACGCTCGCTGAGATGATAATGGAGCCTCTATGCGCCTCTTAAGTGTTTTAGCGCCCCGTGTGATGTCAGTCTATAATAAAACTAAAAGGTAAAATAGAGGGCAGGAACTTCATGTGACCCCAACTTGAACTTCACAACACATCGTCTTAAAGAGACAGGCACTTAGCCTACTGTATGTCACTGCAGCCCCAATGCAACGTTTGACACAAGAAAGAAAGTTTAAAGTTAAACCAAAGTATAATGAGATGGTAATCATGGTATAGTCGATTAGGCGTTAAAGAAAAGAATGCGTCACTTCTCTCCTTCTCACCGGTAACCATGTGTGTCCTCCTGCCTTATAGACTATAAGTGGTTTAATATATATAGCCTAAACACCTGATCTGATCTATATCATATCAGTAAAAGGCCTTTCCCCCTCATCACCTCAAGGCGAGATGCAGATAGGGCTAAATGTGCTATGCTGCTGGCGGCCTGTAGTCACAAGATCCCCTTGGAAGATAAAGATATATGGCCTGTTTCACACTGATTGGCAAAACTGCCATATAAACTAACATCTCCAGTAGATCCAGTCCATTGAATTTAATATTGTAACGGGTCATGTAAAAAAATAAAAAAAACAAAATCTCCAATGTCATCCTGCTATTATGATGCACTACACTCCTTTTATTTATTTTTACCCTATGTGTGATGTCATGTGTATGGAGTGACTCCACCTGTATGATCCCGTGTGATCATCACTGTGTTTAGACATCATAAACTATTCAGATGCGACTACATGCAACAAGTGATAGCAGGCTACTCGTTGACATGGCAACCACAGACACCTACAGTATAGCCAAAACTACCAAGCGTTCAGAATATCAACAGTCAACTTGTAAATTGTAACCTTACCTAACCGATACCGATAGTGAACAAAATGTAACCAAAGGACTCAGAGCAACTCATTTGAAATTACACATTACAACAGACTATGGGTCTCATCTGCCTTCTGCCACAGAGCGCTCGTCCAGACACGGTGTGTTGTGTATTCTCTACTTCATGCACGGCACGGCATCGCACTCCTCTCTCCCGTCTCAAAACACCTACCTCGGACTCATGTCTGGTGTCGTGGCCGTTGGTCTGGTCTCCGTCTCGGAATGAATTCCTTCACTCTCAGTCAGACCCCACTCTCCTAAAACTCCCGAACTATTTGCAAACAGTTCCGACCGCATGTATCGCTATCCTCCTTGACGATTCTCCTTTCACTGTCTGTCTGCCATGCTAAAAACCCACTTTCTCACGTGAAACAGTTCTATCAATATCAAACCCTTCAGATTCTGTCGGGGTCCGGGTCGGACCAGATTTCTCTACCGCCGTGGACGCGCGCACAGCGACACTCGATGGCCATAACATGTAGGAGATACACGCAAGGACGCAACCCAGCCTCCTTCAGTAGAAGCAACCCATCTATTTCTATAGTAGACCAAGTCTACATAATTAGGCTACTAATGATTAATTAGCATATATATTTGACCTAATTTAACACTTTCACCTTCACTGGTGCTTAGTTGTCTATAGATTATACGTGATATTTGCTTATGGTCTGATCTGTCAGCATCAGCATTAGGCCATTTTATAAACTAATATGATATGATGCCATAATTTAAACTGTGGCATATACATGTCACAGAAATAGCCATCATCCAAATTGTAATATTCCAGTCAATGATTCCAATCAATTTAATTATTCAATCAAAAGATAAGATACAGGGTGGGCGAGGGTCAATATAGATACTCTTAATTTGTGCAACACAAGAAAGAAAGAAAGAAAGAAAGAAAGAAAGAGTGTCATATACTTTCCAGGTTAGAAGAGGTAGGGTTTTGTCAACTCCTTTTTTTGTTTGATATATTATGTTCCTATGAGAGCACATCAGTAGGATACTCACTCCAAATCCTCCCATTGTCTGGCCGTCTCAGAGTTGCTAGTGATTGGCCTTTGCCAAAGTGTCTAAATAATACACTTTCCATTAGTTCTGCTATTAGACAAAATGTCTTGATTTTGTATATTATACTTACTAGACTGAGGCCTATTAATTTCGGTGCAGTATAATCTTTTAATCTCAACTGACAATCGATTCACGCAGCCTCGTCTTTATGCTACAACTTTATTAAATAAGTTGTAATGATCACCAGACTCACCAGTCGATCGGAGGAGAGTGATGTCTCTCACTTCCAGTTTCCCATGATGATGAACTGTTACTAACTCCCCTGTCAGAGCGAGGCAGAAGCAAGAGAATATATTACACAGTCAAATCCAGAGACTCACTCTGAGAGCGCACAAAATGGACCTGAAACGGTCCTTTATACACTCTCGGGTTTAAATTGACACTTAAGATTTGACTGTACATAGGGGGTTGTCCAGGGCCAGACCAAAATGTGTTTCAATGACTGATTAAGGTCCTAATACACTGTAGTACAAGTGTTAACGTTTTTTGTTAATACATACATACAACAAAACAAACTTCAAAGGACACAACATTCAGATTTTGTTAGTACTGCGCCTCGATCTTTCTCCATTTTAGGGGGACACAGCTGTTGTCTTTCCAGACAGACCTTATCTCACTAATCAATCTCCCTCCAGAGACCTGTACTGGACGTTGAAACTAAACTTGTCAAAACACAATTTAACGTAATCTGGAGTGCAACAAACCTGAAACACTGAACTTTTAATGAACTGAAAAATCTTCCAAAGGGTTGGTGTAAGCAATGATTCAATTAAAGCTGCAAGAGCCGGACTGGAGCCCAACCCACGGAGCACAACGCAGTGCATGCTGAGCATGGCTACTTCCTCCAGGACCAATGCAGAGAGGAACTGGAGATAAGGCAGGCTTGGTGCAGCTGAACAACTAAATCACTTAACAGTCTAGTGTCACCCTCTAAATCACACACCTCCACTATTTCTACAAGTGTTAGCAATGCTACGTTTATGTGTGGTACACGTCCTGCACAGAGTACGTGGGTCCATATATAGTGGTGAACACATGACTGACTGCAGCTCATTCTTCTTATTTCGAGACACTTGTGAGCAGATACACTGTAGACTTGCCAGCTCTCCAAGGCTCAAAGCACCTCGTTTCAATTTGCACTCTGAATGACTAGCATTCCAATCAACTTATTATTGCTCCATTACTGTCTGGCAGGTGGCCTGCAGCAGTCAAGACAACACAGAGCAGCACCATGAGAGCTGAGAGCAAAGTAAAAAAAAAAGTAATCTTAACACCTTGAACCAGACACCACAGCCATCTGAGAGACTGAGCCCAATGTCGCACACTTCTATACTGTAACTCCCTTTAGGTCTCTCTCTCTCTCTCTCTCTCTCTCTCTCTCTCTCTCTCTGTCTCTGTCTCTGTCGCTGTCTCTCTCCCCCCAGCCCCATCCACTTATTTTTCCATTCTTTTCGTTTCCATTTCAGTGGACATGCCATGGACATCACCAAATGCTTACTTGTGCCGCCCCACTATTGCTTTTTTCTTAATTTCCTACTCCATCGTATGACGAAGTATAAGCTAAAGCGGGCTTATCCCAGACACCCACCATTCAGAGGCAACCGTCCACCACCATAAATTGAGTGGTAGGCTCAACATTTACACACAAGGCCTCTCCTAATTCATTGTAATGAGCAGTTTTGCGACAGCTTTAGGGGATAGGCGTGCAAGGCATGTCATTTGAATGAGCCGAGCTGTTGTGAGCGTTTGGTCGCTATTCTAGTTCATCCTCTGTTGGCAATGGGCAATTATCTTGTCATGATGACAGCCAGATCAGAAATTATTGGGTTACATTTTGATAACAGAGGGTAATGGGTATGAATGCAATATGAGATCATAATTTGTGCTACAAGAAAAAAGATTTGTTCAGTAGGCCTGCACCACTTATGTTTCTAATTTAGTTTAATTTAGTTTGTGATATTTGACTGCATTATTGTGAAATTCAAACTATAAAGTTTGATAACAAACAGTAGACTTGCAAGCTAATCTTGTGCCCATGCAATCAAATCAATTGTACAAAGATTGACCTTTTCCCTTTGAACATCAGTGGTTTTCCAGAAATGTTGCTTTCTGCCCGCCTTCTTCTACTCAGTGTGGGTACTGACCACTGTGTGTGTGTGTGTGTGTGTGTGTGTGTGTGTGTGTGTGTGTGTGTGTCTACATGCACGCACAAGCGTGTGCATGCGTGCGTGTTTGTGTGTAGGCCAGCCTGTCAGGAGTCTGTGGTGCACATGGCTGTCCGCTGCCTGGGTTTTGCTCCCTGGTCTCTCCTCATTAGCCTCACACAGTACAGCCCTCCTCCTCCCCTCCTCTCCCCCTCTACCTTCCATTCACAGTACGAATGGGGGAAGAGCAACCTTTTGTTTTCTGTGTCCGACATGTACCCTGTTTCTAGCCCTCCCTCTTTTCTCTCCTCTCCTCTCTACTGACTAAATCTCTTTTCCGGCTTGATATTGCTGAAAACCATATGCTGCGTGACATCATGAGGGCAGGAAGCAGGGAGAGGGGAAGGGGAGAATAGGGGAAAGATTGGCTTGCCAGGACTCTGTGCGGTGATGTTAGCAGAGAGGCATTCTGGGAGGCCCTTGGGGGGGGGTGTTGGGGGGGAGGGGGGTAGTAGCTTTTTTTTCTCAATTTCACTCCCACCTGGATAATCAGGGGACGCGGCTGGATGGGAGTGATGGGATAGCTGAAGGGGTAGTCTTATGGACTTTGCATAACCTGGATGCCCTTCTTCAGTTAACTGTCCCTTTAAAACGATGTTCTTACCTTCGTACAGTAGCAGTCACGTGGGCATCTTTGCATGTGATTTACATTCATGCAAATTAATAATGGAAAAGCTATAAGCTTATACTGTAGTTTGGGAAACATATAAAACACTTTCTGATAAGGTAGCTCTGCTCTGTCACTCCATCAGAGAACGCCACTTAAGTAGTATTTTACACTTTGTTGTGTGAAAATGGCTGATCTATAAGCTCACAACGCATAGCGATGCAACACATCATGAACTTGCAGATCTACTATTTTCGTCCATTTTTGAATTTCTTTGAAAACGCCAGGTTGCAAGACAGGGTCTGGATTGGCTCTTTCTGTGATACTAAAAACTTCTGCAGATCATCTAGCTATCTCATCCTTTTAGTCCCGCTCGCTGGCAGTCACAATCTGCTCGCCAGGCTTTTTGTCTGTCAACCTCGCTCCCTCCTCCTTGCGCTCGCTGGGTGAACTCCTCAGCTTTGTTGTGAGGTCCTGGTCTCCATACCATCAACCCCCCATTCCATCCAGCTCTCTATCGGCACACACAAAGATACACATAAACACTCACTCACGCACACACGCGTACGCACACACGCACGCACGCACACTCATCTCTCTGTCTCTCTTTCTTGCTCTCTTTTGACACACGCACGTCCATGTACGCGCGCGCATACACACACACACACACACACACACACACACACACACACACACACACACACACACACACACACACACACACACACACACACACACACACACACACACACACACACACACACACACACACACACACACACACACACACTCTAAAATACCCTTCTCTCTGATTAATGGCAGGGCTGGGGAGTGTGCCAGGCCAGTTCCTTACAGAGTGAAGGCAGAGGAGAGGAGAGGAGAGGAGAGGAGAGGAGAGGAGAGGAGAGGAGAGGAGAGGAGAGGAGAGGAGAGGAGAGGAGAGGCTGCTGCAGCTGTGGTTTTGGAGTCTGTCTTTGCACCCCCTCACTGCCCCCTCTCTCCATCTCCTCTCTGGCTCCTCATGGGACACACGCCTTGGCCAGGCCCCAGGAACCAGGGAGTCAGGACCAGGCTAAGGGGGAAAAAAGGGGGAACAAGAAAGGGAAGGAAGGATATCACAAAAGAAAAAATAAAGCTGACCCAATAGCAGAAGTATTGTCCAGCAGCAACACCTATTTGAAAAGAGGGGAGTGAACAGAAGTTCATCGTAGGTTTTCATATAGTTGATTTAGTTGGTTTAATTAAATGGCATAACATCATCATCCGAAAAAACAAAGAAAAAATGTTTCTCAGTGTTGTTTGGAAAACTGTCAGTGTTTCAATAAAGCACATAATGGTTCCATCAAACCCACGGCTATTGTAATGGGTCAATATTGAACCACTTATATTTCTCTAGTTCAGTGGTTTTTCAAATGCCCTTTACAGTATATGTGCTTTGGACACCAAGTTGAACAATCATGACCTGGTTTAATGACTTGTAAACAATATTATGTTGCCATATGATTAAATATTGCACGGAAAGAGCTGTGCAGGGCAAGGAACTATTACTGATCATGCTAATTATTTTCATTCTTTGAGCGTACATGTTATAAGAACAAAGGTTCTTATATAAGAACGAAGGTTATAAGAACGTTATAAGAACGAAGGTTCTTACAAGCCAGTGCATTATATAATGTCTGTTCATTGGAATGTGGAATGGGACAGTGAGAGTAACTATACCGTTAGCTACATGAACTGAAGTAATGTACTCAAGTACAATGTTGAGGTATTTTAACTTTACTGTAGTATTTCCAATTTTCAATACTCCACTAGATCTCAGAGGCAAATATTGTACTTTTAATTATTTGGAAACTTTAGTTATTAGTTACTTTGTAGATTTTGATTATTATAAAACATACATTACCCACTTCAGCCCTACAGTATACATTTTTGAAAATAGCCGATCTACAAGCTCGAACTACGAGCTTGTAGCAGCAGCAGTGTCTCATGCATGCAATTGAAGCAGAGCCGTATTTAAACGGGACTACCTTTTCGCAGAGCCTGGGAGTCGATGGGCGCTGATGGGGCGCTTGTTTTTACCAGCTTGTTTTATCCTGGGCCGTCAATGGGATAGGGAGCGCTCTGCTGTGTTCATTTGGACCCCACGCAATTAAACTCACAAAAACTATATAATACTAAACATAACCTCAACCCTAACCTCACAAAACATATATAATACTAAACCTATAAATGGCGCTTTTATCCAAAGCACTTCATATAGATTGTGCATTACAAGCACCCATTCACACACACATTCATACACCAACCATGCAAGGCACCAACATGGACATCGGGGGTCTTGCTCAAGGACACTTCAACACTAACTCTGGTGGAGCCGGGGATCGAACCGGGAACCTCATCATTGCCATCCATCCAGCATCTCTACCGGCCACTCTACCCCTGAGCCGCTGCCACCCACTATGACCTTAAAGGGATATTTCACTTTCAAAAAAACTTTTGGTCATTTCATCATTTCTACTCAGGCTTATGTGAACACCACAGACAGTTTTTAAGTTTCTCCAGTCAGTATTTAGATATTTGATATTCATTTTAGCTGCCTTGCCCCGTTCCTATATACAAATCCATTATAACTTTAACCATGAGATTCATCGAAAACACCCGACCTATTTTCTGTTGACTGATAATGTCCTTCTAATACGTGAGGTGGCCGTGGTTTATCATTTACTGTTTTAATTTATTTTTAATAATTCGTTTCCAAAATAATTATTAAAAATAAATGAAACAGTCAATGAAAAACCACGGCCCCTCACGTATTAGAAGGACAATATCAGTCAACAGAAAAAGGTTTAGGTGTTTTTGATGAATCTATCATGGTTAAAATGGAGTTTTAAGTTATAATGGGTTTGTATAGGAAGGGGGCAGGGCAGCTAAAATAAATATCAAATATCTAATTACTGAATCAAGCAACTTAAGAACTGCCCGGGGTGTTCACATAAGCCTGAGTAGACGTTAAAATGACCAAAACCTTTTTTGAAAGTGAAATATCCCTTTAATTAATACTTTATCGGCCAAAAAAGCGGTTGTTGGAAAAATAGTGCCAGCAGCGGGATTCAATACCAGGAGGCGTAGGTTTGGAGTAATGACTAGCAAGACACGAGCAGGCTGCAAGAGTGGGGTTTTCTGGCTGTGTTAGAATGTGAGAAAGCCATTAGGCCATTAGTGCCCATCGACTCCAAGGCTCTGCGAAAAAGGTAGTCCCTATTAAATGGAGTGCCTTGAGGAAAAGAGGTATGATTGGAGTATGGAAGTGTGACGTAATGATCGGGGGGGGGGGGGGGGGGGGCACAACTCGGACCGGTTTTGCCGACTTGCTAATGGGGGACCATTTAAAGCAATGTTGGCTTGCTGTGGTTGGTGTGATTTTGGACACGTTGGCTACAACAGAAATGTGCATGAATAGGGTGAGGGGCTGCCAATGTCACTCCGAGGTGAGGTAGAAAGACTGGTGACCCAAGGTTACTGCCAGTGAAGGCTATCTTTTGTTGTTTTTTCGCCCCAGTATTTCAGAAGCTAGACTGCATGGGCATTGGCAAGATCTCAGTTGACTGGGCCTTGACTGTGATAGGTTGGAAGGTGTGCCATTGGCCGAGCATCGCATAACGAGCGTGCCACGGGGGACACCCGTTATATATAAGTGGCAGATAGAGAAATGACATCCAGAGTTTGTGTCTAAGTCTCCTTGAGCAGGACTCTGAACCCTACAATTGCTCCTGATGTGCAGGTCGGTGCCTTGCATGGAGGTTTCCTCCGCCAAGGCCATTGAGTCGATGTCTTTCCTTCAACTGTGCCTTGGTCTGCTCCGGGGTCTCCTCCCAGTGGGACGTGCCTCGAGGACCTCCCTATAGGGAGATGCCCAAACCACCTAAGCTGGCTCCTTTCCAGGCGAAGAAGCAGCAACTCTACTGAACGTTACTGAACTCTCACCCTATCTCTAAGAGATGCCAGCCACCTCATTTATCTCATTTATCCCATTGATATTCCACTCAATCTATGTCTGTGATTTACCCCTCCCTACCCCACTTGATGCCAAGTTCTGATTATCTAAGGGATTGTACTATCTAGTCCTATAAACTCATTACTCAACTAGGTCTGCAATTCTGCACCGAAATTGAGAACAGCATAATAAAGGGAGGGGTAGTTGTTTGGTTGTAAGGGCTGTCAAGGCCAGAAAGTCGTTTTCTTGCCACTCCGTAGGCGTTCCCGCATAACTTCTGGGTATGATCATGATGTCACGCACATACCCTCTATTTCAGAGGATAGAGGACATAATCGTTAGGACATAAAAATGCCATATCGGTATCGGATCGGTCTCAAAATAATCCAGATTATTTTCACAGATATTGATGATGCAATAATAATGTGATCGTCGATGGCTTTGTACTCGCATAGCAGCTGCCTGTCTCTGTCACTTTTGTTTTGTGTATTTCTAATGTTTGAAGCTAGCAGAGGATTTTTTCTCAAATGTCTAGTATTATTGATTGATTGATTGAATACTTTCTTAACAGGCTTTGGGCCAAGCCCCTAGGCCTAGTTTCCTTGTGATCCTCTGTATGTATAATATCAGAATCGACCCTGCAAATAATCGGAGATCGGATATCGGTCATAATTTAATTTTAATAATCGTGCACCCCTACTCACAATGCACTCAACCAAATTTGCCGCATTCAGCAGAGATGTATATGGAAGTAAACGTGTGTATTAACCATATGAACCAGGTATGTATTATTTAGTTGATCTGGTCAACTACTGGCGAACACTATACATAGTAAGAGGACCCAGAATCATGAATGAATGGCAACAGCTCAGCGGATGTGAACAGATACAAAAATAAATTGATATTAAATAATCAATTAATTATGAAGATATATACTGTATATGTATGTATTGAAAATAGCAGATCTACAAGCTCATATGTCACATCACGAGGTGTTGTGAGCTCATAGATCTGAAATTTTCTATATTTTTGCACACCATTGTGCACCGCAGTATAAAATAACAATTAAGTGGTTAATTGATTTGTTAACATATAAAAAAAAATATATATACATTTAAAAAACAATCAATAGTTAGAGCTAGAGCCGGAGAACAGATCCAATCCTCCACAGTAGGCCTATAGATGTGTGTGTGTGTGTGTGGCAGTGGAACTTCATGGGTTGTCACAATAGCTGCGTTCTGGGAGTCGGTTAGATTACAATAGCGGTGATAGGGAGAAGGCCTGTGGAGCAAAACCCTGCCTGCAGTGCCTGGTATAAAAAAGTAAAGGGAAAGAGTGAAGAAGTAGAGGGGAAATAGTGAAGAAGTAGAGGGAAAGAGTGAAGAAGTAGAGGGAAAGAGTGAAGAAGTAGAGGGAAAGAGTGAAGAAGTAGAGGGAAAGAGTGAAGAAGTAGAGGGAAAGAGTGAAGAAGTAGAGGGAAAGAGTGAAGAAGTAGAGGGAAAGAGTGAAGAAGTAGAGGGAAAGAGTGAAGAAGTAGAGGGAAATAGTGAAGAAGTAGAGGGAAAGAGTGAAGAAGTAGAGGGAAAGAGTGAAGAAGTAGAGGGAAAGAGTGAAGAAGTAGAGGGAAAGAGTGAAGAAGTAGAGGGAAAGAGTGAAGAAGTAGAGGGAAAGAGTGAAGAAGTAGAGGGAAAGAGTGAAGAAGTAGAGGGAAAGAGTGAAGAAGTAGAGGGAAAGAGTGAAGAAGTAGAGGGAAAGAGTGAAGAAGTAGAAGGAAAGAGTGAAGAAGTAGAAGGAAAGAGTGAAGAAGTAGAAGGAAAGAGTGAAGAAGTAGAGGGAAAGAGTGAAGAAGTAGAAGGAAAGAGTGAAGAAGTAGAAGGAAAGAGTGAAGAAGTAGAAGGAAAGAGTGAAGAAGTAGAAGGAAAGAGTGAAGAAGTAGAGGGAAAGAGTGAAGAAGTAGAAGGAAAGAGTGAAGAAGTAGAGGGAAAGAGTGAAGAAGTAGAGGGAAAGAGTGAAGAAGTAGAAGGAAAGAGTGAAGAAGTAGAGGGAAAGAGTGAAGAAGTAGAAGGAAAGAGTGAAGAAGTAGAGGGAAAGAGTGAAGAAGTAGAGGGAAAGAGTGAAGAAGTAGAGGGAAAGAGTGAAGAAGTAGCGGGAAAGAGTGAAGAAGTAGAAGGAAAGAGTGAAGAAGTAGAAGGAAAGAGTGAAGAAGTAGAGGGAAAGAGTGAAGAAGTAGAGGGAAAGACTGAAGAAGTAGAGGGAAAGAGTGAAGAAGTAGAGGGAAAGAGTGAAGAAGTAGAGGGAAAGAGTGAAGAAGTAGAGGGAAAGAGTGAAGAAGTAGAAGGAAAGAGTGAAGAAGTAGAGGGAAAGAGTGAAGAAGTAGAGGGAAAGGGTGAAGAAGAGTGAAGAAGTAGAGGGAAAGAGTGAAGAAGTAGAGGGAAAGAGTGAAGAAGTAGAGGGAAAGAGTGAAGAAGGAAAGAGTGAAGAAGTAGAGGGAAAGAGTGAAGAAGTAGAGGGAAAGAGTGAAGAAGTAGAGGGAAAGAGTGAAGAAGTAGAGGGAAAGAGTGAAGAAGTAGAAGGAAAGAGTGAAGAAGTAGAGGGAAAGAGTGAAGAAGTAGAGGGAAAGAGTGAAGAAGTAGCGGGAAAGAGTGAAGAAGTAGAAGGAAAGAGTGAAGAAGTAGAAGGAAAGAGTGAAGAAGTAGAGGGAAAGAGTGAAGAAGTAGAAGGAAAGAGTGAAGAAGTAGAGGGAAAGAGTGAAGAAGTAGAGGGAAAGAGTGAAGAAGTAGAGGGAAAGAGTGAAGAAGTAGAGGGAAAGAGTGAAGAAGTAGAGGGAAAGAGTGAAGAAGTAGAGGGAAAGAGTGAAGAAGAGTGAAGAAGTAGAGGGAAAGAGTGAAGAAGTAGAGGGAAAGAGTGAAGAAGTAGAGGGAAAGAGTGAAGAAGGAAAGAGTGAAGAAGTAGAGGGAAAGAGTGAAGAAGTAGAGGGAAAGAGTGAAGAAGTAGAGGGAAAGAGTGAAGAAGTAGAGGGAAAGAGTGAAGAAGTAGAAGGAAAGAGTGAAGAAGTAGAGGGAAAGAGTGAAGAAGTAGAGGGAAAGAGTGAAGAAGTAGAAGGAAAGAGTGAAGAAGTAGAGGGAAAGAGTGAAGAAGTAGAGGGAAAGAGTGAAGAAGTAGAGGGAAAGAGTGAAGAAGTAGAGGGAAAGAGTGAAGAAGTAGAGGGAAAGAGTGAAGAAGTATAGAGGGAAAGAGTGAAGAAGTAGAGGGAAAGAGTGAAGAAGTAGAGGGAAAGAGTGAAGAAGTAGAGAGAAAGAGTGAAGAAGTAGAAGGAAAGAGTGAAGAAGTAGAGGGAAAGAGTGAAGAAGTAGAGGGAAAGAGTGGAGAAGTAGAGGGAAAGAGTGGAGAAGTAGAGGGAAAGAGTGAAGAAGTAGAGGGAAAGAGTGAAGAAGTAGAGGGAAAGAGTGGAGAAGTAGAGGGAAAGAGTGAAGAAGTAGAGGGAAAGAGTGGTAGAGGGAAAGAGTGAAGAAGTAGAGGGAAAGAGTGGAGAAGTAGAGGGAAAGAGTGAAGAAGTAGAGGGAAAGAGTGGAGAAGTAGAGGGAAAGAGTGAAGAAGTAGAGGGAAAGAGTGAAGAAGTAGAGGGAAAGAGTGAAGAAGTAGAGGGAAAGAGTGGAGAAGTAGAGGGAAAGAGTGGAGAAGTAGAGGGAAAGAGTGAAGAAGTAGAGGGAAAGAGTGAAGAAGTAGAGGGAAAGAGTGAAAAAGTAGAGGGAAAGAGTGAAAAAGTAGAGGGAAAGAGTGAAGAAGTAGGGAAAGAGTGCGGGTGAAGCAGGTTAAGATTCTTCATTCTCAGAATGATAAGTTGGCCAAGACCAGTTATATCCAGTCATTATTCTATCCACTGTCATTTCCTGAGAAAGAAAAATGAACATGGGATTGATATGGAATGATGAGGATGGAAAGAGACAGAATAGATAGAATGGTGGGTGGATGACTTTGGTAAGAAAATGAACATCCTCAAACCACGTGGCTGACTCGCTATTCTTTTGTAAACTTGTGATATTTTGTAATAAACACAGCAACAGCATACTATCAAGACAGATGAAAAAAATCCATTTAAATTTAAAATATAGAAACAAGACAGAAACATTTTTCCACAGGAAGATTTGAGTGAGTTTGTTGATACATTTGACATAATGCTAAGCTGAACAGCTTAACACCAACAGTTTTTTTCCTAACAACTTTTGTGTTAAATTGGAATCTGTTGCATGCATAAACCTTACCTCTCAGAGTGTGATTTGCTCACCCTCACTGCCCTGTATCCCCAGGCGTGTGTGTGCGTGTGTGTGCGTGTGCGTGCGTGCGTGGCATGCATGTGTTTGAGGCCTCGCTTGCTCCTTCCTCTCCCCAACTCTCAGTGTTTTATGGGCTGTGTGCTGCGGTGCAGTGACCTCCCTCTCACCCCGGTGCCACCCAGCCGGTGCAGGATTCAGGCACACATGGCCCCTGCCTGCCAAAACCCCACAGCGCCACATCTGCAATCCATAAACGCCAGCCACTCTCTCCCTCTCCTCCCTCGCCCACACCACCTCAGTCAGACTCTCTCTCACACTCCTCCATTTCACCCGCACTCACCCCCACCCCCGATCTTACTTTAATTGCTGAATTCTATGCATCTCTCTTGCCTAAGCCTTTGGTTGTATTCGTTATCTTTAAATTGATAATAGCCGGCCTTGTAGATCTGCTATAGGCGAGCGACACTGTCATAGGGCCGAGGTATATATCAGAATCAGACGGCCTTTAACATCAACTGGCTCGTCCCCTATCTCTCCTCCTTCCCTTTCTTCATCCTCGTCCAACGGAAAAACCTCTCACCCATTATATCTTCAGTGGGAGCCAGCAGAAGTGTGGTGGCAGCGAGTTGGGGAACCGCAAAGACATTCCTGATCCAAACAGCGCTAAGCCACCAGCGTTCACTCCTTATTCTGACGACGGGCCCGTGCCAAACACACACTTCACTTATGGTTCTGGATTCTGCCTCACCACGTCGCAGTTGGTCCCCAAAACAACTAAAATGTTTATCTGTGTCAAATTGATAGTGTCGGTGGAAAAGTTGTGCATGCATTGCATCTAAATTCAGTCCCATTCTTCTTCTACATGTGTTCCTTTAAGGACAGTCTCTCCATAGCGGGGGTATTGAATTCCCCCCTCTCCATGTGAACTGCGGGCCAGAAATGCACACCAACCACACCCCTCCCTTCAGCTTTAACAAGATGTGTTCAACACATCACTGTTACAGTGCCCTCGCCTTAATTCATGTTAGACCCCAAAAAAAGAGAGAAAATGGAGTGGATAAATGGAGTGTTACAGTAAAACTGTCCAGGGCTTCTAGCATGCCCCCCAAGGCAATAAAGAGACATTATTCTTTCCCGATTGTATTATCTTTATTTTTCAACTTTTTCCGTCATAATCAAATTCAGTGTATGAAAAAATGTACAGAGTGAACTTTTGCTCCCCTTGGTTTCTTGGATCATGTTCTCCTCCCCATCCCCAAGTCTTCACCTTGTGCTTTCCCAGACATATTGGCATGCCTCTGTGGTGCAGTCCCAGCAGAGCCTGCGGATGAATCATGTTGCTGTGAGCATGCAAGAGCACCGTTTTATGATAAATATTACAATTCATAAATCACTGTTTCTCCGAGTGAAAAAAAGAGAATGAAAAGAAAGCATGGAACCAGGAGGGACGTAAAACTGTTGAGCATTTCGGATCCAGAGAGAAAACAAGAGCAGGGTCATGATCTCTCCCTGTACTGTGTCTGGGTGGTGGTGAAAAGGGGGCTTCAGGTCAGGGAGAGATCACCAGGGAGAAGTAGGTGAAAAGATGCACCAGACAGTGGTCAAGTTCAGCAACTACAGTATTGGTGATTATAACTACAGTACAGTACAGCCACATTATGTAGTTCAAATCATAAGTTCCAAAGAAAGTTGCTGCTCACACCTCACAACCTTTAGGCCATAACACTATTGCATCATTGGAGATGGCTATAATTTAACCAGCCTTGAATACCACAAGACAATAACTCAAGTGGAACCCCCACGGGAAAAGATTGTGCGACCACAAAACACCTGGAGCAGAGACTTGGAGGCAGATGCCATGACGCTGCGCCTCACCAGGTTACAGAGGTTGGCTCAGGAGTCAGGACCAAAATATTTGGAGAACCCTTGTTGACAATCTAATAGGTGTAAGAAAGTTTAACGGAACACACAAGAAATACATTGTAGTACATACGGCAATCAGTGATAAAAGCATAAATCCAAAGCTGCTGCGGCCAAATACAGACAATTATGGAGATTTCAGCTATGACTGTAATTAATATACCAGGCCATGTTACCTGATTTATCTGTGTCAATATTATCAACATTGGTTTGATAGTAATAAGATGTGAACTAATATATATATATATATATATCCCAAGCATTAGACTTTCATATAATCTATTATGAGCCTGCAAAAATATTTTATTGCTGAAAACCGTTTTTATAGAAATGTGCACTTCAACATCATCATAAAGTTCCCCTCCGCACCACTTGCACCTTTGATCATGAGCATTCATTCATACAACCCCAAATAGTTCAACCAAAAGTCATGCAGTTATTCAACACAATCATTTCAGATACGTTTCATCTACCGATCCTTAATCATGACTGCCATCTAGTGGGTAGAAATGGATCTAGGAACATGAAAACACAAGTGAAGGAACATCTCACACTGGATTGCCAACAACTTCAAGATCAGGCACTTTAGATTGAAACAGGTTTATTTAAGGCATAATGACTATTTGTCATGGCAATTCAATACAATTTACTATTTCCACGTGTGTTGTCTCTCCTACTCCATGTCACCGGCACCGCCATAGATCTCCTGATCGGTGTTCTCTCTCTTGATCCAGGGTAAGGGCAGTGGAACATATGGGTCATATGTCCACTGAGGATACACTCTCTTGTACAAATTCATCATGATGGTATCTTGAGAGCGTAGCTGGCTATCAAATACACACTTCATGTGACCATGAGTTCCTGAAAAACACAAGATCCAGAATTTAAAGTACTGCACCCGTGTCTTGAACATAAAACTATATTCCAGGTGAAACATTCCATTAGTTTTCCCTAAATTCCCTCACCCAAAGGCTCCTTGATGTGACCTCTCCGGCCCCATTTGGTTCGTAACTCGACTGGCTTGAACCACATGATGTCATCTGTTGAGAGAGAGGAACATAATCAAATCTTTGGTTCCATTTGTACACACTTTAGAGTTAAATTAACACTGGGGCAACGTCAGACCAAGTTTAGTGTAATGAAATATAAAGCATATGAATGCACTACTGGACAGCAGTGCTCACCCCTGTTGAAGAACATGTAACGGACGACAGCGGAGCGCCGGTTAATCTTCAATGGGTGTCCACTTATCACAATTCTCTTCAGTACGACACGCTGCGGGTCACAACTCAACAGGCTGCCTGTGGCCACCAAGTCCTGTATGCCTGGATGACAAAAAGAACCACCTCAAATACAGGTACTGCATACTGATTACATAACTAGACTTGTAGATCTGCTATTTTTCAATAGCTAAATTATAACAATGCTTAAAACACCAAAAGGGGTTCCCGCCCAAAATGGTTTAAGGTTATTGTAGCAGTCAATTTATATTGGGGGTCGGGAGGGGGCGGGGCGGGGGTCCCGAGACATTGCCAAAGCATTTCCGGGGGTCCCCGGCCAAAAACGTTGAGAACCCCTGGATTACATAACTAGAGAACAGAAAGAAATGGTCACAGTACCAAAAAGCAACTATAAAATAAGATCACTTATTCAAGAACCATACTGGCATTTTTAGTATGGCTATGACTCACTCTATACTTGACATTACTGCGAACCATTTTCCAAAGCATGCTGTGGTTTGTTTGATTTTAGCGGAAGTCATTCATCTGTTCATTTCAGTGCAGTAGGAACACTTGAGAATTGAAACTTGCCAGACAGTACCGGTAAATGTCAGTAAATCTCGTTATTTTTGTCAATGTTATGTTAATGTTTAAAAAAAAATTAAATGCATTTTAAAGCATGTATGGATTGGATTTGAAACGCTTTGCCCCAAATAATACCTGGAGAAAATATTGATTTACTTAAATAAAATTCAAGCCTCCTAGACCTTCTCATTTTCAGCAATTCCACAGCAGCATTTTACAGACATTGGGAGGATATGTAAACAAACGTGAAATCTAAAAATAAATAAATAATCTCCAACTAATTTGTGTGTTTTTTTTAATAATAATAATGCCTATGACATGGCCAAAATAGGGCCACCAGGTTGAAAGAGGTTAATTCTATGGCATACCATCACTCCTCTGTTTGAATAGCAGTGCCCCTGCAGTAGGGAAGGTGATGGGAGCATACACAGACACCACAGTGGGGGTATCTGGCAGAAGGAAACGCTCCAACTTGTGCTTGTCACCTAATGAAAAGCAAATCAGATTTTGACATCAAAGTGAACCGACGCGGTAATACACAAAAGCAATATCTTGTGCTATATGCCAGTGGTTCCCAAACGGTATGCATACAAATAAAGTTGAGATTTCATGACAAACGCCACACCATTATTGCAATATATACTATACAAAATTATAATATTTATTTTAATTTACTATATCAATACTTTGTTTGCACTCATTTCCCAAATGCAGAGGCAAATCCTATACGTTACAAAAAATATTTAAAACTTTGTATTTGGCATGAGTAAATCAATTCTGTTTGTGAACACAGGTGCTCATGATTTTGACTTGCCCTTTGGTGTGCCTTGGCTACAAAAAGTTTGAAAATCACTGCTGTGGTGCATTATAAGAAATCAGGTGCATGATTTACATGCATGCAGTCTCTACGAACTTGTATGTACTATTGGACTTACTTGAGGTGTGTTGAGAGAAGATAGGAGAGGCTCTGAACCTCCTAAACCCACAGTGGAAGATCAACTCCTCTTTGGATTTGATGGAATCTGTGTTGCTGGGGTGCCTCCGTACCAACATGTGCATCACTGACATCTATGTATGGAAGTAAATGATAGCAGAACCATCAATATGTGCAGTATTCCACTTGAGAAAGGACTCAAATGAACGAGATCCGCTATTTTTAAAATATTTTAAAAGTGTTCTGCCTGACGGGCAGCGACAACGACATTCACATTTTCATGGTCCATACCTTCTGCTCATGAGGCAAGATGGACACCAACACCAGAGGGCTGCCAGACTGGACACTCTCCATCACAGAGACAGGAACATCAATAATGTGCAAAGTCACATACCAGCCCACCTACAACAATAGCGTGAACAGGGTTTAGTGAATCCACAAATACGGTATACAGGGTATAGCAAAAAAAAATCTAAAATCATGCACATGCTTGTACCATGGCTCCCTCTTCCTCCTGCGCAGCCTCGGCTAGTATACGGCGACGAGTGCGGTCAAAACTTTGGAACTGGAAGATGCGGGAGTAGTTCAGGGGCAGGTTCTCCATGCGGTCCCAAGGTGAGGAGCGAAAACTCTTCAGACCCCTGTAGCGCTGGAACCTGAGACCAAACGATAGCAATGTCTAAAATTATGGCAAGGCATGACTGGATCAGGGTGACTGATTCAGAGGTCCGTCTCTTCATTTGCAGTTGAAAACTTGCATGAAATGTTACTAGCGCTATTGTCTTTAAATTGATGTCTCACACAGTATTACTTGAAAGGCTCTGAATAATGTAAAGCAAATGGTTCATACAGTGCTAATGCAATAGAAGGACCCTACCTGGTTTTCGCCGGCACATCAAGGGGTGTGTCCACCTCATCGGGGAACAAATCATTAGACCGAGCTTCACGATAGCGCTTCAGCCCTTCTCCCTCCTCAGCCTCATCTATATGCTGATCATAACGTTGATCTGCTCCAGATCGATCTGTGGAGCACAGCGTTTCCTCTTCTTCCTCCTCCTCCTCCTCCTCCTCCTCCTCCTCTTCTCCGGAGTCACAGGCTGAACCAAGATCCTGTCACAGAACACAGTGATATTATCAATATAAAATATGACCATTCCAAGACCAGCCGCACTGGTTATCAGCGCAATTGGTATTTGGAAAATTCTATCCTTGTACCAAAGTGCAGTTAGTTCTCTGTCTGTGACCATTTATTAAATATTCTTGATACATACGTACTGTATGTCACCCCCCACCCCCCAAAGACAAGAGAATCTATTGACAATAAATTAGAAGAGATGTTGATGTTGACTGTAAATTATGATTTTCAAGGAATCAGGATGCATTTCCTAATTCAGAACTGAGAATATTAATCTCACTGTACTGTAAAGCAAAAACAATAATAATAACTAGTCTTCTCTGCTTACCGGTATGCCTAGGGAAATCTAAATCCTTTGAATGGGCTTGGACACCAGAAAACAATAGTTTCAGATCTACACCCACTGCTTTGAAAACCAATCCTGATACATTCCATATGAAGGGCCGCCCCAAAGTCTTCGCATCGATTCTTTGAAGCTTTTACTTTTTACATTTCTGAATTGTTTACACCCAATGTTAGCCCATTTACTGAACTTAGATGTCACCAGGCGTATCAATAGGCAGATATCTCTGATTGTCTGGCTGTGGCTACCCAACAACACATGTATTCATGTAGTCCATTTGCTTTACTGGCACTGGGCCAGCAAAAAGCTGGTCACTTGGACATTGCTCAAACATCATCTTCATTCTCTTATTGCCATCTTTCCCCCCACCATTGTTCTCTCAATTTAGTCAGTATGCCAATTTCCCCCAGGTGTACAGTGCCCTGTCACTGCTATAACCACAGTAGGGTGTAGACAACCACGTGTCCTCCGATAAACATTAAGCCATCAACTGCTTCTTTTCAGCTGACTTAAGGAGCTTCACCGGGAGGATGCTGTTTTGTTTGTTTAGTTATTTTGGGGTATTTGTCACTATTCACTTGTCATGAATATACATACAATACATACAAAGTTTGGGAAATACTGCGTTAGAGCACCTGGCCAAGCCGGATGCATAATGACTGCATGATGATTTTAACCTTCCAGTCCAGTTTCAGTTTCCACGGTGGTGGGCAGGAACTGCGTCACCCGGAAACCCGGACTGCAAGTTCTGAGCATGAGTTGCCCATGTTCATTAACATCAAATTAATAAACTGGTACTTAGTCCCTAGTATGGCAATGTACAGTGACACACTCTTGCTACGGTATATGAGGGAATCCACTCAGCATGGGGTTGACCCACAAGCCTTAGAACAATCCTAGCTGCAATAATGATAATAAACATAACCCTCTGAAGCGCCACTTTTCCCATTGTTAACATCATCCAAATATTCCAGTGTGCTAACCCTGACATCAAACACATTAATAACAACCAGAGATCGAAAATGAATCCTTTGCACATAAAGAATGTCCCCCTTCTTTTAAGCAAAGCTGGAAATAAATAAATGGTCGTCCCCTCCCCATGTCCAGACAGGAAGTTGTGTTCATAGAACGGGATGTCGGGAGGCTTCTCTCGGGACCGTTGTTCCAAACACTATTGTTGTGGTGAGTAGCCTGGCACTACAGGCCAGAGACAGACACTGAGAAAACAAACAATGCCTCCCAATAGAGAGGTGCACTAACCATGGGTCACGTATGCACTGTTCCACCCCCGGAACCAGCAGCACTCAAGACGCACACCTTCTCCACCAATTACTGCCCTGTTCAACACCCACACACTTCCTCCTTAAAGGTCACATACCTAAGGGCGGTCCGTTTCCATGACAGAAACCATAACGTATGCTATTCATGTTGCCATGACTACAAACCACAGTCTGTCAAATTGACTAACATTCAAGCAAAGCAGAAGTTTGACTGAACAACCATATAGAATCATAAGACCCCGGCTTCCTGTGTTACATATTGTACCTGTGAATCATCCTCTTCTTCATCTACAGCCATGGCCTCATCCATCACCATCATTCCATCATTGTCATCATCATCATCATCATCACAGCCGTCTTCCTCCTCGTCTGCATCCTCATCCAAAATCCAGGTGGCTTGGTAGTCTGACATTCCCTTTGGAACTTTCATCACACGCCTATTCTTACTGGCCTCTGTCCAGCAGTAGAAAAAAAACATGGAGATAGTGAAAGGATTGCTTTTCATTTCCCATTGCCAATACAATCACAATAAACCATACTTAATCAAGAGTGCCATGTAAAGACTGCGCGTGTGCGTGCACGAGCGTGCACAAGGTGAATCAATCTTGTTTTCTCGGGGCCGGTGCGGAAACAGTTAACAATAGAGACAATATGACGTACATTTTCCCTTCATTGTCGTTTTTAAAAACATTTAACTAAAATGTTCCAGGTGCCCCTTAAAAACATTGTTTTAGACATTTTTAAAACAAACAAATCTAATGAATTCCATAAATAAAAAAATAGCTGATCTACAAGCTCGCAACGCGGTGCGAAGGGCAAACATCTAATCTCTGTTTTGGGTCTCAACCTGAAAGGTTTGGGAACCAGTGGTCTAGAGATCAACCACTGACCATATTCAAATAGTGGTCATTTTGATTCAACGTTGTTCCAAGATGTTCCAACGTAATTTAACAGCTTCCATTCCCACCTTCTGCCTCCAAAAGCTCTGTGTCAGTGGGCCAGGTCTGCTCTCCATCCATGGGGTCCACCGCGGCCTCTGCCAGCAGGCTCTCCCTGCGAGATGGATCTGCCTTCATTAGCACCCGAACTGGACGTTCCTCCTCAGTGCCATCCTGTGGAACATATGGAACAGAGGACATGATTCAAGTCCCAAAACTCAGTGATGACGACATCCAGTTGTCAGTGGACTTAATAGTGGATCCTTTGCACTATACAACAATTATTTTCAGTATCTGACTGTAATCAATATACAAATTGTGTGTTATTATTATTAATTAAGATTAATCCCTTTAGAGACATTCCTTATGACAGCAGTCCTGTTTACAAACATTAATCTTAGCAAAACATTACTTGTGTAACAATATCAATTGTTTTTTGCTGACAATCGCTGTATACACCCTCTATCAAGAACATAAAACAAAAACTTAAATAATAATACCGGTAATAAGACTGAACTAAATAGATTTTGATTCCCAAGAAATCCACCTGCATGTCTGTGTTTCCTCCTTTTCCAGGCTTTTCTGGCCTGGGTGTTGTTGTACTGAGGGGTAGGGGGTCTGAAGGAGCATCAATCTGACTGAGCTGAAAATCTCCATGTCCAGTGATGTGTACCAGTCTGTCAACCTGCAAAGGGTGGCCACGGACATACCCAGACACACAGAGGGTCCCTAAGCCTGTGGGTGCACCGCCCGTGACCTCAGAGCTATTGGGAATATAGGCTACGTGCTGAGCCAAGAGGTGGGCGCGTTTGGAGCGGAAGCCTAACTTCCTCTGTCTCTGAGAGCCCAGGTGTCTCAGAAGCAGCATGGCGTCCTGTTCTGTGTCCAACGGGAAGAGACGAGCATCTGGGAATCGGACCTCTGTGATTTTTGACAAAGCTCGTCTGAAGTCTGTCCGCTTCTTCACAGCAAGATCACCAACACCCTGGCACACAAGCGCTACAGGAGAAAGGAAAGCACCCGGATGGAAAAAGACAGGTCAATACAACTGAGGAAACAAGCTTCATGTTCACCACACTCCATGGTAGTGATTTCAATGCAATCAATCAAAGGCCAAGTGATAGGTACGCTTCCAAGTCCCAACCATCAATAACAACAAATTTCAATACATTTAACCACATGAAGCCCAACGTTTGTATTCTGGGGCTAACATTTAGAGAAAATAGATAATAGAACAATCTACATGCTGAGCTTATCAGCTATCTATTGATAGTTGGTATAGAGGGGGGAAAGTAGGGGTCTAGGCCTAGCATAGAAAGCTGTCAGACTCTGGTAAACAGTTGGTTTAAGTTGTTATAACACTAACCAAACTTCATGAAATGTCCATATTTCTAGTCTGTAATGAGGTTCATGTGTGCAGCCTTGTGAAGCTACAGTGTACTCACCGTGGCTGGGCAGACCCTGGGAAAAGAGACAGGAGAGGCAGTATTCTCCATAGCTGTCCCAACCTTCAGTCGAGTCGAGGACAAATAGCAGGCTGTCTGCAACCTTTGCGACATCCAGCAGGGAGGTCAGGTCAGCTATACAAAGAGCGAGGAAGCCACAAGATATCAGACTAGAAGCAGCATTTAGAATCTGTTATCTACATTTTAGATAACAGATTGTGGTATTTTAGGGACAAGCACAATGATCTATTCTATACTATATATATGTTGCACAAAAGACACAAGAAATATTTCATAATCATAAGCCAGTTGCAAATGAATAAACTCATCCAAATGGGTCATATTTTATATCCTGTTTCACTCAATGCATAGTAATCTAGTGATAAAGGCCAGGGAAAACTATTCAAGAAATAATTTATACATAAAAAATAAATAAATTAGCAGGTAAAAATCCATTTTGGGCTTAATAAATCTATTGAACAATCATCAGTCATTAGTTGACACTTACCAGTGTTAGGGCGCAGAAAAGTGAACCTTTGTTTGAAACGAGGCAGAATCAGACCGAAGCTGTCATTGATGCCACTAACACAGAGTTCCTGATGAACCAGACCCCCAGCATCTTCTCCACGTAACAGCTTAGTAACACACCCAGCATCAACTGCAGCATGAAGGGCCACCACAACCACCAAGTGAGGGGGGCCATCCTTGGTACCAAGACGTCGCTTCTCTATCAGGACCTAGATGGACAAGACAAATATTCAATGTCAATGGATCAAATATTCATGAGGATGGATAAATGGATGGATATTATCCACACCAATTTAAAAATAATTTACCATGTCTTTCTTATTTCTGCGAAGCTGGTTGGCCTTGTGTCTTCTGTCCATCTTCCTTTGCTCTTTTCTCTGTTTTTTTGTAAGGGCTGTCACCGACACTCTTCCTGTATGACAGATCATTAGGATCAGATAATGTACTGCCATTATGCCACTATATTGTGAGGTCAACATGGAGGTGCTTCTACACCAAATTCCTTACCTCGAGTCTCTGCACTGCAGAGCCCTCTGCAATAATTAAAATTGCTAATAGAACAATCACCTTAGTGTGCAACGTCTACCATAGTATTTGTTAATGGTTGAACATAATGAAGAAAATCACACCTGTGTGAAGTGAGGGGCGCTCTTATCATCATACATCATCATGATGTAACAGACACATGTGTAGACATAATATGTATTACAGGAAATGTAATCTTTGTGTAGAACGAAAATAGCCGATTTGCTCAGACACATGACAAATTCTCCATTGTCAATGGGAATTTAATGTTTGTGTAAGATGAAAATCTACACTAATAGCTGAACTTGCCAAACAAACAAGCACTGTTTGGAAAATGTCAGCAAATTCCCTAAATAATATTTTTTTGGCATTGATGTTTGAGGGGCGCTAGCCCCTCCTATGCCCAGCTTTCCAGGTTTACTGTGAACACAAACTTTGGCTGATGATTGGCTGATCACCCGATAGCGATGATTGATTGGCAGAGCCGAGCCAAAAGTACATATATAAGATAAAAGTTGAGGGCAGAAAAGCTAAGACGCCAAAAGTGGCCGGAATGACATTGTGATGATTTGATTGGCTGAGCACGGAATGTGATGTAGGCTATGATGATAAGAGCGCCCCTCACTTAACACGAGGGTGATTTTTTTGTTGTTTTGCCGTCTATCGCATTGTCGATGTAAATTAGCAAAACAATGAATTGGCTCAGTAACTGATTGTCGTTAGACGTGAAGCACTAAGTTGTCAACGTTACCGTTATCTATTTAAAAGGCACCGTGATCGGTAGTACAAGCGATTGCTGGAATCATCATGGCAGCCATTCATTTCACTAGTAACTATAACGAACTACCATAGCTAGCTAGCTCTGGTCCATGGCGTTAAATGTCTCTAGTCTTGAATCTAGCAGCCCCCCGCGTGACCTGAGGGAGGTCACAGTTGGGGCTATTAAATGTCACTATTGTCAGACTACTCTGGATTACTTGGAGTATTGTAACATCGCCTCACCAGGCTTTCCACCTTGAAAATGTACTGCTGATGTGGTTAGCTAGGAGTCGGACAAAAATAACACGTGTGCTGGGCTAGCAGAGAATATGCCCCATCAGAACCTTATGTTACTGACGAGGAGTGTGTGATCAATTCGAATCAAAGTCTTACCTTTGTTCTCTCTCTCAAGTTCGCCTTTCGTACGATGCTTGCCATGTTTGTGGCCTTTGTTTTTCTGTTTAAACACACCGGGTCTGTGCGTCTGTTGTTTTTCCTCACCCGCAGCCATTTTTACCATGTGGACACTATGCACGCTCTCCACCCCCACCTCTCTCCTTCCGCGTTCGCAACAGAGACGTAATGACGCTAGTAATGGCCAGAGTAATGACGAGCTCTGTTAAAGGGCTCAGAATCAGATATCACGTCTCCGTCTTGATTAGCCTCGGTACCACTACTAAGCTTTAATTTTCGTCTTGATCGCTAACTAGTAAGCTCTGGCTCTCGAGCCTCACTCGCCCTATTTCTATGTTCCGTGACGTCACTACGGACAGCGCGGATTTCTATGTGCCCTGACGTCACGGTAGTGACGCCACGGCACATAGAATCCGCGCATAGAATCCGCGTCTACTGCAGAATCTAATGTTGGATAGGATGGATATCAAAGATTATGATGTAAAACCGTTATTCACTTTGTTTACATAAAATAACAAACCAAAACCCACACATTTCTGTTGTGAACTTGTGACCACCTGGCCTGCATTGGACATTAAAATATCGACGTTGACGTATCGATTGGTATAAATGGTTCAGCACCACGACAATGGACAGCGACACGTCAGCACACAACGTTCTCCTTAAACTTGAACTTGCTTTAGAAATGTTGAATATGAGCACATTTATGCCCTGATATGACTGTGAAGTGTGAACCATGGCTAATATTGTCTAATATCGTCCTAAATTATATTTAAACTAAAGTTCCTGAATCAGCCTGATTCAATATATTTTGAGATAAATCTATTACAAGTTAACTGTTTAATTATCTAGATATAAGTTTTTAAGGGCCTCAAAGGCCCTTAAAACTAGGCTCCAGACTTCCCAAAACAAACTGGTCAGGCTCCTACTTGGCCTCACCCCCCGAACCCACCTCACCCCTGCCCACTTTGACAGGCTGGAATGGCTTAGGGTCGACGACAGAGTACAGCATCTTGCAATGGGTCTGGTCCACAAGATACCCATGTACCTGTCTAGATACTTTCTTAATGTTAACGAAGTCCACACCCATAACACCAGAGGAAGTGCAACGAACCATGTACAACCCAGATTCGGCACAAACAAGGGACTAATTTCTTTTCGCTCCTATGCCACCAAAATGTGGAATGCCCTACCAACAGTCATTAAGACATGCGAATCCCTTGACTCCTTCAAATCCGCTCTCAAAGGGCACCTACGGACGGCTGCAATTCGAAACTGGCCTCCGTAAAATCTGAATCCCCCCCACCGCCCACCCCCTTTTTCCCCTTACTGTATATGTTTCTTTTCCCTTTTTACCTCCGTTATGATGAATTCCTGTTCTGTTCTTTGACTATATATAGAAGTGTCTATTTGTACGTCTCTAAATGTTTTGATGAATTGAACAAGGTGGACCCTCTTGTAAACAAGTGTAATGCTTAATTGGGTTGTCCACTCACAGTTAACAGTCTTTGTATTGAGTTTGTGCTTGAAATGTACTGTAATTCTGCAAACTGTTAATAAATATTTCAATCAATCAATTTTCACAATAATTGTTGTGAAAATATGTCTTTAATGAAAGCTAAATTGTTTTCAAAACTACTGGTAAATGCCTAAATGAAAAAACAAATAACAAACAAACAAACAAACAAACACATCATTCAAGGTTTAAACAAATAAGCAAATGGCCTTGATGAGTAGGCCTACAACTTGGTGTAGACCTACTAAAAGGTCATTCCCTGAAGAAGACCTTACAGGTTGAAACGTTGGTTTCATCTTTTGAGTGGTGTAAACCACTCCTACAACTGGCTTTGTTGTGCAGAAAAAATGAGCATGGTTGCTATGTTCACCCTGTTCACCCGGGTGTGATTTCATTACATCAGACGTTAGTGCAGAAAAAATGAGCATGGTTGCTATGTTCACCCTGTTCACCCGGGTGTGATTTCATTACATCAGACATGATTTCATTACGTCAGACAGGCCTTACACCACTCAGTTCACACGGGTGTGATTTTTTAAATACATTTTGGCATGAGTGTGCAGCCTTTTCATTTTTTAGCACAGGGGTGAAATCAGCCCTCAACTGCTTCTGACATACATACTATAGGGGTTGGCGTTGGACCATGCATCCAGAAAGCTCAACCCAGTAGTCACTTTGAGTGGCACCGCACAAAGCCACGGGTGAACGTATTGATTGATTGATTGAAGTATTTATGAACAGTTTGGAGAATTACAGTACATTTCAAGCACAACTCAATACAAAACTGTTAACTGTGGACGACACCATAAAGCATTACACTTGTATAGGGTCCACCATGTTCAATTCATCATAACATTTAGAGACGTACAAATATACACTTCTACAGTATATAGCCAAAAACAGGAAATCATCATAGAGCTAAGCCATTCCAGCCTGTCAAAGTGGGCAGGGGTGAGGTAGGTTCGGGGAGTGAGGCCAAGTAGTAACCTGACCAGTTTGTTTTGGGAAGTCTGGAGCCTTGTTTTAAGGGCCTTTGTTTTGTTTTTTTAAATTTTTATCCCACGATTTTGTAACCCATTTTTCACCCCTGTGGCAATTATCTATAATGTGATCCTGGGCTCTACACACCCTCCGCCAACCTAGTCCCCATATATGGGGGACATGGGGAGAGCAACGGACTTGAACTCATGCTTCCTTCATGCCTGAGTGTCCAAGTTGCTCCTTTACACCTGACAGGGGGGAGTTTCCCTGGTTGGACGTAACGCGTGGAAAACACATTATTCCAACCAGTTCCTTTCCCCTCCATCAGGCGCCCCGGCTGGCCAGGGGGAGGCAGTTTAGAGACCAGGATTAAGGGCCTTTGAGGTGCTGTGGTACCAAGAGAGGTGCATGCATAGTCGAAGAAACCTTGTACGAGGGCTCCTGTTAGGGTCTTCAGGGTGTTTTTGTTGACCAGTGAGGAGATCCTGTATAGGAATCTTGTTCTTTGGTTGACTTTTTTGATTACGTTGGTGGCCATTTTATCACCAGAAAGATGGAACCTATAGGTAGGTAATTTCATCTTTTTGTGTGATAATATTGTCACCCACTCTAACAAAGAAGCCAACTGTCTTTATTTACTGAGATTATTATTTGATCCAAAGAGAATGGATGCAGAAAACCCAGGTGTAAAGATAGTTTGTTGTCAGCGAGCCAGGTGCAGATTCTACAGAGTTCAGAGCTGAGGGCCTTTTCAACATGCAGTTTGTTCCTGTCCGAGAAACAGGAACAGTATGTACTGTATGTCGGACATTATTAACCCTGCCCCAACCCTAACCTACCCTGAACAGTGTCATCCAAGGCCAGCCAGTGGAAATCGTACCCAATTATAAGTATCTTGGCACGATCATGGATAATAAATTGAAATTTTACGCAAACACTATGACATGCTGTGCAAGAAGGGCCAGCAACGCCCTTACTGTCTAAGAAAATTGGCTATTGTTGTACTGTTTTTATGTTTCAAACCTCTATGATCTGCTGTAAACCAAATTGCCCCCCCCTGGGACATTAATAAAGAACTTGAACTTGAACCTCAGGCCTTGTATGTCGTTATCGTATGATTTATCTTGTATATCTTGTATAGAACCAATGACATAGAAACATAGCTTTTTCAGAAAACTGTCAGGTCGCCATCCCCGGGGCGAAGCGCACCCTAGGAAATGGTCTCCTATGAATACAATATTGGGTGTAAGCACACTTGGGCATCAAGGCGTGGCAAAAAGCAGCTCGTGGCAGGCGTCTCTTCCTGGTTTTTAGCAAGGAAGATTAGAGAAGGAAGTGACATGGTCACGTGACAGTGCTGCGCCATGACACTTTCATGGGAGCCAAATCTCGCACCGGAAGTTACATGAATACAAAGCAGTGAATGGAGCAAGCTTGACCAGCTCATAACAAACATTATTTATGAACCATTGAGACCTGTGTCATATAATCGGTTCAGGAATATAAAAGAAGAGATATCACAGGTTGTTTTCTAATCACTTACTTTTCGATGTGCACAGAGTGCACAGTACATCATTTTATTTGAGGATTTAAACAGCAGCAGGTATCGTTTCTGTTCCGGGGGTATCGCGAGATTTGGCTGCCAGACAGGAAACGGTGGACAGTCTTGCGATACTTGGCACGTTCAGAAACTTACTTTTTGCTCTTTAGATACCTCTATAAAATTACACAGTGTACACATCGAAACGCAACACAGCAGACAATAATGTGTTGTCATGTCTTCTGTTATTTGCCAGAAGCGATTACTTTACAAAAGATCTCAGTCATTCAGAAATAGTGTTTGTTCATGAGCTGGTCACTGAGCTCTCACTAACGTTGACATTGACAGTGCATTCTGCCGGTGTGACGAATCTGCCGTCTGGAATTGCGTGATAGCGAAAATGACGTTGGTGACTTTACCTCCATTTAATATACCTTGGTTTTTAGACAGCTGGTGGATGGAAATGAAGCTCCACCGTCGACCAGATTCCCGGAAACGCTTGCCCCCGCGTGGGTGGAGCTTCATTTCCATCCTGTCTAAACACCAGGAAGAGACGCCTGTCACGAGCGGCTTTTTGCCGCGCCTTGACCATAGAGTATAAAGAAGGATAGAGACCGAACTGGAGCGTTAGCCCCCCCCCCCCCCCCCCCCCCCCCCACCCGGAAGTATAATTATAACTCAATGGCTCGAGCGAGCGGAAGTTTAGCCTAGCCTAGCCCCGGTCCACTTCCATTAAAGTGCTGAAATTCCACATTTCGCCAGTGGCATCTTCAACGTTGGATAGCCTTATTGGGGGCTTGGCCTTGACGCCCAAGTGTGCTTACACCCATAAGCCCCATCCCACCCCATCCCCTCCCTAGTAAGGAAGGGGATGGGAAGGAGGCTGACAGAAGCCGTTGAGGGCTGATTTCACCCTTCTGCCATTTGCACTGGCCTACTAAAAGGTTACACATTTTAAATCACGTTTTCCCCTGAAAGTGAAACCTCCTTGATAACAATGGACCAAACATACACTGTGACAACCATAGTATTCCCATCATTATTATTAGTCAAATAAGTTAGTATTTTGAAGTCCACTGAAATTAAGTTAATAAGTGCTAAGGTAATGACTAAAATAATGGACCGCAGAGGGAGCCTTGGGGTAGTTTTATACTGAGGATAGGATAAGGCAGGGCAGAAGGGTAAGCTTTGATTGATTGATTGATTGAAGAATTTATTAACAGTTTGCAGAATTACAGTACATTTCAAGCACAAACTCAATACAAAGTCTGTTAACTGTGAGTGGACGACCCAATTAAGCATTATACTTGTCATTATACATTCACAGCACACCGAATGGCAAGTGAAGAAGACAAAAGAACAAAAAACATTAGTGGTTTACTTTAAAGAACGGACGCATCTATTCCTACTACATCCAGACTGTCCTTGGGTAGACTATGTTATAGGTGTTTTGGGGGTGTTTGAACTTCCCTCCCCCCGCCCCTACTCTATGCATCTCCCCAACGTATTTTCACGAAGAGCGGCGGTGGAACTACGGTGGAACGCCTAGAAATTAATAAAGGTACCAAGGTTACGTCAGTGACGTAGTGCATGTAATCCTAGCTACAACAGTAGATTGCTATATTTAATATTTTAAATAAATACATACAATACAATACAAAAATAATGCTTGAAAGCACGCCACTGTCACTGGAAGACTGTGGTGCGATTCTGAAGCACTTCCGCTAGCTAGAATAACACATAGTTGTGACATCGTGGGCGAATCCTTGGTAACTGTATTGTAGTGCAACGCTCAGCGGCCATCTTTGGACCTGCCTGCCTTGCCTGGGAGTGGGATTCGAGGATTCTGGCACCCCCCGTTAGCTCAAGGGTGGGGATTTTAACAAGTAATGTTTTGCAATTCTGTATAATATAATCGATTGACAGCTTTGGGAATAATGAGATTTCAGTAATAACAAAGTAGTCCTTCGCGTGATATAAAAGACGAGTACTTTTCTTATACCAAATTGGTTGAATTACACGACATTGTGTGCGCCGCTGAAACCCTGGCCTGTCAGAGGAGGGTGAGTTTCAGCTAACTATGCTAGCTACTGTTAGCTAGCTACCTAGTCATAAACATTTACCTGTTAACATTAGTTAACAGACCTTTGTCCAGTTTGATGCCTTACAACATATTCAGTCAACATGGTGTCATTATGTCGCTAGACCCACACATAACACTTGAAAAGTTGACACATTCAACTGTCATTTGGCTAGCCTTAAGTTTCGCTACGATAGCCAGCTGAGCTAAAAACTGTTGATTTTTGTATGTGTGTGTTGTAATGTGCGTGCGCGCGCTCGGCCGTGCGTGCTGGAGTTCTACTTAATTTAGTTTGACTTTGTTGCGAAACAGCTGCTGCAGCTGTTGTAACTGGTAACCTGAATTCTCTCTGGTGAGAGATCTGGTACTGGTAGCAGCTGCAATCAGGTGCTGCCTAGCCACAGGTGGCAGTTAGCTGGTGCATCATGTACGTTTTTAAGTTTCATTATTTGACAATAGTCTGATTGTACATTCTTCAGCAATGATGGCATTGATTGGGCACAGATTTTAAGTTGAGACCGTCCTTGGTAACAAAGTGCTAGTTACGGACGGTATTTTCAAGATTGACTGACACTGTGCAAGTGCATCACCCATAATTCTACAAATTGAGAACAAAAAAAAAAGCTGTGTTCTTTATTTGGCCTAGCTGCCAAATAATCTGTCAACACTAGTTTAGCATGTTAAACTACGCTACACTACAAATGTCTTTATTTACTGTTTATAGACGCCCTGTTGGTGCTTCTGTTCTATTTGGTAAGGATTGATCTTTCAGAAAGAAAGAAAGCCATCCAATAAGCTCACACAATTTTTTAGCAGATTTATACGACATAAACATTATTGCTGAATCACCAAAATAGTGGTGTCTGTCTGGCTTCTAGGTTTTATGGTTTGTTGTCAATTGCATTTTAATCGATTATTTGTTTTGTCAGTTTACAGTCCCACATTTTTGATAAAACTACAAGTTTGTATTTATTGTAGGCTAGACATGCAAGCCTAGGTGCATATTCAGTAAGTGCCATGGTTATTATTATGTCAAAGAAGACAGATAATCAGTTGACTTAATTGCTCATCAGGCCCTCCTTCCTTCCCGTAGCTGCACAGACAGGAAATGCTGAAACGTGTGGTGCAGTGAGAGCATATCATACACTGGGGAATCTCACCCCTCTAGCTTTGTTGTCCTGCCTGGCTGCATTCTTGTGTGTGTGGGGCACGCAATAGTGTTTCATGAAGGTATCAGCTGTCATCACTCACTTTGCTGCTCACGTGCTTGCAGTTGAAAATGCCATCATGAGATATGACAACAAAGCTCATTCATTACCAACAATGTAGCAAAGAACATTGACAATAAAGAGGCACAGTCCCACATGTTAATGAGGCTTTATTTCAGGCCTGTGGCTGCATCTGTGCGGTCAAGTGAGTTGTCCAGTGTGTTGCTGCTGAGGGACAAAAGATATCTGCTGGGACTGAGGGCTGCTCCTTCAGGCCGGGAGAGAAGTCTTGTGACTCTGGCGTCAGCTCTGCATATGTTTGCAGCTGATCATCCGAGTTGCATGGGCTCAGTAACTTCAGTGATCTCTATCCCAATAATAAGGCTTGATATTATGTAATACTACATATTCTGCAAATAAGTTACCTTTTGAGTATAAAAGTGGCTGATGGGTATTTATATTTGGTCATTTTGTGCACTGGAGAGTGATTCCATAACATTGTGTTACATGACATGTGAGTAATTTGAGTGTGCCGCCAACATGTGTTGTTCTGTTCGGTTAGCTGATATCATCTCACTGTCAGCTAGTATGTTGTAATGTTGGTGTCTTTGTTTGCGCTGGAGAGTGGAGACTATCCTTTGTTTCCTTATTTCTTCTGTCTGTCTCTTAGACTGTAAAAGGTCTGTCTACTACATACCAATGATACCATACCTGTGATATACTATTGCATACACATACACATACACATTGCTACTGCAAGCACAGGAGCACTCTCTATGAGAGTCTAAGCGACCATATGGCTTATTTCTGGTCGTCAGCGAAAATCCCTGCCTCAAAGTAATTTTTTTTTAATGTTTTTTTTGTGGCTTTCGCCTTTATTTTATATTTTTTATGGAGGGACAGACAGTAGGCTGACAGGAAATGGGGAGAGAGATGGGGGGGTGACATGCAGTAAAGGCCGTCGGGATCGGGAGTCGAACTCGCGGCACACTGCCAGGCTGGATTACCAGCCAAGGTGCCTGGACCGCTGAGCCACGGCCCAGGCCCTCAAAGTAACTCTTAACTTGTACAAATGCAAAATCTAAGCTGCTTTCCCTGCTGCCCCACTTGTCCGGTTTGTGTGTGCGCAGCAATTACACCCCGTAGGTCTGTAGTTTTCAATAAAAAAGGTGTTTTGATCCACTCTGTCTTGGAATCTGGCATCCATCTTGGATTTCCCTCCATTGTAAATGCGCAACAGTGCCCCTAGCGGCCATGGTTCTGTTGCGCATTTACAGTGGAGGAAAATGCCACGGTGTGGATCAAAACACCTTTTTTATTGAAAACTACGGACCTACAGGGTGTAATTGCTGGGCGCACACAAACCGGACAAGTAGGGCAGCAGGGAAATTAGCTTAGATTTTGCATTTGTACAAGTTAAGAGTTACTTTGAGGCAGGGATTTTCGCTGGCGACCAGAAATAAGCCATATGGTCGCTTAGACTCTCGTAGAGAGTGATGACGTCAGAATCGAAAAATATGCTACGAGAGTCTAAATCTTGAGATATGTCTAATCGGTGTGTGCATCCCAACTATCGTTCATTTCAGTGAACCGAATCTTTCAGGATCGTTCAGTAAAAAATATCTGTTCATTTCATTCACCAAAAATAACTGGTTCTTTTGAGCCGTTCATTCATGACTGACACAACACTAACCTGTGACTGGAGGTGTGAGGGAGGGGAGAGTGTCGGGACATGGCCAACTGCTTTTATTACTGTAGTTGCTGTTATGGAAACATTTTTGACATTGGCAGGTAACTCAGGATATCATGTACATAATATATAACAGGAGTCATGAAGCAGTACATAATACTGATACGATGCACATGGCCAAATTGCCTGAAGGTAAAGCAAAACACTTACAGATATGGGCCTTGGAAGTGGCAGGGGCTAGTTTTAGTTTTCACAGACATTTTTCATGCCCTCTCACTTCTCTATCCCTATATCAGAGGGATTTACCAGTACATAGGGCTCGCACACAATACAAATGCAGACATTTTATTAAAACAAAAAACAATCAAACAGAATTTTGCGATCAGGCCCATCAATATTATACAGGCATCGCCAACATCCTGATAATATCGACTCGAGCACAGCCCTAATATCCATCCCATTATTGTCATGCGGGTGGTTTGACAGACACTGAAGACATTTTATGCCATCGTGGTTGGCATAAATTGCAGTATACTTACAATGAATTTGGGGAAATATTAATTTACTGCTCTCATGCACTCTCTAAAGCTGTTATCACTGTCAGTGTTGAAAGGGATATTGAACGCTGATGGATGTTCTTCATTGACGTTGACATCTTCATTGACATTCATGTTCTTCATTGGCTTTTGAATTTTGGTGGCGTCATGCTCGTAGAACACAGTACCACACCGTGGTACCAAACAAATTGTTTTGTGAACGTGCAGGTACGGAATGGAACGGTGCACGGCGCACGCGCATGCACGCTAGAACGCATCCTCCTAGATTCAAGAGCAGACGCACCTAACTACCTCGGTCACCACTCACACCAGACTTTCCAAGACGCACCAAGTACCCAGTCTAGGTTTACTGGCGGTGGGCGCGCCCCCCCCCCCCATTTTCACACCGTGTCAAGTGCTGCTGCACGCAACAAATCTTCACCATCAAAGAAGAGATTATTCGTCCAAAGCGAACTTTTATTTCCGCCACAGTATAAAGAAATTTGTCTGATTATTTTAAGTCTACTTTTGTGTGTGTGTGTCTAAAACTCTCATACACTTTAAACAATATAGGCTATCGGCATGCGCACATGTAGGCGTGCGAGTGCACTTGTGTGACCGTGGTACCGGGGGGGGGGGGGGGGGAGGGAATCACCATTACACCACTGATTGTATTTAGGGTACTTCTTGCACTTTGTATTGTGTGGTTCTACCTTCCCTCTAAAAACAATCTTCTTTTTCTTTGCCCTCTCAGATTGGAACACGTATGAGGCCACTGTCCTGCAGATGAGCAATTGGCGGGGGCTGTCGCGTCGCTGTCGCATATCCAGATAGTTCCTGGCGACAGCGGCATTGCCCCCCATCATTATGCCAAACGCCGCTCGGGCGGGGAGCCTGAAGGACCCCGATGTTGCTGATCTTTTCTACAAAGATGACCCTGAAAAGCTCTACTCGGATCTACGTGAGATCGGACATGGCAGCTTTGGTGCTGTCTATTTTGTGAGTAGTTTTAGACATCAAACTTGGGCCCTGGTGGCGGGTGCATTTGGCCATCACTTTAGAATATTGGGCTAATTTGGGGCATTACTGTTCTGGGTTGGCCTTGTCTGTTAGTGTGTTCACACACATCACTTTATTATCCTGTCATGTGGTGACACTTCCTGGGCAACCCTGGGGTGATTGAGCCCTGCTGCGTTTCACCTTTAAACTCTTAAAACAACAACATTGACATATTTATCCCAGAACAGCTAATTTCATAGTCATCATGGTGTGTAGGACGTAATTTGTATTTGTTGTGATGTTTCTGTTGTTTGCTTGTGGTTTTCACCCAAAACGTAGATGTGATTAAAGTGTACAGCTAATGAGGATGTGGCAATGCGGCATCAATGCATGAGAAATAACACTAATAGTACATTTTGTATTTTTGTGTCCTTCAGGCACGGGATGTGCGTACAAATGAAGTGGTGGCCATCAAAAAGATGTCTTACAGTGGAAAGCAAACCACTGAGGTAAACAATTATCTATATGAATCTTTTAATGTTTTTAATGTTGAGTCAAAATTCACGATTTGTATTGCTACATCTTATACACAAGTGTAAAATGTATTGCTTTGGGTTCCTCACATTGTAGCAGCAATAACAACGTATAATTTAGAATAGCAGAAAGGCAACAGGTCTTAGCACTTAACCTTGTAAGGAATCTATTTGCAATACTATGGCTTGATTTTACAGACAGTCAGAACTGACTAATGGCAGGTCATTTTGTTCAAGGTTTCAGGGTCACAATAGAATGAATGACTGGGGAATGACAATTAACTAAAATTAGGTTATGGTATCAGTGATGCAAATAGGTTTTCAATGTAATGAGTCCCGGGATGCAGGGATGGTCTTTTAGATGAGTCCCAGGGACATTTTATGAATCCCACTTCAATGTTAGGAGTCATATTTTGCCATTTTTACAAATGCCAGCATTCAACTCCCATTTAATTTTATATGGTTATAATGTGGTTATATTCATGTAGAAAACGGAAGAAGAAATGATTATTATAACTAAAGCTAGCTAAATAAACTAGAATAAAAAACAGTACAGTAGTGCAGTAGTGCATCCCGTGGATGCAGAGGTCGTTGTTTTATTGCGTCCCTTATATTAACTAAACTGCGTTTTGGTATGCATCTCTGGTATTAACCCATTTAGACTTGAGGCCAATTCTAAAAACGCATAAATCCCGACCCAGGTTTTCTGAAAAACTGGATAAAATAATAATAAAATAACATGTTGCTATATAATATATAGCTTGAAAGACATAACAATAATCTGGAGGTAACTGAATTCGCACAGCATGTGTTGTGACGGCGAAAACTACGGAGGAGCAGCAACATGTCTGCAGATAGACAGACATAGACATTCCCTTAATTATAGGTAGATGTGTAATTGTCCATTCAGAAAGGGGTGGGCCAGGGGCTGTAGCCTGTTGTTAAACTTGATTAGCAATTTTCAATGTTAGGAAAATGGTTATATTATGAACTAAATGCAAAATAGTCATTTGGAATTCCAAAAATGAATTATCATAGAATATTTTTTTCTGTCGCTCTAAACTAAGATATTGTATAATTCAATTATCCAGTCAATATACACAAGCACTCAAAATAGCACAATGTAATTATGGAGTAGAATTTATCCTGAACGTATTTTTCGGTGATGATTTTACCCTAGGGCTACCTCCTTTTATGATGTTTTGTTGGGTGTTTCTTACACAAGGATGCATTTTAATTATTCTTTATTTTACTACCTCAGAAATGGCAAGACATAATCAAGGAGGTGAAATTCTTGCAGAGAATACAACACCCAAACAGTATAGAGTACAAAGGATGTTATCTGCGAGAGCACACTGCCTGGGTATGTTTCTAATTGGTAATTAAGATGATGTTGATGTTATTGCATAGCTTCCATTGCCTGCCACAATAAACTAAACCTTCACTGTCCTTTGCTTTTAGTTGGTAATGGAGTATTGTCTCGGATCTGCGTCAGATCTGTTGGAAGGTGAGTTGAAGATTTTGTTGAAGTGAGGTGACATTTTGAATAATCGAAGCAAGTAGTCCATTCTTATCGAAGTTTTGTCTTGTGGCTTTCATGCTTTTGCAATGCTCTATTGATGAATGTGTCCAATGCAGTTCACAAGAAACCTCTGCAAGAAGTGGAAATTGCTGCAATTACCCATGGTGCTCTTCAGGGGTTAGCCTATCTCCACTCGCACAACATGATTCACCGGTCAGTGTGTTAGTGTTTGCGAGTATGTTTGGTACCATTCACTTATGCACGCAATCCACTGAAAAAATATGTAATTCTTCTGTGTTATGTTGGTCTGATAGAGATATCAAAGCAGGAAACATCTTGCTGACAGAGCCAGGTCAGGTGAAACTCGCAGATTTTGGTTCTGCTTCCATTGCCTCTCCAGCAAACTCTTTTGTGGGGACGCCATATTGGTATGTTGCTATTTCAATAGTAACCTTCCCTGTTGTAGCATCTTTTACAATATCTATTTTGGTTTCCTGTTTAATTTGCCTTATTGTGTTAAACACATTTTTATTTATGTTTTTAGGATGGCCCCGGAAGTAATCTTGGCTATGGATGAGGGACAGTATGACGGAAAGGTGGACATATGGTCTATGGGAATAACATGCGTAGAATTAGGTGAGATAACTTTTCCATTTGTTTTGTCTCAGATCCGGCTTCTTGATTCTCTGCTTCTGTTCGGTCACCTTGTTGGGCAATGTCATGACTCATGTACTCCTGCATTCGAATGAATGACTCCTGCATTCGCTAAATTGCGAATATGTGTTGATGCAATTCCCAATCCATGTAATCTCTGTATTTTCCATATTGCCAGAAGATGTCACCCCTTTTTATGTGACTTGTAATTTGTTTTCACAGCTGAAAGGAAGCCTCCACTGTTCAACATGAATGCAATGAGTGCCTTATACCATATAGCGCAGAATGAGAGCCCAACACTGCAGTCAAGTGAATGGTAAGCAGGGGAGCTTATGCTATGAAACTATGCTTCTGATGTCTGTAATGCATTATAAACATACTTATACAATGCATTATAATCTGCTTTTAACTCTTTACAGTTATAGTTACAAGAATTAATAAATACTCATAATGCTTTATAACAATAATCATAATACATTATAAATCATTTTTGTAATTACTAATTTCCCTCATTCTACCACAGGACGGAATATTTCCGCAATTTTGTAGATTCTTGCCTTCAGAAACTTCCTCAAGACCGACCCAACTCTGAGGAGCTGTTAAAGGTAAGAATAATAACCACTTATTCCCAATAAACAAGCGCTTGTAGATGTGCTATTTTTGCAGAATGTTCACACCAGAATATGGATGCTAGGTTTCATATGGTTAAGAGTGGCTGACGGGCATGCGTCCTTTGATGCCAAACAGTGTCTAGATACAAAGTCCTGTTTTCACAGACTTTATTACATTCAAGTTTTGCGCTACATAATGTTGTGATGCATCTCTTGTACCTCCCTGTTTTAGCATGCGTTTGTACAACGGGAACGACCAGAATCAGTTTTGATCGACCTGATCTTAAGGACTAAGGAGGCGGTGCGTGATTTGGACAACTTACAGTATCGCAAAATGAAGAAGCTCCTGTTTCACGACTGCCATAATGGCCCCACAGCCGAAGCCCAAGATGAGGAGGAGGTCTGTAGCCTTACTGTTTTTTCCGCTACTCTCTCCTTACTTCCATCTCTTTCTCTCTCTCTAATTTTCCATTACTTCTTGTCAAGACTGTTTGTGGAACTGCATAAAGTATGTAGTGTACTTGAGCAGCTTGTGTCTTAGCAAATCACATTCTTAGCCGACAGACCGTAAACTCAGGCTTAGGAATCGATGTAAAATGGTACTGCCTTGTTTGCACTTTGCACTGGGAGACAGAGAGAGAGAAGCAGTTTGTTACTGCATTGCTGATTTATCACCTCAAATGTTGTCAGATACATATTTTAGTGTATTGTTTAAGTTTAAAATGAGAATGTTTATAATGCACCGTCCGACCGTCATCCTGAATTAGATTCAGAACAGAACAGCAGCCCTGGGTCTCTATAATGAAAAACAGCTGCTTGGAGGAACATTGAGCTATGGGAACCACACAGGTGAAAGAAAGCATGATTCATTTAGGGACTTTTGACTGAAATAAAAACACACACAAATGGATATGGCATCTATTATTAACACCTTGGAGGCCCGGGGCGGAGTTCTCCGTCAAGGTCATGGTCAAGTGCCCATGCCGGAGATTGATAAATATGACGGAGATTAATGATAACAAAACCGTTCGCATCGCTCTAGAGCCTAGGAGCGCTTGTTGCCCGATCCGATGACGTGTCAAAAAGTGACACGTCATCGAAAATGTCCCCTGCCTGTTTAGCTGACGAAAACGAAAATCTTAAAACGATCATAACTCCCGATCTAAATCATCCCGTCTAATTCTGAAAAAAGATCCTGTGTTTGACGGCCTTCCGCGGTCCAGTCGCTAGTCGCGATAGATTTATTATTACCTCTCGTTGTTGTCGATCGACTCTAGAGTGGTGTGGCTATTGTTAGCTGCTACACAGACATGCACACCAGCTTCCGGTGCGCCAGTAAAAGTGGTCCGTGTGCTATAAATGATGGGCACATGGATGAAATGGATTAAATGGTTCCGGGCTACTAAGGTGTTAATTATATGTATCTCAATTGTGACCACGGATATGCTCTAGGAGTGTGAAAAAATACTTTTCATTTCATAATGTCTTTAATCTTGTGATCTGCTGTGGTGTCTGTTGTCCTCAGGAGCCTGAGCACAGTGTGGGCAGGACCGGCACAGTCAACAGTGTGGGGAGCAACCAGTCCATTCCCAGCATGTCCATCAGTGCCAGCTCCCAGAGCAGCTCTGTCAACAGTCTGACAGACGCTGGTGATGACAAGAGTGAACTGGAATTGGAGGGAGACCACACGGTCATGTCCAACAGCTCTGTCATACACCTCAAACCGGTAAGTCATGTGGCTGCAATCAAGGTTCCGTATCCATTTAAAAATATAGAATCATTTTTGTTACAAAAAAAAAAGAAATGGGAAATCGTCCTGTATTAACGGCCATCCACACAAGGATAACTATAATAACTATAATGATAATGATGTGGGCATCCACATTGATGAACGATAATGTTCTGTTCTGCAACATGTTGATGCGATGCCCTGTAAATTCAGAAGGAATTTCATCGGCTCTCAGTGTTTGTGCAGTGCTGCAAAAGTGTGTCGAGCGATATCTTTCGCCACTGTCAGTATTAGGGATGCACCGATGTATCGGCCACATAATCAGTATCGGTCGTTATCGGTCAATATAAGGGGGAAATAAAAATGACAAAACTAAAACATATAGGCCTATCGGTATCAGTATTGGCTATGGGCTAAATTGTTATTTTAAACATCGGTATCGGCCAAGAATTTCCACATCTGTGCATCCCTAGTCAATGTGCTGTGGACAATCCACTTCAGTTACTTTGTAGAACGATACATTTATAGTTATTATTGGTGTGAATGGCCATTAACCCATTTTGGGCGGGAACCCCTTTTGGTGTTAGCATTATGTTATGCTTTAGCTATTGAAAAATAGCAGATCTACAAGCTCATAGCGCGCCACCGAGTGGCGCGCTACGAGCTTGTAGGTCTGCTATTTTTTGAAAAATCGAAGAACCACTGACATAGAAACATAGCTTTTTCAGCAAACTGTCAGGATGTAGAAGACATTTTTAGAATCTGATTTCAGGTCAAAATGGGTTAAGTCAGTAATTAATCTGATTCCTATTGCAATGTGTTAATATCTCTCAGGAGGAAGAGACATACCATGACGATGCTGAACCTCACCCTCATCCAACTGAGCCACAGTCTCCTCCTGCACACACACCACGGCCTAAACGCAACCGTGAACACTTTGCTACTATACGCACAGCCTCTGTGGTAAGAGTACAGTGTGTGCATTCAAGTATGTCATTAGAATAGGGGTACTTTCCTCCTGGGAATTTGGAAAACAGCTGCTTCATTTCTGATGGTTATATTTTCATTAAGTTTACATTTTGATATTGGTAAAGATACCTTGATAATACCAGTAACTGAACAATACTTTTTATTTTCTCTAACAATTTATCGACCGCCAATCAGGTTGTTTTTCGTGTTTTTAGTTTTTACACTAGATGGCACTCTTGGTCTTGGCTTAACCATTCAAGTCCCAGTCTGACCAGGTACAAGGAAATCACCTGTCGCAAAAACCCACCTGCCATCCTCTCCCATGTTAAACATTTTATCATTCTACTTCACCTGTGATCTCCATTACATTTTCAGTGGACTCTTAACTATTGAACGGATTTACAAGGTTTTGACATGACTTTGTTACAAATAAATAGGCTCTTTAAAAAAACTAAATTAACAAAATGTAACATTTAACAAATGATAATGTATTCATTATTTCATATAGAATGCAGTACTATGAGAAGCCCAAAGTAAATGGAAATGTCAGTTTTTGCTGCAGAACTGCATGCCCCACTGATGATGGGAACTATTGTGTTTGGGAATGTTGAAGCATGACTCTTATTGTGGTTGCAACTAGTGACTGGACACAAGTTTTTGTGAACTTGTGTGCGGAAGTTTTAATAAACCAATTCCTCTGTGGGCATAAATACTGTGGTCTTGACTGGAAAAAATAAATAACAGGATTTAACACCCATCATGGATGTATTAAAATAATTCTTCCCCCAGCCACGGAGCTCTCCCCCTCTATTTGCAAACACAGGCGCGTAAACCTACCCATATCTCATAAGGATGATCGCATGATGATGGTAAACTAAATACACTAAAATACAAATACAACCCCTTGTGATGAGACGCGTTATTGTACATCCATTGTAGTCGTACACAAATTAGACTGTAGTGTACGTATTGACATTTGGTACTGAATGACGAGGCATTTTTCGGTACTCCATGGTATCAAAGCAGTTTCCAATTGGTATTTGTTTATTTGTCTATTTGTTGACAAATGCAACGACAAGCACGGATGAGAATTTGTGTTGACTTGTGATGTTTGTGTGCCAGGTTACTCGCCAGATGAAGGAGCATGCGCAGGATTCAGAGTTTCGGGAGCAGATGTCTGGCTACAAGCGCATGCGGAGGCAGCACCAGAAACAGTTGATGGCTCAGGAAAACAAGCTTAAGGCTGAGATGGATGAGCACAAGCTCCGTCTGGACAAAGAGCTGGAGAACCAGAGGACTAGCTTTGCCCAGGAGATGGAGAAACTCATCAAGAAACATCAGGCATCCATGGAGAAAGACGTATGGCGCCTTTATCTCACCTCGTCATTTCCCTTTAAGACTGCTGAATTCTTACAATGTTTTGTTGTGTGAGGGAACTGGAGCTGGGGGGGGGGGGGGGGGGGGGGGGGGGGTATGTAGGGTTGTATGTCTTTAATACTTGGAAATCCTATAAAGTAAAAAAAAACCCTGCTGAATTCAGTACAACAGCATTACGGTTTCAAGTAAAGCTTGCTAATTTGCTATGTCTGTTTTTTCCATCAGGCAAAGACATTTACCAATGATGAAAAGAAATTCCAACAGCACATACAGAGCCAGCAGAAGAAAGAGCTAAACAGCTTCTTGGAATCTCAGAAACGAGAGTACAAATTGCGCAAGGAACAACTCAAGGAGGTCAGGAATCTGCACTGCACTAGTATTTACCTCTACTGGTTTGTTAGGTAGAAGAACTAGCTTGTGTGTTTTTCTGCATGCTTTACAACACATCATCCTGGCAAAACACCTCACTGTCTGTTGAAAAGAAGAGGCTGACAATTGTATGTATTGGAGGAGTCACATGCTCATGTAAACCCTCCTACATGACCAACTGTAGGGGTTAGCAGTGACAGGGACGATGGACCACATGTGTCTGGAGAACTTTTTAGAATTGCCATTATGACAAAATTGGGAACCGAACCTGATTACTGGATGATTATGGGAAGACAACCATTTATGTACGAACATCACTCGCTTCTATTTCTCACTACCACTGTCTGTTGCCTGCTGAGCAGGCAGCTTGTTGTAGGTACTTAACAACCCACTGTGCACGGCTTGTCAACTCCCAGTCTGTTCAGATGCCTAGTTGTTCAATCAAATCAAATCGGCTAGTTGTTAACATGCAAGTCTGTAATAAACCAGTTATGGAATACTAATGCAACATAATTGTGCTATACAAGTTCAATTAGGTCCATAGCTACTCTTCTGGAGCAACCAAGATTATTTCCCATCATTGCAGTTTTTGTCGCTCATGGGAATAATTAGGCTACAACACGACGGGTACAATGACAAAATATCACTACTGATAAGTGAGATTCAGAATCGTTTCGAAATATTCACTCAGCTTGTTGTACATGTGATCCAATTAATAGTTCAGTAGTAGCTATAAATATTCACAGCTTGCGTAATGGTCACGAGTGATGTCAGCTGTTCTCAACAGGTCTAATGAGTGGTGGTGTGGGCACAATTGATATACATCTTGATTCATTGATTGAAGAATTTATTAACAGTTTGCAGAATTACAGTACATTTCAAGCACAAACTCAATACAAAGGCTGTTAACTGTGAGTGGACGACCCAATTAAGCATTACACTTGTTTCCAATAGGGTCCACCATGTTCAAATCATCAAAACATTTAGAGTCGTACAAATAGACACTTCTATAGACAGAACAGGAATTCATCATAAAGGAGGTAAAAAGGGAAAAGAAATATATACAGTGGAATCCATAGTGCAGTGGAAAGTCTGGCTCGGATTGGAAAGATGCTGGCTATTTTGCAATCACAAAATAATACTGGTGGTCAATATTGTTTTGAACAATATTTCAGTTTACATTGCCCTGTAGTGTGGTCACTGGTAGGCAGGCAGGTTGCTGAACTGTCTAATGTCCTCCCTACCATAATATATGTGCATTAGTGAGAACCAATGATTTGAAGATGCGTATGTTGAAAATCGGTGATGTTTTACATCAGTTATTAATATATCCTGCTCCTATGGTTGTTTAATTCTACAAATTAATAAAACTACTAGCTACATAAGAAAAATAAAACATTCTTCTAATTACCTGCCTTTGTGGGGACTCTTAGGAGCTGAATGAAAACCAATCAACACCTAAGAAGGAGAAACAGGACTGGTTGTCAAAGCAGAAAGAGAACTTCCAGCACTTCCAAGCAGAGGAGGAGGCCAACCTGCTACGTAGACAGAGACAGTACCTAGACCTGGAGTGCCGCAGATTCAAGAGGAGGATCCTGATTGCTCGCCACAATGTTGAACAAGATTTAGTGCGCGAGGTCAGTTCTCTTAGCCGTGTCCGACATACCTACAGTGCATATTGTACTATACATTCATAAAAACAAAGTAAATTGCTGAGTGATTATTGCTATATAGATCTAAATATTAATATTTTAGTATTCTCAATGAATGTCCAATCAGTCAAGGCAGGAAACGGGTCTTACCTGTATCTATTACAGTAAGATTGATTAACATAGCCCTAATTATTTGGTCATCGGATTTTAACTGACAAGCGCCAAGTTCTGCACATTGTTCAATAAAAGAAAAATCATATTCCAACTTGACTACATTTCATTTAGTGCAATATTATTTTTGGTCTGATCAGGAGCTGAACAAGCGTCAGACGCAGAAGGATCTCGAGCATGCGATGCTTCTGCGCCATCATGAGTCCATGCAGGAGCTGGAGTTCCGCCAGCTCAACACCATCCAGAAGATGAGGGCTGAACTCATTCGCCTGCAGCACATGACGGAGCTCACCAACCAGCAAGAGTACAACAAGAGGAGAGAGAGAGAACTCCGACGCAAACATGTTATGGAGGTTCGCCAGCAACCCAAAAGCCTCAAGGTGAGGCTTGGCCTTCCAGAGCACTGATGGCAGATACTAAATGCAAGCACCCAACACATGTGGGACATGAGCACATGATGCATAGCCTATACTTTATTTTTCAAATACGCAGTGTACTGCTGGTGCATGCGTTTCATCCACACAATAACTCGGGTCAATGCCAGAACCTGTACTGTACGCACGTGCAAGCAAGCAGTTTAACAAATATAGGCAGAAAATCTCTATTACTGAGTGCATTTTGGAAATGGCATACAACATATCAGACCTGGATACGACTCCGATACTATACAATGAGTATGTAAACGTAAGTATTCACTGTTGATCTATTTCCCCACCCTGACAGTCCAAAGAGCTACAGATCAAGAAACAGTTCCAGGATACCTGTAAGATCCAGACCCGGCAGTACAAGGCCCTGAGGAACCACCTACTGGAGAGCACACCAAAGGCAGACCACAAGGCTGTGCTGAAGCGTTTGAAACAAGAACAGCACCGCAAACTGGCCATCCTCGCAGAGCAGTACGACCACTCCATCAATGAGATGCTCTCCACTCAAGCGGTAAGTCTCAGAACGTAGAATCTCAGATGTGTACAGTTTGGACTCCGGTTTGACTTGTGCTGATTTTTTTTATCCTAGTGGTTCTCAAAATGGGGTTCAAGGACCTTGAAGGGGGTTCCAGGGGGTCCCCAGTCAAATGATTGATAGTTTGGAACCAAATGGACCCCTATTGGTCTGTAACTCTTAGTTAAATGAACACTGACAATTTTACAGTGTAGATTTGGGTCCCAGGGATAAAAGTGGTCCACCACGGCCTAATGCATAACCTAATTGAGGGTCCTTAAAATTAAAAAGATTGAGAATAACTGCTGTACAGCCATTTCGTGAAAATCTTCTCTTAGGGGGGTCCCTGACATATGTTTTCAAATGGGTCCTTGAACTGAAAAGGTTTGAGAATGATGTCTGACCCTGCTGTCTGTCCTCAGCTGCGTCTGGATGAGGCTCAGGAGGCTCAATGCCAGGTGCTTCGCATGCAGCTGCAACAGGAGCTGGAGCTGCTCAACGCCTATCAGAGCAAGATCAAGATGCAGACTGACGCCCAGCATGACCGTGAGAGGAAGGACCTGGAACAGAGAGTGTCCCTCAGGAGAGCACTACTGGAACAGAAGGTTCTCTTTTGTTTGTTTTTACTTGTGACTGTTTTATATTATTGGAAAATGGCAATGGCTGAGCAGAGTAGGAGGGATCTTGTGTCCCCTGGTAAGTCTAAAGCCCTAAACACACCAGAGGGTCGCCATGTAACTCCTTGCAACATGCAACTACTTGCAACCATTATTCCCAATGGCAGTTGCATGGAGTTGCATTGGTGTGGTTTGTTAGCCTGGCTAATAAGCCAGACTAATATCACACAACACTGTCGCGGTATATCAGTCTGGGCTGGCTCCACTTGGATTTCATTTCCCGGGGAACATTTTCTCTTTGACGCAATTGGTCAGAGCTACTGTCAGTCAAAAGTCTCAAGCATTGAACGTCACTGTACCAAAGCCCGCCTATATTGCATACCGTGTCCCGATTGGTCCGACCTGTTCTCTGCTGTAGGAAAGAGGCGTGCTACTGAGCCTCGCCAGACCGTAATCCGCTGGTAGGCAACTTTTTTTTGCCAACGGCTGATTCGGTCTGGTTTATTAACCAGGCTAGTGGTTTGTTGCAAGGAGTTGCATATCGCACCGCTGGGACGAATGCTAAAACCGTCTTATCCCGTTTTGACCCTTTGGTGTGGTTTGGGCTTTAGATAGACTTTGGAGGCAACTTGTAATCAAGGTACACCTGTATTTGTGCTCTGTATACTTGCTCAGACAACTGGGCAAACTCAAATATTTGTTCTAATCAATGTCATTAATCCTACATAGATTAATTTTACACTTGGGCAGTTGAACTAAGATGTCCAAATAAAATCAATGAACAGGAAACCCTGCAAAGTATTAATTTCTGTAAATGTATGTGTGCTCTCTTCTGTTTCTAGATTGAGGAGGAGATGCTGTCCCTGCAGAACGAGCGATTGGAGCGAATCCGAAGTCTGCTGGAGCGTCAAGCCAGAGAGATTGAAGCTTTTGACTCAGAAAGCATGCGTCTGGGCTTCAGCAACATGGTGCTGTCAAACATCTCCCCAGAAGCCCTCAGCCACAGCTTTCCCGGGGCTTCAGGCAGTTGGAGCCAATCTCCGCAGCACAACCAGTCTGGGGGGTCTCAGGGGCCACACTGGGGCAGTGGTGGTTCAGGGGCTGGGTCAAGCCACCAAAGCAGCCATTACCAACACCACTATCACTCCAGTCAGGGAGGGCTACCTATGCAGCAAGGCTGGGGCCAAGGCATGCAGGGAGGTGGGGGTCCCCAGCCGTGGGGTCATCCCTCATCAGGGTCGCAAGTCTCCCGAAGTAGTGGAGGTGTGCAGAACAGCCCCCAAGCACTGGGGAGGACAGCCTCAGGAGGGCGCAGTGAGCAGGGCATGGGCAGGAGTACCAGTGTCACCTCTCAAATATCCAACGGGTCGCACCTTTCTTACACATAGATTTACTATCATCCTGGAGTCGGTGTCTGAGCATGGGCTTGTAGAGTCCCGTAAACAAAGCAGTGAGGGACAGGGTATTGACTGCTCTCTACAACTACATCTCCATTTGCTAACCCTCCCCGGTTCTCCCATGTGCAGATGTGGATGTGTGGTGAAGTAAATGTTGCTCAGGTCAAAAGGGCTGGAAGATGTACGGCTCTCCTCACAGCAATTTATCAGCACACACACATACAGATCATTTACATTGTTTTGTTTATGTAAAAATTTGAGTGTCAACTGCTAATACTCCCTTTTTATTTACAGCTCTACCCACTCAGAAACATTTTTAGAAATGTATATTGAATGCTATTCACAGCCATTGCTATCATGTTGCACATAAAACACTGTTAAAAGCCTTGACATGGTAACTATGTACTTACAAATCTAGTGTCGACTGTCGAGTAATAATCTAATGTTTAGGAAAGCCCTTTGACCAAAATTCATCAGATTGTCCTTAAATAGAAAGAAAAACAGCAATTCTAACATGCTATTTTTATGCCAGCCTGCTGTGATGGTCATTTTAATACCAGTCTTTTTTTTCTTTTCTTTTTTACCAGATTGAATATTTCATTGGTTACAGTTACCAATACCTGGTCAAAAGCCAAAATAAGACTATAGATGTCCAGAGCGAAAACTGTTTAGGGTTTACTTTTATGTTCACTTTTATGGGGCCTGGAGAGGTCCAGGCCCCAAATGCCACAAGCCTGTGGCATCTTATTTTGGGGCTCAGGATGGGCCTCTCCAGGCTGTGTTAAAAAAAAGAACTCATATATTGTGCCTTTTTAACCTTTGATAATAGAATGTAGTTATGTTCACAGTTGAATGTTCTATAATCAAACGGCAATTTGAAATGAATGCCAATGTTTTAGACATGTTTTATACACATTATCATTTGCTATATTTATTATAGCTCTGATCAAGGTCTGAGAGACCCAGGCTGGGACATCTCTGGGAAAGGAAAGGTGAGAGACATACTATAGACTTAAACCAAAAATGGGCTCTTTATTGGCCAACAGGAAATACATTTGTAACGAGTCAGAGTTCATAATGATCCTGTGACAACGAAAGCTCAGTCCGCAGGGCTTCATCTTGCAGAGAGGACATTTTGTTCCATTGACTAGTTATCTTTCGCAGCAAGCTGCCTGGTTTTATGCCCAGTTGGGTCTCCCATTAGTTGGGAGTGCGTTGATTGGCATCAGCTGGGCAGCCACCCTGGCCTGTGCCTGCTCACATACCGAGTAGCTGATGACCATGGGAGTGTAGGCCCCATTTACACTGGCAGCCAAATCCAGTCAGAGTCTGATCTGATTTGTTTAAATAAGTCACATGGAATCCAATTTTTACAGATGTGACCTTCGCCACATCCAGAAGTGGTTTCAAGTCTGATCTAAATCAGATTCCATTTGCCTTGTTTTTGTTTAGACTTATTAAACAAATCGGATTCCAATCTGGATGTGGCACAGATCTGATTTGGGTGCCAGTCTGAACACAGATCTGTGACAGATCCGATCTGGTCACTTTCAAATGCAGTGTGAACGGTTGGGCCAAAAGTCAGAAATAAATCAGACTGGATGTGACTGCAGTCTAAATGGGCAGTGGCAAACGAGGAGCTATCGTGGGACAGGCCATCTGTTTTTCCATGGAGGAATTTAGCTCAGTGCCGCACTATAAAGCAGAAAGTTTGGAGAGAGAGAGATCTGAGGACTGATGAACTCATCAGTTTCTAAACACTGCACAACTATAGACTGAGGTCAATCTCCCAGATTTTGTTATAACAATAACAAAGTTGTTTCTCAAGCAGTAGGCATAGGTTTATTTGCACCATTCTTGCCACTGCCTTGCATTTGGAAATCCCCAAGGCCCAAGAGTTCAAAACTGAATCCCTATCTGAGTGCATCATATTAATATATAGAAAACACCTAAAATCCAAATCTGATCCACAGAGAGAGAGTAAATTTCAAACTCTTAGGTCCACATGGTGGTGGTAGGTGTTAATCTCCTGTTTGTCTGGTATCACAAGACAAATGGTTTGTGTCCCTCTTCAGCCACAAGAGTCTGACCAGGGTAAACTTGCAGCCCAGCAAGTAAAAGAGAGCCCTCACTGTTGCCACATGAACTGACTACTCCAGTTGAGGTTCTTGTTCTTTTTATTTCCTCCAGCTTGTAGTTGGCCCTTCAGATGTAGTTACGAGTTCTGATGCTCCACCATCAGTCTCCAGCAATAATGTTGCTGCACAGCATAGCATCCTGAGTGTCCTCATTGTCCGTCTGCAAATTAAACATCCTCGGCTGCAGATGTCTCTTGCTCTGTTGCGCTGTCTACAACTTGTCTTCAAACTTCTGCTGGAGTTTCTTTTCCCGGAACCGCATGTTACCAATGTCCTGGTTTTACTGTATATTCCACTTTCCGCCATTTTCAGGAGCCAAGCTTTTGTCGGCTCCATCTGCTTATTCATGGCATCATACTTGGCTGGTAGATCTGTCATGTACTTCTTTAGATATAGCCTTTCGGAAGTTTCAGTTTCTTAATATTTGCTGCGCTGACTCGCCAGTATTTCTCGTCAGTCTATCAGTGTTCATGGTGATCCTGGCTGGGTGAATGCACAGTCTGTTGTACTTTTTTACTCTTTGCTGATGTCTGCAGAGTGAGGACAGACCCCTTCCAGAAGTTCTTTCCCTCGGACTGGTTATATGCCCAGTCGGGCAATCAGTCAAAGCAGCTGAAGATGCTCTGTTCTCCCTTTTGCTGTAAGTGTGGTCATTGGTGCGAGCTGGTCAGCTGCCCATGCCTGCTCACAGCCGGTGTAGGCTCTGTCAACATATATAGATATTTTGCTAAACAAACATTTTCTTCTGTGTTTGGCTCTCTCATCCATACGCAAATGGTGTTTTTTAAAATGCATTCTAAAGTAAAGATTTGAGGTGTGGTCATGTAAATGTGTGTGTGTGAAATGGGGATGTCACACCTGGATTCGTGCACACGCCTGAAACAACATGGCTTATAAGCAGCAATTACACCTTGTCTTTCTGCACGTAAGAATCACTTTTGTTTTCTGGTTTACCATGGCTTGTTTTTCTGTGATTCACCTTTTGTTTTAAATCACTACTGCCAAAGTAAAATAAGCTCATTACGCATGCTCAGAATATTCTTCTCTGGTATGTGACGTATCATTGATGTAGATTTTATTGCCACAGACTGGCCTGGCCTGGCTTGTTTGAGCATTTATAGTAATTTTTCTGTTATCGTGTATGTGGACAGATTTCTTTTTCCTTTTTTTTATCACTTTTATGGAGGTCCGAGGGTGAATTATCTGTTTAGAAAACTGTTTAAACTGGCAAAACTCCAGATTTTAGGAACAGCTGCTTTTACAGAGAATGTCAAAGAGAAATCCTACATGACTCTGTTGAAAGAGGAAACTATTTCTATTAACAGACCGGATCCTAGATTTAATCTTTTGATTTTATTAGTGCCTTTTTAATACTGCTGCCTTGTTGAAGCACTTTATACAGAAGAATATGTATAATGTTTAAATGGATAAGACTTTTTGCTTTATTGGCAAAACACCCTGGGGATGAATGTGGTGTTAGTACTGTATATAGTGGAGAGTTAGAAAAGGGTCAGAATACAGACTAGTTAACTTGTGTGTTGTAATTCTTTCCAATAAATTCCACATACACTATTACCCATACAATACCTTAATAACGAGGGAGGAATCTGTTCGATTTGAGAATTTGTTTCAATTTCTCAAAAGCGTATGCTGTGTCCAGGAACCAACTGTAAATATAATTTCCTCTGCATGATTGTGAGGTAATAGATCACAGGATGAGAGGATGCTGCAGGCATTTTATGACGTGCATATTGTGTTTTATTTATCTATCTTTGTCTACTAGATAATAGTTTGACCATGACAGCAGGCTTGGTAATACTTTGAGGAATATAACAACTGAAAACTATGACACTGTTTAAACATGGTAGGGCCCTATTACTCAACACTAGAACACTCAAAAAGGTGCTATGTTATCCATATTAAACCATCTATCTCACTACCCAAGAATGATGGTTAGTGAATCAAGCACATGTTCTTAATTATGGCTTTGTAGCATGTAAATATAACATGACTAAGCAGACACCTGATAAGAACTATGAGCAGTCCCCCCTGCCCCCCCCCCCCCCCCCCCTTTATGGATAAATGTGGCAAAAGCACTTGTATACTGATTTTCTTTGATATCCATTGCTGTGTCACCCGCTAACTACCCCCTAACAAACCATTTTTATTGAACCATTAGATTTTTACTTCATATCTTTTACATTTGTGGGTGTTTAGAATATTATTAATGGGGCCACCTTGACCTACTTAGGTCCTAGAATATATATGAATATGTGGGCATTCACTTTTTATGCATAATTAACTTAACTAGGACTGAAAGAAAAAGGAGCCATAGATGGTTATGATAGGAATTGTCATCCTATGAATCACTTTTCGATTAAGCATTAAAAACTAAAAACTTGCATTATCAGAAAATAAAGTTCTTAAACTAACATTGCCATCTGAAAATATTAACTGAAATTAGAATCCCTTTGAGTTGTCAATAGTCTTCTAATCTTATTTTTTACTTCATTTTTGCAGTAATTTTCTTCAAATGCTGCTTACTTTGTCAATGGGCCCCTTCTGCTTCATCACTGTAATTGTCAGCTTATTTTAACTCCCCATTTGTCTTGTTCCTCTTCCCAGCCACTGAATACTTACATTCAGTTGTTTGCTCTTGTTGGGTGTTAGGCTGTCGGGGGATATTTTGTTTTCCACTTTTGTCATTTATATTGAGCATTACATCATGTTACATAACAGGTTTTGTCCCCAACGTCTTAAAGGGGAATACCACTCATTTTCAACATAGAAATACTGTATGTCAATAATACACTTTAAAGTTGGGTGGAAATCAGAAAAAAGTCCCCCCCTTCTGTGTTGCCCAAAACTGAATAATTGATTGTTGGAGTCATGTGATCAGTGACATAGGGAAGGTGTGTGGTTTTTTTTGTTTTTGGCTTTCGCCTTTATTTTATATTTTTTATGGAGGGACAGACAGTAGGCTGACAGGAAATGGGGAAAGAGATGGTGGGGGGAAGACATGCAGTAAAGGCCATCGAGATCGGGAGTCGAACCCGTGGCACACTGCCAGACTGGATTACCAGCCAAGGTGCCTGGACCGCTGAGCCACGGCCCAGGCCGGGAAGGTGTACTCTTTGGCCCTTTTTGAAACTAGCTCCTCGCCACTCTCCTTACACACTTTCACTCGGTTTGAGCATAGATATATAAATAATAGAGATGGCACTGGGATTCCCCTCCCCTGGTGTAATTGGTGACCTGACGAACTTTACCGCTAGGTTGCACTCTGCTAATAAACAAACTGCAACAATTTACATTCGGACTCTGACATAGGACATTATGTGATTGTCTACACAATTGTCACATATTTCAGCAGGTCACCAATTTCACCGTAACACCACCAAGTGACAGTAGCAATGAAATGAAATGAAATCTATATTTACCCAGGGTATCTGGGCTAAGCTCAAGAACTTGTTTCCAGCCAGGCCCTGCTCATAGAACACATTTCATCGTAGTGGTTGATGCCTTGTTCAAGGGCATTTCAGCGGTGGTAATTTTAACGTGTCGGACGGCTGATTCGAACTGGGAACCTTCCGGTATCTAGACCGCGCCGCTATCCGTTCGGCCACTGCTGCCACAGAGATTTTGGGTATTGGAAGAGAGCAGAGATTTTGGGTATTGGAATTTGGCCTTAGATATAGTATCAAAAAGGGGGTTTGGCCTGCAGAGTACACCTTTGTGATGTCACTGATCACATTACCCCAAGTTCTAGACCTCTAGTCCTAGGCTAAACAGAAGGGGGGACTTTTTATTATTATTTCCACACAACTCTTAAGGTATATTAATGGCATGGTTCAATGTTGAAAATGAGTGGTACTCTCCTTTAAACACTTTCCTTTATTTTTGTTACTCAGTCAGCTACAGCTACTGTAACATAACAGGTTATATCCAACAAGTGTTTTCTGATTATGAATAGTCAAGGAAAGGGGATTTATTTTAATCTTTTGGGATCCGATAGACCTTTGGCTTAAGACAAGACAAGTGATAAAGCCAAGTAAAACCCAATGACTTGAATGTCAGGCCAATCAAACCTCACTTCTTGTAATGCCAACCTTATGTTTTATGCACACTTTTGTCAATATTCAGTTTGAGTCTGGTTTTTATCAAGTCATGCATAAGACTTCTTCACCAACCTGGATTTTTATTGGTTTTTGTTTTTTATTTTATAACTTTTATGATTGATGTCAATTCTTGTCCTACTGACTGAAAGCCTATAGGAGTGAGAAACCGATACAACAATGGCGATTCTTCTCTGGTCAAACACTGTGCCATGCCAGAGTTGCCAAGCCCAGACACCACTGCATTGTCTTTTCTCCATTATACCCATCATTATGGCTGATGGCATGTGCCAGCTGCCAGTTATTTCTGGCCAAGTGGCCAAGATAGTGTGGCTTAAAAAGATGTGGTGACAGGCAAATTAAGAGATTGCATATCTTTAAAGATGTCAGTATTCTTCCTTGACACAGCATTACCACTACAACTCATGTAACCTGTATTAAAATGTATAGATGGTGAAACATGTTATTGAATGTCTGAAAGAGTATGAAGATAAGAGTTGAAAAAGTACAAGTGGATTTAAATTGTGTAAAAAGATTCATAAAACAGAATAAAAACTATAGATCAAATGTACTATTGTTTGTATTATAATTACTATTGTGTTGGCAGAGGGATATTGAACAGAAATCAGCTGTAATAAAGTAATTTTAGTATATAAATAATTGCTTTGTCTTTATTTTTGGTACATTTTGTTTTAATTATGTACTAAGGTTGCATGCAAGGAGGTCAAGACCTGAAATGTGTTAATGTTGGTGATGAAAATGATGAAATGATGAGGAGGTGCCCCTCCTTGTTGCATTCGGAGGTGGCAGCAGAGCCATAGAGTAGTAAGACATTGAGGGGGGGAAGGTTGCATGCAAGGAGGTCAAGACCTGAAATGTGTTAATGTTGCCAATAGCTGGGTGCGGTGGCCCCCTTAGACTAGAGTATGGTGCCCCTCCTTGTTGCATTCGGAGGTGGCAGCAGATCCATAGAGTAGTAAGACATTGAGGGGGCAGAAAACAGCCTGGTCACGTGGTTCATGTACTCGCGCGAGCCCATATGCATTCCGTAAACTTCCGGTTGTCCCCATTCAATAGAAGTCTATGTAGAAGAGCCTGAAGAGCATGAAGTGAACGGAGTTGTCGTAACTCTGGTGTCTTACTCTATGGCTCTGGGTGGCAGTCCCGTCCGACCCGCCCCGTCACATGACTGGTAAAACCGGAACTACATACGACGTGAAATGTGAGTCGAGAACAATGTAAACAAATATAGAGCACACATATCACTCTGCCGTCTATTTACAGTCGCTGGTCTGTGTCGCAGCAGCAGTGTAGATAGGTTTCACAAACACACACAAGGTGAACGATGTTACTGGACTCGTTGCCATTATTTTATACAAAGCACTGCAGTGGAAGGGAACAGAGGAAAACGTTTAGTTTCTACAACGCCTTCCAGTTCTAGTCAAGCTAACTAAGCTAAATCTAGCCATTCTTTAAAGAAAAAGGACGTACAGTAAATGAGTCTCGGCGTATCCCACCAATAAGCCCATTGATACATACGGGGTAAGTGGCGTCTATTGTTTTGTAACTTTTGTTTTGTAACGTTTGTTGAGTTAGCAGATGACGTCGAAGTCCGTGATTACTGTAACCAAAATATCTTAGTTTGGCATACAGAAAAGTAGCATTTGGCAAGTGAAATGAGCAGGGAGAAGATGTTTTTTTCCATAGCATTAGGACGGAGTTCTAACCAGAATGTTATTTATTTATATAGCCTATGATATCAATTTATTGTTATCAAAATCGCATTTTCCTTCTTGTTAACTGTATGAGTAGGGACAAGTAAAAACGTAATTCTTCTTGTTGTATTCAGGGTTGAATTGAACATGGTGGACCCTGTTGTAAACAAGTGTAATGCTTAATTGGGTCGTCCACTCACAGTTAACAGCCTTTGTATTGAGTTTGTGCTTGAAATGTACTGTAATTCTGCAAACTGTTAATAAAATTTTCAATCAATCAAAGTGTAAACGTATGCACTATGTATTCTGTGATATTACACAACGCTTTCATGCCTAATCCCTGACAGTTAAGACACTTTAATAATAATCACTGTATGTGTATATCATTGTCCCACACTGTCCACAGACCTCCAGGATGTTGTGTGTCGAGCTCCTTCTTTCATCACTATGGTTCCTCTTTGTCATTTTCTGGCTGGAGACCATAAGCGTGTGGCTCTTTCTATGTATATTCTATCAGGACCAGGCATTCTACTACCGGGGATATGGGTAATGTACTGTGCATGTGCAATGGCTTCTATGCAATGGCAATGATTCACAACTTTTTTTATAAGGACCCCCAGTTTGATATGCATTAGGCTAGCCCTAGAATGTCTGTGATCTTACAATACATTTCTAGTATTCTCAAATACACACAGCCATAGATGGGTCCCATTTCTTCTTTTTGTCAAGAAAAGTGCTCTCAAGACGCTTGCGGGTGCTCTAATTCAGCCCTCTTTTGACTATGCTTCCACCTCTTGGTTCTCCAGCATCTCAATGTTACTTAAGACTAAGCTTCAGACCTCCCAAAACAAACTATTTATCTAGCCCCTTTCCGGACCCTCGGTTACCTTTTCTGAATTTTGGACGTTTGCTTTCAAGAAATACTGTGCAGGTGATTATTGTTGGAGTTTGGAAGCGCTCGTTGAAGTCACTGAATGGTCCTGCTTACCACCTGTTTTGATTTCGCACATAATGCGGGAGTCAGCAGCACGACCCGTTTTTATAAAACAAACGCGTTGCAGATTGAAAGAGGATAATTCAAGCTTACCCTACAGCTACAATGTTGGTGAGTTTAGTTTAACGTTGTTTAATACAAGCAGATCGGAAATTCGATTTGGATCAATGGAGTGTATTGCAACTCTAGATTAATCCTATTATAAAAAATCACACCTATGTGAACTGAGTGATGTGATGCAACTATACATTTATTGTTATAGTTACTGTACTGTACTGTGTTCTGTACTGTATTGTAGTGTACTGTGCTCTGTACTGTACTTTGATTATTTTTGGGTTAGGGTTATCGTGTGGGGTTCCCAGGAACGCACCCAGGGGGTGGCCCAGTTCCGGCGAGCCTTCCAGCGTCCGAAACGATCGAGAAATGACAGTTACCACGTGGGGGTCCCCAGGGGGTTCCCGGAACATAGACCCCCAGGAACACTCCCAGCGGGCGGCCCTGTAGCAGATTTATGCTGCACATGTTACTCTGCTAACCGCGCACAGATGGGTCCGATCTATGGCTGTGTATTGCAATACATGAATTGTATGTAAGATCGCAGACATTCTAGGGCTAGCATTAGGCCGCAGACCCCCATTAGATTTTTCTGTGACCCATATCTACACTGTAAAATCCTCTTAATATTGTCTTGAGTTACGGATCAATATTATTAACCACTTGATTCAAGTGGTCAAAACTAGCAGATCTACAAGCTAATGGCACCTCACAAATTAATGCAATGATATTTCTGAATCTTAAATATTTGTTACTGTAGATATTCATGTTAAGATTTTTTGTTTGTGTTCCACACTGGAATGAGTACAGTCCTAAGAACATCATGAGAGAGTTGACATACTTTATGAATATGTTCCATGTGTTAATGTTTTTTTTTTGTTCATTTTATGTTGCAGGGTTTTTGGAGATGACCCTAGCCAAATGCTAAACAGGTTGAACAGGTTCTTAATTATGGCTTTGTAGCATGTAATTATAACATGACTAAGCAGACACCTGATAAGAACTATGAGCAGTCCTCCCTGTCCCTGTCTCCCTGATAAGAGTTGAAAAAGTACAAGTGGATTTAAATTGTGTAAAAAGATTCATAAAACAGAATAAAAACTATAGATCAAATGTACTATTGTTTGTATTATAATTACTATTGTGTTGGCAGAGGGATATTGAACAGAAATCAGCTGTAATAAAGTAATTTTAGTATATAAATAATTGCTTTGTCTTTATTTTTGGTACATTTTGTTTTCATTATGTACTAAGGTTGCATGCAAGGAGGTCAAGACCTGAAATGTGTTAATGTTGGTGCCCCTCCTTGTTGCATTTGGAGGTGGCAGCAGAGCCATAGTGTTGTAAGACATTGAGGGGGGGAAGGTTGCATGCAAGGAGGTCAAGACCTGAAATGTGTTAATGTTGCCAATAGCTGGGTGCGGTGGCCCCCTTAGACTAGAGTATGGTGCCCCTCCTTGTTGCATTCGGAGGTGGCAGCAGAGCCATAGAGTAGTAAGACATTGAGGGGGCAGAAAACAGCCTGGTCACGTGGTTCATGTACTCGCGCGAGCCCATATGCATTCCGTAAACTTCCGGTTGTCCCCATTCAATAGAAGTCTATGGCCCAATCCCAATCCACTCCCTTGCTGACTCAATGAGCCCTCACTGATTTAGCTGCGCGTTCATGTGAAGTATGCGAGGGCTTGAGGGATGTCCCATTTGAAATCGGTAAGTCAGTGAGGGCTCAGCCCGGCCCCTTTATGTGCCCTTTGCCAAAGTCAGCATCGATGCTGACTTTGGCAAAGAAATTACCCACAGTTCATAGCGTTACCAGGGGAATGAGGGGGATCCTCCGAACGTCAATCATTTAAGTATGCAAATTAGTTATGTACCGCGGTTAGAATGTCAACAAACACAATAGTGCTTTCTCACTGTTCTCAAAGGGAGACGGAATGGAAGGATAGGGTATATATTTAATAACAATAATAATAAGGGAAACATGATGAGAAATGACTAATGAGCAAAGTAAAATAATATGGAAATGCAATTTATGATTAATATTATTATATATGAATATTACAACCCCTATCACACAGGAAAGTGTATTTATGAAACTAATAATAAAACGACATAAATAGACATGATAGACATGTCATGCATGTAGGCACTGGCTGTGAATAAGGACAGGTTTTATAAAGTGATGCAAAGTGTCATGAATGGCGGACTCATCTTCAAAGTGCTGTCCCATTCCTTTCACAACAATTTGGAGCCCTTGCAGCCTCTCACCCTCAAGCACTTATACAGCTGACGTCACTAAAGTCAATGAGGGTTCAGGGCTCAGGGCTTGAGGGATTGGGCCTATGTAGAAGAGCCTGAAGAGCATGAAGTGAACGGAGTTGTCGTAACTCTGGTGTCTTACTCCATGGCTCTGGGTGGCAGTCCCGTCCGACCCGCCCCGTCACATGACTGGTAAAACCGGAACTACATACGACGTGAAATGTGAGTCGAGAACAATGTAAACAAATATAGAGCACACACATATCACTCTGCCGTCTATTTACAGTCGCTGGTCTGTGTCGCAGCAGTGTAGATCGTTTCACAAACACACACAAGGTGAACGATGTTACTGGACTCGTTGCCATTATTTTATACAAAGCACTGCAGTGGAAGGGAACAGAGGAAAACGTTTAGTTTCTACAACGCCTTCCAGTTCTAGTCAAGCTAACTAAGCTAAATCTAGCCATTCTTTAAAGAAAAAGGACGTACAGTAAATGAGTCTCGGCGTATCCCACCAATAAGCCCATTGATACATACGGGGTAAGTGGCGTCTATTGTTTTGTAACCTTTGTTTTGTAACGTTTGTTGAGTTAGCAGATGACGTCGAAGTCCGTGATTACTGTAACCAAAATATCTTAGTTTGGCATACAGAAAAATAGCATTTGGCAAGTGAAATGAGCAGGGAGATGTTCTTTTCCATAGCATTAGGACGGAGTTGTAACCAGAATGTTATTTATTTATATAGCCTATGATATCAATTTATTGTTATCAAAATCGCATTTTCCTTCTTGTTAACTGTATGAGTAGGGACAAGTAAAAACGTAATTCTTCTTGTTGTATTCAGGGTGTAAACGTATGCACTATGTAGTCTGTGATATTACACAACGCTTTCATGCCTAATCCCTGACAGTTAAGACACTTAATAATAATCACTGTATGTGTATATCATTGTCCCACACTGTCCACAGACCTCCAGGATGTTGTGTGAGCTCCTTCTTTCATCACTATGGTTCCTCTTTGTCATTTTCTGGCTGGAGACCATAAGCGTGTGGCTCTTTCTATGTATATTCTATCAGGACCAGGCATTCTACTACCGGGGATATGGGTAATGTACTGTGCATGTGCAATGGCTTCTATGCAATGGCAATGATTCACAACACCCCAGTTTGATATGCATTAGGCTAGCCCTAGAATGTCTGTGATCTTACAATACATTTCTAGTATTCTCAAATACACACAGCCATAGATGGGTCCCATTTCTTCTTTTTGTCAAGAAAAGTGCTCTCAAGACGCTTGCGGGTGCTCTAATTCAGCCCTCTTTTGACTATGCTTCCACCTCTTGGTTCTCCAGCATCTCAATGTTACTTAAGACTAAGCTTCAGACCTCCCAAAACAAACTATTTATCTAGCCCCTTTCCGGACCCTCGGTTACCTTTTCTGAATTTTGGACGTTTGCTGTCAAGAAATACTGTGCAGGTGATTATTTTTTAAGTGTTGGAGTTTGGAAGCGCTCGTTGAAGTCACTGAATGGTCCTGCTTACCACCTGTTTTGATTTCGCACATAATGCGGGAGTCAGCAGCACGACCCGTTTTTATAAAACAAACGCGTTGCAGATTGAAAGAGGATAATTCAAGCTTACCCTACCGCTACAATGTTGGTGAGTTTAGTTTAACGTTGTTTAATACAAGCAGATCGGAAATTCGATTTGGATCAATGGAGTGTATTGCAACTCTAGATTAATCCTATTATAAAAAATCACACATGTGAACTGAGTGATGTGATGCAACTATACATTTATTGTTATAGTTACTGTACTGTACTGTGTTCTGTACTGTATTGTAGTGTACTGTGCTCTGTACTGTACTTTGATTATTTTTGGGTTAGGGTTATCGTGTGGGGTTCCCAGGAACGCACCCAGGGGGTGGCCCAGTTCTGGCGAGCCTTCCAGCGTCCGAAACGATCGAGAAATGACAGTTACCACGTGGGGGTCCCCAGGGGGTTCCCGGAACATAGACCCCCAGGAACACTCCCAGCGGGCGGCCCTGTAGCAGATTTATGCTGCACATGTTACTCTGCTAACCGCGCACAGATGGGTCCGATCTATGGCTGTGTATTGCAATACATGAATTGTATGTAAGATCGCAGACATTCTAGGGCTAGCATTAGGCCGCAGACCCCCATTAGATTTTTCTGTGACCCATATCTACACTGTAAAATCCTCTTAATATTGTCTTGAGTTACGGATCAATATTATTAACCACTTGATTCAAGTGGTCAAAACTAGCAGATCTACAAGCTAATGGCACCTCACAAATTAATGCAATGATATTTCTGAATCTTAAATATTTGTTACTGTAGATATTCATGTTAAGATTTTTTGTTTGTGTTCCACACTGGAATGAGTACAGTCCTAAGAACATCATGAGAGAGTTGACATACTTTATGTTCCATGTGTTAATGTTTTTTTGTTGTTCATTTTATGTTGCAGGGTTTTTGGAGATGACCCTAGCCAAATGCTAAACATGTTGAACAGGTGAGTTGAAATTTGTGTTTAGTATTTCACTTTCAATAATATAGCTGTGTCCTTTTCATAGTCAAATCAAGTGGTTTTCAAACGGTTTGTATTCATAATGAAAATATTTCCACTATTTGTGAAAAAATTCGAAATAATTATAATTACTAGTCCATACTCGTTCGGGGATATGACAATTACCCATCCCTACTCCCCCCTCTCCCCCATTCCCTCTCTCTCTCTCCCCCTCTCTCGTGCCCCTCCCCTCTCCCCCCCACTCTCTCCGCTACCCCTCTCTCCTTCTCTTTCACTCCCCCCACTTATATTGGCTCATGTGGCGTTCATCGTAGCGGTCTGATATGTCCCATTGAACGTTGGCGCATGTCATTGCATTGCAAGTGATTCAATTCAAAGGATCTTTGTTCATCATTTTATAGATGTATCTAAAGAGCACAAAGAAAGTTTCTGAACGTGCCAAGTATCGCAAGACTGTCCATCGTCCTGTCCTGTCTTGCAACCAAATCTCACGATACCTCCGAGACAGAAACGATACCTGGTGCTGTTGCCTCAATAAAATTATGTACTTTGCACATCGAAAAGCAGGTTATTAGAAAACAACCTGTGATATGTCTTCTTCTATATTCCTGAACCGATTATATGAGAAAGGTATCAATCTTTCCAGCCAGCTTTCAAACAAGAGGGAGATGCACAAGCAAGACGTTAATCTTAAAGGTGGACGGACCGTGGACACATGTACATTGACGTTATGTTACCACTTGAACTGAAAGGAAACTGTACAATGATTATTCATCACACAACAACATGAGTATAGCCTCTTTTGCCTGAACTGTGCAGCTGATACACAGATACAGTATTGTCATTTAAAAGCGCTTTAGGCTTCTCTCAGCTCATGAGCTCAAAGCTTGTATCAAAAGGGTGGGTACACTCGCGTGTGTGTGTTGGAACTGTTGCAGGTACAAAGTTACTTTCAATCCCTGATATACTGTCCACAGCACATGACCCAAACTTTGTCTTTCTTTCTTTCTACAGAGTTGATACCAACTACAGAGTTGATACCCGCAGCTACAGAGTTCATACCAGCATGCAAAGATCAGTGCTTTTGATGAATTGAACATTGTGGACCCTATTGGAAACAAGTGTAATGCTTAATTGGGTCGTCCACTCACAGTTAACAGCCTTTGTATTGAGTTTGTGCTTGAAATGTACTGTAATTCTGCAAACTGTTAATACATTTTTCAATCAATCAGACCTGAGTCAGAAGAAAAAACACAGAAAGCACTGTTCACAGAGATGGAGCTGCGTGTATAATGAACATATGATGATAATCATATTATGCTATGTTTCCATTGCACTGGCTACCTGTACACCATAGTGCATGGTCACTGTCGATAAATGGCTGATACGCGGATGGAAATTTGCAGTAGCTGTTAAAGAACAAACTGAGACCAGGAGGAGATTAATAATGATTAGTGCTTCTTGTTCAAGTATGTAACATTCAACGCACATCTTTCCACTCCAATATTGGTGAAGCTGCATACATATGTTGGAAATGTTTTTGTTGACAAAGTTTGAATGTAAGACCTGCACAGGGGTCCGTTTCCTCATACTGTCATGCTGTGCACCAAATATCTTTGCTGCTTGCAGTTGCATTTTTATAATGTTTTGCTGAAAATCTGTCAGTTAGGCCTTTGGACGTTTTACCAGTTAAAGGACCACTTTTCAACCTATCTTCATATAATAGGTCCTCACTAATAATCATGATAAAATGGCACAATTCTTTTCCTACTCAGTCTGTGTCTCATAGGAGGGCTGTGGGCAGTTCATAAACCCGGTCCACCAGTGAAAACCTTGTTAGGCTTTTTTTCCCCTTTTTTTTTAATATATTTTTTTACAAAATGTTTTGATTTTTATTATCGTGAGAAAGGTGGCTTCCATTTTCCAACTTTTCAGGACTAGAAAGCCTGCAGTTTATATTATATTTGATTCCCCATCGACGATGTCACTGGTGGACGGGTTTCTGAACTGCCCACCACAGCCCTCCTATGAGACACAGACTGAGTAGAAAGAAATTGTGCCATTTTATCATGATTATTAGTAAGGACCTATTATATGAAAAGTGGTCCTTTAACACATTCATTTTTGTTGAATGGTTGATTTTGTATCCTACAATGAGGGGGTAATTATCAACTGTGGGACTGATTAAAATGTTATTTTACAAAAAGTACCCTTGTGTAGATAATCTTGGGCCACGGTCCATCATAGATGGAGAATGTTTATAGTGTCCAGGTTAACTATTCTCTCAATATAATATGCAGGACTTAACTATTCTCTCAATATAATATGCAGGACTTTTAGATAAAATAAATTACTCAGTCAAGAATCAAATGCATGGATTGCTGCTTGGGTGTAAAACGGTGTTCCTCGGGTCAGGGCCGGATTAACACCTCTAAGGGCCCCTGGGCACTGAAGCTCGAAGGGCCCCCCCTTCACATGCACAAGTAAATCTTTGCTGTTTTGGGGCGGTTTTATGCCGTTATATTGGCCTATTTCCGGTCGCCTACCCCCCCCCCCCCCCCCCCCCCCAGATTGACAGACAATCTAGCGCATTGTTGCTGCTTTACACACAATTGCACTTTTCAGCTGCCTTCTCACCAACAATAAAACACTAATCTTTTTAGACACCATTTATTTCATTCGGGCAGGGACATTTTCTGTGGAAGCTTAAAAAAAACATTTTTTGGGCCCCTGGGCCCCTGCCCATATGGTAGATCCGGCCCTGCCTCGGGAGTCGGGTGCTCTTCAGTTTGGGGATCCTAATAGTTATAGACAGCTGAGGCACTCAAGAGGCTAATATATTTGCAAAATCTTGAATACTTCATGGCTTGATCAAAGGTAACACATCCGTGTATTTCAGTAATTTCTTGGCGGGAACCCCTTTTGGTGTTCTAACCCTTCTGGACGGGATCCCCCTTTTGATGCTGCTATATATATATATATATATAAAATCGGTTTTCAACTTTTATCAAGCCAGTATTACCGGCCTTCATAGGTAATGCAACAAATAAGGGACAACAAGGCAAGAATATAAATCGTTCTTGATACAATTCTATGGAAATGAAAAAAATAGAGGTTCTGAAAAGGTGACTACAGATAAGTGAAGAAGAGTATATTGACGTCACAAGTGGAGGAAGTTTCTAGTTGTACATACTGTGTTGAGTACTTGGTATGATATATTGGCCTATACTTTTACATTGTAAATGTTAAACCAGCTCTACTTGGAAGCTCTACTGTCTATCCTTGTATATTTGTTGAATAGAGTTGGGGTGATTCACTGATTTACCAGGGTGGATTTCTTCCACTCCTGAGTCTGACCTGACATCACAAAAGTGCTTTACTTACTTTGTTTCCAGATCTGTTGCCCTTTCTTTGAAATCTATTATTCTCTTGTGTTGTGTGCCTCAGCCAGGTGTTTTTATCACTTTGAAAATGTTCAATGGAAGTTGGAACTCTAGGCTGGAACCCTTGAGTCAAGTTGAGTGCTTAGCTTGGTGAAAAGGTCCAGAGACCAAGGGTGCTCCTGCAAGCCCTGTTCATAAGCATGAACTGATAACATCAAATTATGTTTTGTACATGAGGAGGGAAATTAGGTCATTGTTAAAGTATGAATATTTGTGTAATAAAGAAAACAAATATTGCGCTGATTAGATTGAATTGTGTTCTTTCCACTTTCAATGCCAGTACAGCAGGTGGCGCTCTCAAACATTGTGACCTGTAAATTAAATCCGGGGTCAGGATCAGGAGGGGCGGAAGGACTGAAGTGCGCCTTGTTGTGTGAAGTATAACCATAACGTTACGCATTAATATAGTATTTTGGATTAGGACTACGGGCTTATTTTATTTATATCTCAACGGCACACTTCGGTGGTTTGTGCCTACAAGAAAGAAAGCGTGCTCTGAATTGTGAGCAGTAAGTGCAGAACATGGCTCCAACTATCCAGTCTCAGGCTCAGCGAGAAGACGGTCACAGGTAAAATAACCACAACAAAAACCAATGGAGATGAATGTTTGTTTCTTTCACTTTTCATTTCACAGCTGCTTCATGTCCCAGATTAATTCCAATTCGCCCACTAATCTTTGAATGGAACTTGGTTTATTAATCGGTCGTAATTTAAGATATATTTTTGTACAATATGCAAAACATTACGAGAGGCTAGCTAAACCACATGCTTACTGCTTTAGTCAAAATACAAAGTAAAATTAGGTTTTATTTTGTCCCAGTATGTCGCACAATAATCGTAATATGTAGGCCTATGTGTAGTTTGGTGGTAGATGGTGTAGTTCACTGTACTAATTATGGGACAGAGTAGCCTTATATCTAGCCTTAGATAAAGACTCGTAGTAGTATGTTTTTTCTTTATCAATTTAGACATTGTCATGATCAGACATTGTCAAAATCGATAAACTACGAGAGTCTTTGAGGTAACTGAGGGTCCCGAAAGGGGCTAGATTGGATCAAGACAGACAGTATATCATATGTATTTTATCGTGTCTGTCTCTGATTTTCACTCTTCGAGAGTAAAGGTCAGGCTCGATAAAATACATCAATGATAGACAGTCAAAGTAAAAGTTAGACTATCAAATGCATCTATGATAGTCTTGATCCAAGGCTAGAGACAGATGTGATACTCAAACATCGTACTATTATCAAATCCTGAATGTGTGTAAGCTCTTGAGTTACAGATGCCTTAACTTGCTGACCGGTAGTCAGTATTGAGCAAAACATTTTTATAGGGGTTTCTACTTTCTTGTGAACCTACTATTAACATCCTATGGCAGGCAAAAATGTCAAACTTTCCTTTTGCTTTAAGTAGCATGTAACATGTCAAGCCGCCTGGCCTCATCACATTTGTGCTGACCTCATCACATTTGTCATGATGTCTATGTCCGTTTTTAGACCAAGGAGTGTTTTTTGTGCAAAACTAATGCTTGGAATGGATTCAGAATCACGAAAACCCCCTAGTTTGACATGTCACATGCTACTTACTCAAACATCGTACTATTATCAAATCCTGAATGAGTCGGTTGGTGTGAGCTTGCCACCATTGGTGTGTGAATGTGGGAAGTGAGGACGCTGGCGTCGACTGTTTGCCGCTTCAACTCCCAATGTATGAATGAATGAACCATTGTAAAGCGCTTTGAGCACTTGGAAAAGCGCTATAAAAATGCAATTCATTATTATTACTTAAAGCATAAGGAAAGTTTGACATTTTTGTCTGCCATAGGATGTTAATGGTAGGGTCACAAGAAACCCCTATAAGAAAAATTGCTCAATACTGACAGCCGGTCAACAAGTGGAATCATGAATGTATGTATATAGACAATATGTTAGGCCAATAAATAAGACTATATAGCAAATGTCCCACTTTAAACAAAATAAGCCTGTCGGCTGCCGGACTAAAAGTTAATTCCAGTTCGCTCGTTTTCACAGATGTTGTTGTGGGATGTGCAGGATCAGTCAAACACACATTCTTGCTTATACAGAAAGGAATGTGAGAAGAACTGCAGGACAATAGTATAGATCCACCTAACACACAATGCTAGGCGAGTTTGTGACAAATGTGTGTGCTATTTTTATCTTCCAGTCGGAGCTCCTCGCATAGAACTGTTCCAGAGAGGTAATTTAATGTAGTGGCATTAATTTATAAATGTTATGTATCTGGAAATGTATTTATTTGTTTAAATATTCATTCCAAAGTAGTGGTGAATTGGTAACATGCTTTGGCCCCATTACAGGTCAGGAGTAGTCTGTCGAGTGAAATACTGCAACAGCCTACCTGATATCCCCTTTGATCCAAAATTCATCACATATCCGTTCGACCAGCACAGGTAAATAATAAATATCCTGTCTGACTGTCTTCTCCTTCCAGTAGACCAGTGGTTCCCAAGTGGTTTTTAGCCCATGACCCAAAAGAGAAACTTTGTCTCCCCAGGACACAAACTAGTGAAAATAGCAGATCTAAAAGCTTACAAATGTGTCACTTCGCACTATGTTGTGAGTTTGTAGAACAGCTATTTTCACTACTACTTAAACATATGTGAGATGTGTGTGTGTGTGTGTGTGTGTGTGTGTGTGTGTGTGTGTGTGTGTGTGTGTGTGTGTGTGTGTGTGTGTGTGTGTGTGTGTGTGTGTGTGTGTCTGTGTCTGTGTCTGTGTGTGTGTGTGTGTGTGTGTGTGTGTGAGATATCGGTTTTAGCAGATATTTTATAATAATTACGTTGGAAAATAAAAAAGCCTGAAAAAGCCTCTTGTTTGATGAAGGCTACAAATTGTATCGATGTTTTCTCGGGAAGCTTTCAAAAGAGGCAACAAGTTGGAACATTTTTATAAGCCTTTTTTCAGAATGGCAAATTATTATATTTTCTTAATACAGAATGAGATCATATACGACATTGGTTATATCCATAACAGCAATTATATCTATCAATATCGGCCCAAATGTCTCATCGGTACATTCCTATTAAAAACAAAATGTAGGAAACGAAACAATAAAGTTACCCATAGCCCAGTGTTTGGGAACCAGTGCAGTAGACTGTTGAGCAGACTCAGGCATGGCTTCACGTGTTTCTTCATGTTTTTGGACAGGTTTGTCCAGTATAAAGCCACCTCTCTGGAGAAGCAACACAAGCATGAGCTCCTGACAGAACCTGACCTTGGGGTCACTATTGATCTCATCAACCCAGACACCTACCGGATAGACCCGGCCAGTAAGTCTTCGATTGTAGACACTTAACCGCTGTTGTATAATTTACTTTTGAAGGTCCATGTATGTTGGAGACTACATCTGTTGATCAAATACTACTTGCCTATGTTTTGCTTCTTCAGTTCTGCTGGACCCAGCAGATGAAAAGTTACTGGAAGAGGACATCCAAGCTCCATCCAGTTCAAAGAGGTAAGGACACAAAATGCATGCATACACATAGCGTTTGCAATGTGTGAGTTATTATGACACAAATGTATTGTTAACTTTTAAACCCCTTTGTTCCTGTTCCTTATAGGTCTCAGCAGCATGCCAAGGTGGTCCCATGGATGAGAAAAACTGAGTACATTTCTACAGAATTTAACAGATATGGTGTCTCCAATGAGAAGGTTGAAGTCAAGTAAGTTAGTTGTAGCAAGATTAATGCTGTTAGATTAGTGCTTTTTTCATGTGCATATATTGGTCAATTCTGTGTAAGACCCACTCCTTAATCTGGATATCTTCTCTTGTTAGGATTGGTGTGTCTGTCAAACAACAGTTCACAGAGGAAGAGATCTACAAGGACAGAGACAGCCAGATTTCTGCCATTGAGAAGACATTTGAGGATGCGCAGAAGGCTGTGAGTAATTCTATTACTATATATTATTATTATTATATGAGTTTTAATTCATTCATTTGTAAGCTCTACAGGTTAGCAGGTGTACTATTTTTAACCCATTCAATCCGGGAAAGCAACCACATCAACCATTATTTTATATACAAGTTCACTAGCTCATAGCATTAAGCGAACATTTGATCTCAAATCTTTGCTTCTGTAAAAAAAAAAAGGAAAAAAAGGCTAGCTGTTTTCTGCTCAAAAGCAGAGATATACTGTGTACTGTATAGTAATGTACAGTGTACATTACTATACAGATTGGTCAGAATAAAAAATAAATGTAAAAATAAAATTACTAAAATTACTACACTAAATTGGTTGCATAGTTTAAGTTATTTAATCATACAGCTATGTATGTATTCAGATATACACATTAAGAAACCCACAAGAAATTCCACAAAGGGTTCACGTGCCAAAATAAATGGAAAGACACTGTTATGCGTATTTTGTATTGCTCTGATTTGGAAATAAGATAATGCTGTTTAAGTGAGAATTTCAATAACCAATATATTTCTTTAATCGGGGGGAGATTGGTGTGTGTGCATGTAAACTCATTCAGTGGCAGGCTTTGGTAACCGTGGACAACTCGGGTGTGAATTTGCATACAGTGTAATGGAACCTTCATTTCTGTAATTATTCCCTCTGGTTTTACTATAAACCAGAGGTCATGTAATTTGTCAGGCTCCTAAGTTAAACAAACATTATATAACTTCATTGTTCTCTCCAGATTGCCCAGCACTACAGTAAACCCAGAGTTACTCCAGTAGAGGTGATGCCTGTGTTCCCTGACTTCAAGGTGCGTCACAAACCTTTTTTCCTTTTTGTTTTTTTTGTTTTTTTTTTACATCATGTGTCTGAGCAAATCTGTATTTTTTTTGTGCTACACAAAGATTCAATTTCCATTGACAATGAAGCAATAGAAAATTAGAGCAAATAGACATGTTACGTCATGATGATAAGAGCGCCCCTCACTTCACACAGGTTTGATTGTATTTTATATATATATATATATATATATATATATATATATATATATATATACGCACACACACACTTTCCAATATTTCTCAGAAAGAAAAGTGGGGGGGGAGAAAAAGAAAACAACTTTACATCGACTGCATTAAAGAAACACACAGCGACCATATAACATAAAAGACATTTAAATAAGCAAGTTTATGTACAGAACTTCATTGATCAGTGACTATGCATGCTACAAGATGGATGTTCTTGTTTGAATTTACAGTGTCATTTCACTATGAATGCTTTATGTGGACTGCAGACCTTTGGTTTTAAATTTGCCATTTTCTGTTCTCCAGATGTGGATCAACCCATGTGCTCAGGTCATCTTTGACTCTGATCCTGCACCTAAAGACATGACAGCACCTGCAGGTGTGGAAATGATGTCTCAGGCCATGATCAGGTGTGTAAACAATCAGCCTTTTGCAATTCTGCACAGTATTAGTTACTTTAGTGACTGCCATTGATTTAGAGTGTGTGTGTTGTTTTGTTACATTACAGAGGTATGATGGATGAGGAAGGAAATCAGTTTGTAGCTTACTTCCTGCCCAATGAGGAAACTCTTCGTAAGCGCAAGAGAGATGTCGACGAGGAATTGGATTACATGCCAGATGAACTGTAAGTAAAGTTGCCAGTGTTTTTGTGTATAATAATAAGCATATAACATCAAATTATGTTACAGGGATACTACCAAGAAATTGATAACAATGTTTGATCTGTTACAGGTATGATTACAAGATAGCTCGGGAATATAATTGGAACGTGAAGAACAAAGCCAGCAAGGGATATGAAGAGAACTACTTCTTCATCTTCAGAGATGGTGATGGTGTTTACTACAATGAACTTGAGACCAGGTGAGTGATGAGCAGATTAACATACTTTCTGAATGTGCCTTTATGAAGAGTATGAGACCGTTTTAAAAGAATGATGCATTTAAATCACAACACACCTGGAATGACTGAGTTCTGTCTTGCAATTACAGTCAGTCAGTCAGTTCATACACTTCAGCCTACCTCCTAACATTTGTGACATCAAGGGTTTCTTTTGAGCCTCGATACAATAAAAGTGGAATTCCGAAAAGCTTCAAGTAATGCAACTTGGCATTTGAAAACAATATGGGCGAACCACTATCAGTTCTAGGCTCTAGAAAGTGCTTATTTTCATGTCCTTACATTATTTAAGGTGTATTTTATATGGTTGCCATTTATATGTATGCATATGCTCATTCTCTTAACACATTTGCCTTGCATTGTAGAGTGCGTCTGAGTAAGAGGAGAGCCAAGGCTGGAGCACAGTCCACCACAAATGCTGTGCTTGTGTGCAAGCACAGAGACATGAATGAGAAGGAACTCGAGGCCCAAGTGAGTTTTCTACTTGCTCAGTCTAGACTCTTAGCTTTGCTTACATAATGTCATGTCGTTTTTACTTTGAATTTGGTGGCAGTTGTATTAGTTAATAGTTGTAGTGATTTAATTGTGTTTAATCTCGCCATATCCTCATCAGGATGCTCGTAAAGCTCAGCTGGAGAACCATGAGCCTGAAGACGAAGAGGAAGACTTGGAGAAACTCCTGCAGGAATCGGGTCAGTTGACATTGCTGTATCCACTCAGCTAACCCAACGCGTCTTTTCTTTAGCATAGTAACATCTGACTTAGATGACAATCACTTACATTTCTTTTCCCCCCCCCTTTCCCTAGGTGATGAGAAGGACAAGGGCAGCGGGAGTGAGGCAGATAACTCTGATAGTGAATCGGAGAAGGAGGATGAAGAGCAGGAACGGAAGGTGGAGGAGGAAGAGGATGAGGAAGGTAAGGCGAAGAAGCGACAGCGTAAAGCCAGCGGCGGGAGTGAGAGCGGTGGTGAGGACAGGACCATGCGTGACGAGGAAGAGATCTTCGGCAGCGACGACGATAGCGAAGATAATGAGAACGAGAACGACAACGAGCCAAAGAACTCGGCCAGGAGCAGCGGGGAGGAGGGCAGCGGAAGTGAGGAAGAAGGAGCGGACAGAAAGGGCCGGAGGAGTGGCAGTGCGTCTCCAGCACACAGTGACCGCAGTAGTGACCATTCAGAGGCTCGCGCTCAAAGTGGAAGTGGTAGTGAGCAAGGCACAGATTCTACTGATGGCAGTGACAGCGAATAAGATTACTGTTGTAGACATTCTGGTGAATTCCAACTGCCCATGACAGACCAACTGGCTACAATCAGCAGGTTTTATAGCAGGTTGGCTGTCTTATGACATTGCTATGCTACGTATCTTAATTGGGCTAATCCCTTGATCGTTAAAAAAAAACTGTGAGGGAGATCCTTGTACCTTTTGGGCACCTATTTTTGTTTTATAGATTTAGCTTATATAGCACTTGTTAGAATTTATTTGTACTTTCCTTCTAGTATTGATGTTGACAAAGACAAGTTCTCTTTGCTAAGTTTCCAGTGCTGGAGCATGTAATGTGTGTTTCCTTGTTCATTTAGCTATTATCACATTATAGATGTGATCTGATAATAAAATTCAGATGTTTTTTTTTAAAGAGAAACAAAGCATCAAATCATTCCAAACACTGACACCATGAATACCTACATATTCATTAATCTTATTTAACTTTGGTGTGGTCTGAGCATGGTTTATATTAATCAAATCAGTTAGTTTATGTTGCCACCGCACTCTGGTGTCTGGATGGTGCATTGTCCTAATAAACTTAACAAGCTCAGGTATTTATGTTCGATGAGTTATGGTTATGGTGCAAACATTTGATTAAATACATTTTATGTTTGCATATGCTGTTAGAATTGGCTAAAAAACAGTTGCCATAAACAAGAATTAATCAATCTTTATTGTCACATCACATTACAAGTAAGGTGGGTGAAAAACTTGGTTGTGCAGGCTCATTGCAGTTATAAAAAAAAACCTTTGATTATAGGACATTAAATGCATATTCAGTTGAAGAATGAGAGTTGGTCCTTCAGCCACTGCTCAGACAAGTCGTCATTGTTTCTTGTTTCAAATACCTAAGAAAGAATATTGTGTTATATATGAATGGCATTTGTGACATCTTCAGAGGCAATTGCATTAATTGTTTTATTAAACCAGAGGTACTCTATTAGTTGAGTATGTTTGGTAAGAAGGCTGAGAAATATGGGTAATGTGCCAGGAACTGTTTATTAAAAAAATGACCAATTGAAATGTATGTCCAATGGCACTAAGCCACAAAATTTTACATTTTAATGTAAAATTTGACATTTGATAAATGTACTCAAAGTGACTCAGTGATTACATTTAAATGCAGACCATAAACCACATGAACCCTTGCATCCATATTTGGGGCATAATAGGCAAACATTCTGCAAAATTAGGTGAACATTCGGAGGAAATATGTTATGATTTGGTGAAAATAGGTATGTTGCAAGATGCGACGTGATGCGTTGTGAGCTTGTAGATGTTAGCTATTTGACATGAAGTATATAAGGGTTTAAGTGCAACATAAAAATGTACAATAAGAGGAACCTGAAAACAATTATTTCTGGGCATCTGGAGGTGTATCTAACAATCACCTTAGTAAGCTCTGCAACTTGGACCAGCTGGTTTTTGCTACCTGCATACATCATTTGTTGCTCAGGCTTGCATCCTATTGAAGTGAGTGATAAAAAAATAAAGAAAAATAAAGCATTATTTAAACTACTGAGGAACATTAACCATATGAACCCTAAAATGTATACGGTACAAGCTCAACACAGCCCATTGTGAGCTTGTTTGACTAATTTCAATGAAAATATTCTAGTGTAGAGGGGGAAAAAGGAATGGGGCCTAATATATATATATGCCTTGTAACTCCTTTCGGTCAATTATGTGTATCGGGTTCAAGTGGTTAAATATTCAATTCCATATTGTTAAGTTTATAGAACTGGATGTATTTTTCTTGAAGTGAGGGATTACGCACCCATTGGACTGGAGAATATGAAACACAGAGGATAAGACACTCGGCCATCTTCATGGATATATTTGTAGCTGTAAACAATGAATGTGCTATTTTGTCAAGGAAAGCAAACTAATCAATAGCAAATATTTATACAGCTACTATAGTATTGTTTGAAAAATGTATTTGTGCAGGACGTTCATGGCATTTTTCAAGGATATCTGGGTTGCCGCTCTGGAAGTTCTTCTCTCAGGTCATCCAGTGAAATGTTCTGAAAGAAAAGGCCATAAGTGATTTTTCATTTCAACGTATAACCTCAAAATGAAATCAAATTGATTTAAAAGAGAAAGCTTGTAAACTTTACTTGCCTCATATTCCTCCTGTAGGATGACCAGCTGTCTTTCCATATCTATTTTCACTATGAGAAATTAAGATTTATAATGAATGCATGAGCGAGATTTCACAAAATCTTTTCCCAGCTCGGTCCTGATAGAGCGAGGAATAATATTTTGCCATCAAACTCAGTCTTGAGAAACCCAGTTGAATAGAATACTACCACAATCCCCTATGACCACGTTATTTTCCAAACATTTTGAAAAATGTATAGCAATAGCCGATCTACAATGATGAAGATGTGATTGACTATGTAAATCTCTGTACACCTGTCTCAGTAGAACATAAAGACTAAAGCATGGTGAAAATCACTATATAGCCAGACTCACTGTAAGGACCAAAAAAAGGGAACATAACTATTTTAGCTTCTCTTCATTGGCTTCCTGTCAGTTTTAGGATTGATAATAAGATTTTACTTTATAATTATAAACATTTGAATTTGACTGTGAAACACTTTGTAATGGTGTTTATGCCTATACATCAAAATAATTGTATACAATGGATTCACAATTCAGCATTTTGCAGATATTGTATTTTATTTCTCAATTTTACAAACATCATTCATACTCTGGTTGCACAATAAATTGACAGTGTTTTTTCTTGAATTGTCAAACTGGCTAATTAAATAATCTCTTCACTTGATGTATATGGGATAAGCAAACTAGTAACTGACATTCACAGTGTGCTACTTACTCAGTATGGCAGCATTGTTGGTCTCTTTACGGAATCTGAACTTCCTTAATTTTTGTTTCAGACTTTCATCCACTTCACACACAACCAGAGAACTTGACTGCAATGTGATGGCAGAGTTAGATGTATTAAAATAGCAAAAGCTTCAGATAAAACTACTTGCAACGGTACTCTGAACCACAAAATATACGATATTCATCCTCAATATATGAAAGCATTAAATATTCAAAATGTTAAGATGACATATTGAGAGCAGGAAATGCACCATAGGAGGATGCCGTTTCCTGTGTCAAGATCTGTGTAGCAATATTTTAGTGATCAGACACTGACTGGCTGAATAATATAACTACATTTTGTAAAACATAGCCTATATGATGGCTCACCAAACCGAGCATATTTCTGTCTATAAGCATGTAGTTGGAGTAGTCTCATACCATTCTGAAAGAAGTCCTTAGTAAGAAGTCCTTAGTTGCTTGCCTTATTGTCTTCGAGGTGAAACTGCCAGATGAAGAAGTCGCTTAGTTACAACTAGCTACTGACAACTTGCAACTGCTACTTTCAACATCCTCCTTTAGATGGCAGCCAGTCACACTACTCCCCGCACCTACTAAATCTAACCCAACAAAAGATATCTTGTGGGAGTCCCTGTCACAAAATCGTTCTCCTCTAAATCATATGGGGGAAAAAAACAAAAACAAATCTTGTCATTGTGCTTGTTCTTTGAAAACCACAACCTATTAGAGCAACCATTCCACATCAGATGTGCTTGTATTGGTTTATAAAATCTTTCACAATCTAGATGCCTCTGCACCTATACAGTTCTAACTGATTTATGATTTTACAATTTCTAAAGTATCTAGTTAGAAGGTGTATGTAACTTGTTTATGTTGAGGTTAATTCAGCACAAAACAAATGTATTTATTTTTTATTTTTAATCATTACCTCAGTAGGCCTATATATCTTCAAGTTCACCAAAAAGGCTGCTGTTCATGCTGTAATGCGACATACCGTAGGTTGTTAATGATTCATGATTTTACAATTTCTAAAGTATCTAGCTAGAAGGTCCATGCTGACTTGTTTATGTTGAGCCTGGTTAATTCAGCACAAAACAAATGTATTTATTATTATTATTTTGTAATCATTGCCCCAGTATGATGTATCCATCTTCAAGTTCATCCAAAAGGCTGCTGTTCGTGCTGTAATGAGACATAGGTTGTTAATAATGATTCATGAAAGTGCTGTATAATGTAAGTGGAAATTAATTATACACTGTAAATTAAATGAATGGCCATGACAAATTAATTAATAACTGGTAATAACACATTGGCAACACATTAACATTATAATCTCAAGTTGTTGAACCATCACAAATTAATGTTTAACTAATAGTAGGCCTAATTTAGTTACTAATAAATTAATCATGTGGGGTCAGGGGACCGAGTGCCATATCGTACAATTTGGAATACCGGAGAACTCGCCAGTTTACTTGAAGTCGCCGTGGCGAAAATTCTTCATCAATGTCTTCATCGTTATTCTAACATGCTGTCTTCATCAGTGTAGGCTAGTATGTCAAACTCACATATGTTATAGTTCGTTTCCAAAGTGATCAAATGATTTTGTGCAATTAAATGGTCAGCGCCTAGAGATAATGATAAAAAGGTGAGTATGTGAATACCAATGAATGATAACCACTTCAGGTTATGTTTACTAATGAATTACATTGTTTCAGTACTTTGGTGTTTAAACTTTTAGCATTCCTAATTTCTCTATAGTGTTAACTCTAAACAACTATCCCCTCTCAATTCAATGCAATTTAAATGAAGGTGAAGTAAAACTAAAATGCACTAAATCGCGGCGAATTGGTAAACTGGCGAGTTCTCCGCGGATACCAAAATGTGGACTGATTTAGAATCCCACTTTTTTTTAAATGTATTGTACTCTAAATGATGTGTTATATTACAGTAATGTGGAAGATTGTATTTGTTGCTAAATTATTTAGCAATAATTTTAATTTATTGCTAAATTATTCATTCACAAACAAAAAATTAGTAGAATGAGTAGTTGTTGCCTACCGCCCAAGCGTATGACGTCAGAGTAACGTCTTACGTCATCTCTGAATCGAAGTAGATTTCTCCAAGCAGTGTACTCACCCTATTTTTCTGCATTGCAATAAATACTTTTGTACAAATATAATTCTACACATTATAATCGACATTACACGAGCTCGTCGATATAACGGAATATAATGATCATCGAACGCCACGCATCGGACGGAACCCTACGCTTCTTCCCTACGCTAAGCTAATGTTATTATTGCATTCATAAGAAGAAAACTTGCTAGCTAAAGAGGCTAGTAGCGCTAGCATTTAGCCTCCATCGCTACGAAGCTACCGAAGCTAGCACCATTAGCCAACCTCGTTAACAAGTGACAATTGACAAAAGGTAAACAAGGTGGAACCATTTGAATCCACACGATGGATGCAACACTACTAGCCAGGGGTGTGTGGCGTTTTGTTAGGAATGAACTACGGTTTGACAGCCGGAGGACGATAAGAAAAAGCGGCATATTAGCCAGCAGCAGCAGCAACATAGGCAACGAAAAACAATACAAATACTGAACCCCTCTTCCATCACTGACTAGTAGGCCTAGCTGTCATGCTAACGCTAGCCACTCGTTAGCTAATGCTACACATGACAAGAGAGGTTCATTAAAGCAGGGGCACCAAAACAACACTGTGGGCGACCACACATTATTAACCATCGTCCCCATAGGTTGGTTTATTGAACGAAGCTGGAGTGAACATGCGTTAACTCCGCTGTCACAGTCAAATCCTCAAGTGTTACTAGCATGCCTGCTAAATCCGGCATTTTTATATTGCATGTGCAGTGTTCATTTATATGTGCTGTCCCGTCCAAATAAACGTTTAAATTAATAACTACGAGAGTGTACAAATGGAACCATTCAGACTAGGTGACATGTGTACACTCTCCGAGAGTCCGAGGCACAGATTGGCATATGAGACAACCACAGTACATTTTAACGCACTGATCGGTGATGGATGGTGATAGGAGTTGATGACCCCGAGACTGAGTGTAAACATTGACCATTTTTGACCGTATTTAATTGAACACAGGATTTTACTGTGCTGGTTATGTGTTCTCAGATAATCTCTGCATTATGATTAGCTCAGCTGTTTGCCTGCTGGTACAGGTACATCATTTAAATGTCATTAGTCTAATCTGGCCAGTGGTAGCCTATTTGATGACTATGCAACCTTCTGCATTAGTGTTGTGTTAATATCCATAGCTAGTCTGTCATGTTATTAGGGTTGACAACAACTACATGAAATTCAAATAAGGGACACTTGGACCGGTGTTCAAGTTTGTCTTCAGAGTCCAGACCATGTTAACTGTCACTGTAGAGACGACAGATGTTCAGAATGAGCTGTCAGCGGTCAATGCCTTTTATTTGATCACAATGTCAAAACATACCGATGTGACTGATTCTTGTCTGGATAAAGAAGCGTCGGGCAGACGGACACTCACATTGCGTTGTGTGTGGACCTTAGGCAGGTTTTGTTGTTGAGAATGAGAGACAGCCTGTCTCAGACAGGAAGACAACCCCTTCTTCCTGTGAACTTGTACTTCTTTGTCGTAATAACGCTCAAACTTTATTCTATCCTGCCTTGATCTCCTTACCCACCACCTCTCTCTCCCTCTCTTTATTTGTTTTCTTGGAAAAATAACACAATACAAAAACGAATTTCACCCATTTTGATGTGACAATAATTCTGAATCTGATTCTATATGGATTAATGCCATGTACTATTAAAACAAATGATTTAAACTACTATTTCCCTGTCTGTTGATTCGGTAGGATGAAGATGATGTGATCCTGTGTACGCCAGAGTGAAATGACCCCTATCAACTGTTTGAGTGACAATCCATTCTAAAAACTGAACAGTTCTTCTCACAACATCTCCATCTGCAAACTCTTGCAGCCACTCTTGTGCCTGAACCATGTGAGGGCCCTTCGCTCCAGTCTGAGGGGACCCCAGGACTGTTCCAAATAAGCCTCCGCTGTGCGGGGCTAGAGTGACCCTGTGTGTGAGAGAAAACCTCCCCAGTACCCTGCCTTCCCACCTGCACATTCCGGTTCTCCTTCCTGAGGAGACACGCCATGATGTTCCGAGACCAGGTGGGAATCCTGACGGATTGGTTCAAGGGCTGGAATGAGTGTGAACAGACAGTGGCACTGTTGTCTCTGCTGAAGAGAGTGTCGCGCACCCAGGCTCGCTTCTTGCACATCTGTCTCGAGCACTGGCTGGCAGACTGCACAGAGATCCACATCTTAGAAGCTGAGGCCAACAATGCAGGTAGCAGACAGGTTACTGATTATGTATTCAGGTTATTGCAATTCATGTTTTAACGTCAACGAATACTTTACAAACAAGTCTTTCTCTGTATGCTTCCCCATGTCAACAGCTATTGTCAGTCAGTGGCACCAGGAGCCAAAGGAGAAGGTGGTGTCTCTGCTGCTGTCCCACCTGCCTCTGCTGCAGCCACGAAACAGCGAGGCCAAATGTGAGTACATGAAGCTGCTTCAGAAGGTGTTGAGTCACACTATTGAGAGCAGCCTGTTTGTGGAGGAGAGCAGGCAACTTTTATCGTATGCTCTCATCCACCCTGCCACCACCCTGGATGACCGCACCTCCCTGGCCATGTGGCTGAACCACCTGGAGGAGCACCTCTCCAGTGGCTACGCACCCTCCACACGGGCCCCTTCCAGCCCTTACCACCCACGACAGGGCTCTGACGAGTGGCCCAGCTCTGCTGAGGCCCTTGACCCTGCCCTTGCCTGGCAAGATAAGTCCCCTTCCTCAAGCACGTCTCCAGCTGGCCAAAACGGACACATGCCTTTTCCAGGTGGGATGTCTTCTCCCATCAACAACAACAACACAGGTAACAGGTTTTTGTTTTTTACTTTTTTCTTCAAATATCCCTTTTGGCTTTTGGGAAAGTTTCAAGTTGAAAAGCATAGACTTAAATTATCTTTTCGGTTGTCAATCTTTAGCTGTACCTATTTTTTGAGGGGCACTATCCCCTCCAATACATGGCTTTTGAAGATTATGTCATATGGCAGCCAATTCTATGGGATTTTTAATGTTTGTTTAGGGCACTTATGACATAAATCGTTTGCCAGTCAAGTCTATGCACTTTAATGTTTGTGAGCACCAAATCTCAACGTAAGCCGTCATGTGGCCGATATAAATACATGTATATAAAATACTTGTAATTAATTTTGTTTCATACATGATGCCCCCCAAAAAATCAGCATGCCCCCTATAAACGCCAAGATGCCGCCCCACACACATGGGCATGCTTAAAACAAACATTAAAAAGTCCATTATTCTGGGCTGCCCAGAATCACTTCACACGAGTGGGATTTTTTATTTATTTGTGTGTGATCTGTGTCATTTCTAATAATCTCCATACGTGGATTATCATGCTTCCTTGCCAGGTATTGGTGGGCAACCCAGCCCTCTGAAGAAGACCTTGTCCCTCATCCCTTCCAGCCCTCATGCATGTGGAACTGAGTGGATTAGCCAGGAAGACCTGGGGGGCAGGCAGGCCTTCGCCCCAACAGACCATGCACCCCTGTCCCCCCAGAGCAGTGTAGCCTCTTCAGGCAGTGAGCAGACAGATGACCAAGGCTCTATGCGCAACACTTTTCAAGAAGATGGCAGTGGCATGAAAGGTCAGACTTTACCAACTGATGAGGCTAAATGGTAGTCAGTAAAAGCCTTGCATTACCAACAGTCATACAAACTGTAAAGTATTTGTATTTTCTGTCCCCTCTTCATATTTGTATGTCATTGTATGGGTGGTCTAGATGTCCCCATGTGGTTGAAGAGCCTCCGTCTTCACAAATATGCGTCACTGTTCTCCCAGATGAATTATGAGGAAATGATGATTCTGACAGAGCACCACCTAGAGTCGCAGGTTTGTCAGTTTGAGGGATGCTAGCCCCTCCTATAATGTTTGTTTTTAGTTCAATGTTTGTTTTAAAAACGCCATTGACAATGAAGAGAAATTAATGTTTGTTTTTAGCTCAATCTTTGTTTTAAAAATGCCATTGACAATGAAGGGAAAATTTACGTCATCTTGTCCCTAACACAAACATTAGAGAATTTGTTTGTTTTGTCACTGTTTTACATCACCATTACATCACCTAATCATAGCAACATGAGTTAGACTTTAATATATTAGCGCCCCTCACTTCACACAGGTGTGATTTTCATTCACCAGGGCTAGGTTTTGATTATTCCACCCCTCATTAGTTCTCCTCAAACACATACACCCCCCGCTAATGAGGCATGAAATTAAGCAATGCACCCTGCAGTTACATAGGGCCACTATAAATGGTTTGATTTTTGCCTTTGCATCGTAGCTTTAATGAAACAGATGGTCTAGCAGGCAGCCCAATGAGAAATATCTCCTAATTTTTGGGCAAACCCATTTTGTCTTCCCTATTTCTCCTTTTCAGAATGTTACTAAAGGCGCACGGCACAAGATTGCCTTGAGTATCCAGAAACTGCGAGAAAGGCAAAGTGTCCTCAAGTCTTTAGAGAAGGTAAGGGAAATTATTTGCAGAGTTGATGATCTGTATTTGTGCTAATCTAAAGCGCCCGTGGTTATTTACCTGCTATTCGTCTTTTTAATTGAATAACACATCTAACCCTCCTTTGGCAGGACATCTTGGAAGGTGGAAACTTACGTAATGCCCTCCAAGAGCTACAGCAAATTATTATCACACCCATGAAGGCCTACACCTACACCCCACCCAGTGCAGTTCAGACCACCTCAGAGGGCAGCAAGATGGGGTCAGATAAAGAGCTGTCCACAGACGGTTTCCAGTCCCACAACCCCCCTCCTTGCGATGGAGAGTCCTCAGCTACACCCATCTCAGACGGTGACATCGCTGGACAGTTCACACGTGTAATGGGTAAAGGTACGCCGGACATCGCGCCTGTGTGTGTGTGTGTGTGTGTGTGTGTGTGTGTGCGTGTGTGTGTGTGTGTTTTAATGCTGTGTCCCAGTGGGGCCCTGCAAGCTGAGCTGGCCTTGTGTGTCGAGTGATCAGATGTTCTGCGTTAACATTTATGTAGTGATGTGTAAACCTTGCCTGTGATTTGCAGTGTGCACCCAGCTGTTGGTATCAAGGCCAGATGAGGAGAATATCAGCTGCTACCTTCAGCTCATTGAAAAGTGTCTGATACATGAGGTGAGAATGAGTCCAGCTTTTTATTTCTTGCTTACTTCCACACTTGTGTTGTGTGCTGTGATTCTGTTACTCCTACACAATAACACTATAAGAAACCTTATGAGAACATTTAATATACTTGCTGTATTAAAAGGTGTGACATTTACAATGTTCAATTTTGAAGTTTGTCTTCCTAAAAAATAAATAATCATGGGGATTGAGTTTGAAACCCTTTAGTGTTTGGAGTTCTAACATCATTCTGTGCTGTCCGTTACTCTGTCAGGCTTTCACAGAAACACAAAAAAAAAGGGTTGTGTCCTGGAAGCAGCAGATCCTCAAATTGCTGCGCCTGTTCCCCAGAAAAGCCATGCTGGACATGCCTGTGTACCGACAGAAAGGGTGAGACAGTGTTGGCTCTGTATCCCCTTCATCTCTCTTTTAGCAGGAGAGATGTCAAATAATAACACTGCGTGCTATATGCCATAACCATACTCTGTGAATATTCTCTATAGGGCCCAGCAAAATATCCCAAAAGGGGCGTAAACATTTGTGGCTTCCAGCCCGCATCCTTGTTGTGGGGCAAGTAGGACCCTAGGAGAGACACAGATCAATCACTTTGCTAGAGTGACATGACGAGCTTGTAGCCTAAACAGTGACTTTTCCATGCTATTACACTACTTTAATGGTGCAGATTTGCTCGGTTCATACTGTGCCATAACAGAAGGACTTCAGAAGGAAGGATTTTATTGTCTGGACTTTCTATCAAACAATCAAGTTTCAAGCAAATGTGCATTGAAGGCGCACAGAACCATGGATGCATAACAGCCAAGCACTGGTCATTTAATTAAGCCACATACACATTTATATAATCAATGAGGTTTCTATTTTAATTGGGTGTCTAGCTGGTCATGTCATGATTTTATTTATATATCACTATTAGTATAATTGTAATCCATCTGCAACGTAGTAGTGAGCTTGCAGATCAGCTATTTTCAATAAACAGATTTAACAGTTAAAAACCACCCAATCTACATTGTATTGTATCTTGTTAAAGTGTTCTTGATTAATGTATTCATGAACACCCAGAAAATAGCCAAAACGTCACTGCACTGCAAAAGACGTAAAAGTAGGTCAACTGTCAATTAACTACCAGTAGCTTATTAAAATAGCCAATCTCTACCCTGGTGAGCTGCAGATCATCAGCTATTTTCAATGAACAGAGTTAACGTGGAGATTAACAATCAATAGAAAAACGCACCGGATCTAGAGGTAGGCCTATATTGTAAATAAGTGTTCTTGAATCATAGCCTACCATGTGTGACAGTGCAGCGCTCAAGCTCAACTAGAAATATTGAGCGCAAGCCTCGTCTTTCCATTAGTTTTCCGTTCAATCTTTAGTCGGCAAATGAGTAATTTTACAAACGCAAAGCGTGTGAATTGTCATCCACACCGTTCAGCTATGGTTCAGTTTGCCCCACAACACGGCGAGAGGGCGGAGATCAGAGATCATGACGAGTCGTTGCTGGAAACTATACACTTCCCAAACCTTTTAGCTTGAGATCCAAAAGATAAATTTGATGTCTTATGACGTGTTGTGAGCTAGTAGATATGCTATTTTCACTACTTCAAGATTTTTCTTTAAAAATAAATACATGTATTTATTAATGAACTTTTTTTTTCAAATGATAATCACAAACAAAAAACAAAAGATAAAGGGATATTTACTCAATTACTTATGACCCATGAAAATGGGACCCACAAATGTGTCCTGATAGTGTTTGGGAAATGCTGCTCAATACGCCTGCTCATCGATGTCTCTTATAAATGTTTAATGTCATTTCTGTCCTCTCTGTATTTTATCTAGTTGGGCATATGGGTCCAACTCTCTCCCCACAGCAGGCTCTGTGAGTGGAGCTCTAGGACGCCGGGGACAGAGGCAGTTCCAGATCGCCCCTCGTGGGCTCCCAGCCGGTCGTATGGGGCTTCTGAGTCCAGGTGGTATCGGAGGAGTTTCCCCACGTCACAGCCTCACTAACCCTGCTCTGGGAAGTCAGGGTAGACAAGTCAGTAGCTCTGTTCCTGGCTAGTCAAAAGCATAATTGACACTTCCGTGTATGTTTTACACTTGGAAATCAGTTATTTTTGGCAAGGGACATGGTCGTGGTACAAATTATTGGTTTAGCCATTTCTAACACAGTGGTGAAGCTGCAAATCAATGACAGTGGAGGAATGTGGAGGAATGTAATTATGATATTATGTATAACATTTTCTTTGTTGTAAAACATTGCCAAATAAGATATTTTTAACGTAATCCTCGAGAGGCAATTTGGTCTTTTCAATTGCCAAAAATGATTCATCACTAGGGTGCCCCAGTGGCTCACCTGGTAAGAGTGAATAGCCTACTAGAGCCCTACCGCCCTACGTGGAAGTGTTTTATTAATCTCAATCCCGCCCGCTCCCGTTGGATTTCTGACTACTCCCGCCCATGGTATAGTCCTTCCCGCAACCGGCCCTGGTACGAATCCGACCCGAGGCCATTTATTATCATTATCATACCTCAAAGATCATTAGTTTTTATATTGACTTTGCTGAATAGACGGGAAAGAAGAGTTTCAAACACATTATATGAGTGACAATTTCTTAATGAGAACTGGTCTTTTCCATGTTGTAGAATTTATGGTTTGCCAACCCCGGGGGCAGTAACAGCATGCCAAGTCAGAGTCGCAGTTCCGTGCAACGAACCCACTCGCTGCCTGTCCACACATCCCCGCAAACCATGCTTCTGTTCCAGCAGCAAGGTATTGTACAGTGACTGTATTCTAATATTAACATGGTTATTATACATAGCCCACCTCCATCATCACACCAACACTGCACTACAGAATTAATTTACGCGTTCATTATGTCCCCCCCAGTCATTCACTTGTTGAGCCCCCTGCAGGTTGCTCTGATCATGTTTAGTGCAGGCATTTCACAGATGTTTCCAATTGTTATACCCATCTCTTGTCAATTTTGACTAAAATCAAACAAAGACTATTTGTGGTCTTTCAGAAGATAAAATGTGATTTCATCATTTTTCAGAATGCCAAGTTCCAGGTGCCGACCTGGAAATCAACCCCACGCTGGAGTCACTGTGCCTCAGTATGACAGAGCATGCCTTAGGGGGTAAGCGTCCTCAGCCGTTCCCATAGACTTTATGGGACCATCATGTAACCCATTGGTTTCTGCAGACGTGTTTTGAAGCCACTTTTTTGCAATTTCAACTGATATTGGCTGCATCCGCAGCAAGGGCGGGTCTTCACTCGGTAGAACCAGTAGAAACTAGCCTGGGGTCCACCTATGTTTTCTATGGATATAGGCAGCTCCCGGCAGATCCTGCCGGGAGAATCTAGACGCAGCTGCGCGACATGAGACTAATTAATTAGAGCGACAGAGAGAGAGATAGAGTGTGTGATGTGTGTACGTGTGCGCCAATTTAACAGGTGCAGACGATCAGAAATCAGCAGAGATGGATCGACGTTTGCGCTAATCTATGCCGAATCGAAGTGGACTTTTTCTTTTCCTCCCTGGAAATAAAAACGTCTGGGTTTCCGAGGCTAGTAGAAACATACCCTACTTTATCATAAATTTGAATTGAAAAAAACGTTAAAAAAAAGAGATTGACAAAAAGTATTTATGAAAATATGTACTAAATTCATGAAATTATAGTATAAGGTTTGGCCAAAATCTCATTCACTTGCATGAAGTAAAAATGCTTCTATAGCCAGCAGGATGGGAAATGCAGACGGCGAACCATTTAGAGCTGCATGCTGATAATGACTTCCTATTTTATCTCATATCCAGCAGAGCTTCTTTGCCACCTGGCAGTTCCACAATCCACACTGAAGCTGATTTATGCTTCTAATGTACAAGCTTGACGTTCTGCTATTTTCAGTGTACTTATGCCATTAATGAGACATAAGTAGGCTCATGACCTCCAGACAACACACACATCGGGAAACAACTAATTAAAATTCACATTATGATGTCTGCAGGCTAAAAACGGAGTTCAGGCCATTATCACGATTTTTTCAATAGTGGGACAGGTGTATTTTATTTTTGCTTTATGTATTTGCTCTCAACTTGCTCCTTCCATTCCTCTCTCTTCGTCAACTATATCCCATTAGATTACACTTGAAAGTGTCCTGGCTCTCTAGAATGTTGCCATCAACATTTGTTGAAAAACTAAGGTTTCTGTCATTCTTTTTAACCTTAAAAACACAGTCAAATATATAGACTCCCAGCACTAGATCAGTACTGAAGCACAATTCAATCAAGGGTGGAGAAAGATGTGTTTTTTGCTACTCTTTGCCACATTCATTTTTATGGGTTTTTGAGCTGTGGCCATTAAAATCTCATTTGAGATCATGCCAATCTTTGTTCAAATTTGGCCTGAAAATGTCTCCTAGGTCTTGTGAAGTTGCCAAATCTAGGTTCATTCTAACCTGACTCTGCCAGATGGGGGCGGTATTGATTCACATGTTCACAATACAGCTTCCAACTGGGATCGCATGATATCCGGCATGATAGTGAGTTTTTTTAAAGTGTTGAACCTAATGCTGTCAGGCGCTCGTTAACACTTTTGGCGTTTGCGGGGGTTGTTTACTTTCCTGCTGGCGCATCTACCATACGTCATGTAGACACGTCAATATGATTGACAGACAGTCCCATCCAAACACCTGACAAGTACCTTGAAAAAAGGAGCAGCTTTCATAGTACATAGTAGTACAATAGGTAGAGAGGTCGCATACACCAATAATCAATATTTAATAGCTTTATTTCTCTACATCAGGACAAACGTTTCGGCTATCCAGCCAGGCTGGAGTCCAGTAGCCTTAATGTTGACACTGCGGTCTGTGGCATATTTTCTATGTGGGATTTTTGTTGTGTGGCCATTATATATTGCTCTGGCCCACTGTAGTTGTTATGCCCGTCTTGTTTGTAAGCATGAACTAATTCCCATGCCAGATTCTTTGGGGAGTGCTCATCTTGGTGCACCCAACATCCTGCATATTTGCCGTTGTACAATAAATGCTTGACAAGCAGCTGATGGCCCCGTACATCAGCCAGCATGCTGTTTGAGCAGCCAAACCATGGCAGATGTACTGTTATAGGTTGGTCGTCACAAATGGAGTGCTTCCTCTGTGATTCCTCCACGTGTCAAAGCTAATCACAACGTCCCCATTTCTTAAGCTCTACTCTAAACTAATTTGGTGGCGTGCCAAGATAAGCATTAGACTTACAGCCCCGACATTGTGGGATCGAATCCAAATCCTGATGCTATTTATTTACATATCTAAAATGCGTCTCAAATTATTTTATTAGGATTAAGCTTTTTTTATAGTTTTTGTTGCCCCCGGCGAGTCGGACCACTTGGCCCACTTGGTGAGAACAGACTACAGTCCCTAATATTAAGTTAAGAAGTAGCTACAGTAGGTAAAGAAACAGTTACAACGACAGAGGCACGCCGTCTGAAGTGGACTTGAGCCACGAGTGGCACCTCCGAGCGAGCTCAGGCGAGTGAGTCGACATGCCGAACGTTGCGATGTCTGCCTCAGTCGACTCCGCGCCGTTAGAGTTAGGTCCCGATAGGAACAGAATCGTACAGAATCATCATTCTGGTGGCCACAACTGCCTATCAAGTGACTAAGGGTCAATCACAGCGCATGCATTGTTATCCTCCAGATCATGGCAAAAAGGGTTTGCAATAAACAGTGGAGGGATATAGATAGAATAATCAAATGAACAAGGAAGGGGACACAACAATAATCAAAGCAAAAGCATACATATCTCAAAGAAAGAGAAATCCCATAAGCTCGTCCTTAAATGCAACCAACACAGCCATGTGGACGATTAGTGTCCTTGACACCATTTCCCCACTTGGCGACGGCTTGATTGACCTTCAAGTAGCAACCGGTTGCTTTTGCTACGGTATTTTATTTGACGTGGATGTTTGTGGGTGGGGGTTTGTGACAGGCCAGTTAGGCATGGAAGATAAATTCAAGCACTTAATGCCCCCTCGTGTAAATATACAACCAAATTTGTTTCCAAGCATCAAGTGAAACTGGTGTCTCAGTTGATCTGTGTAGTAATTTTGGTCCACTGGCTTTTGTAGTATTGACTTAAGATTGGGTCTCTTTTTCAGCCAGATTGGTTTACAGAGGGTGGATATTTGACGGTGCAGTATATTTATGTTCACATATGTTCATCTCCAATCTCCTCCTCAGATGGTATAGACCGAACATCAACAATATGAAAAGCAGAGAAAAAGAAGAGTAACAAACTTCACTTCAAGTGAGGCCTGTTCAGCTTCTCATCGCCCAGCACAAGATATATGCTTCAGAAAACAAGGCAAATGGTCACTACAAAAACGACAAAAACTGTGTATATGTTCTCTGATATTTTTGTACTTTATTATATACAACTAAGTTTATTATAAATGGAATACAGATGATTATTATATTGCCGGAGGGAGAAGAGGTAAATTGTGCAAACTGCTCCATGTTGTCTGCAGGACTGTGACATGATGTGCAGACTCAGTTTGCCGTAGTCTAGAGAGGAAAATGGCGGATCGGTGCTGTCTTAAAGGGGTTCTGCCCTGTGTTAACTCTTTTTCTCCTCCCAGCAAAAAATAAACAAACACTGACAGTCACGGCTCACGCCCCATGAAATATTTAAGAGTCAAACCTTTCCCAATGCGGAATATGGCACTTTTCTCCTCCTCACATGCACATATAATCTTTGAAATTGGGCACTGAGCTCTAATTGATACACCGATACACTCACACAGAGGCTCTACCTGTATCTAGGGATTTATTCAGAAACACAGCCACAAATCAAACCCATAATGCTTGTTCTGAATCTGTAGCCAGTACTATCAAGGGCATGTGTTGATCGAAGCTTAAAAGGCTTTCCTTGGTTCTTTGTCCTATATCTCTGCCCTGCTCCCAAATACATTAGAGGAAAATGACCGAATAGGGGGCCTATAATTCTTCTTATGTGTTTTGAGACAGCCAAGCAAGTAGGACTAAAGGTATTGAGGAGAACGGGTTTCCAATTGAATCATAGATAATACCCATTGTCTTGGTTCATTTCCGTAAAGGTATAACGACTGTGTCCTACTCTTACCTCTACAAAGCCAAAGAGAAGGGCTGTGTGATTGTTAATTCAAGAATGATGCAGAAAGATGCAACAGAATGGTATATTTGTTTAAAAAAGAATGACAGCCATTTAAAGAATTCATGCCAACTGTGGCATGTCTGTTAATATTAGGTGCCCTACTACACAAATGATGATGAATCTCAATTTGTGCCGAGGAATCCCCACAGGGTTGAATAAGGGCTGGTGAGGTGTGAGCTATGAGTGCTGGTTTTATATTGAATTGATAAGAAGAGAGGGTAAGTGTCTGTTTTTAAATTTACAATTTAATGCAGGTTGAGGAAACGTAATGAAACCCATTTCAACCCTCTGGCCCCCTTATGATTGGTGCAGATGAAGCTCCATCAGTACTCGGTACTCACTTCCTCGCCCTCACCGTGCCCTCTCCTCAAAATGGCCAGTGTGGAGATTTGATGATTCATACTTTTCAAGGTGCTTGGAAATGTCCATATTTTCCGTTTTGAGTCCTTCTATGTTTCAGTCATAAAAAACCCTAACATTATCATGTGGTATCCGTGTTGAATCTCAAAAACTGTCTAATACAGCCTCTGTGTTTGAATGTGGCAGAGCGGAGGTGCATGTAAGTGTAATATGGTCTTAACTTTTGGATCACTTTTGGTTGAATCATAAGGCAGGGATAACCATTTGCATATTATTTCTGCAGAGCCATAGTTGGTCTGTTTAGTAAACATGGTTATTTACAAATTGTCTTTTCCACTTGTATTTTTTACTCTCCCTTGATATTGATAACTTATGCTTTTTTCTATAATTGCATGTTTTTGCCACACTAATTCAGCACTGTTGTAGATAGGACAGAATAGTCATGGTGGTTGGTGATGCTCAGGATCACCAACAAGAAAGCAGAAATGTTGCAACTAATGTTCTATGTTAATACCGCCTAAATGTCACTGTTTACATCTTGCTGGGATATGCCCGTTTCATGCTATGTGATGTCATGAATTTTCCATTGTCTCACTATGTAACACATTAAAGTACTGAAGCCTTCTCATAAATGAGCTGGCAGGGTAGAGCTTGACAACAGATACCTTCTTACCCCTTATTTACCAACTCTAGTTTAGTGTTTTGGTAGAAACTTCAAGTGAGGTATGCACACCCTGCCTTTGTGGTTGAGGAGTGATGTGAAAAGAACAGTTTTCCAGGCCTTATGATTAAACTGTTGTCACTGCAGAATGATCCTGAATAGTATTCTAGTCATGGTTTTCTTCAGAGCAGGCTCTTGGATATATCTGACTTGGTGAATGCATCAGATTCATACCCATGAAGAGGCTTCTATGGTTGACCAATTTAAGATTGTTATCTTATTTTAAACAATGAAGCGTATTAGCTATACTGTATATCAATGCTCTTATGTTATATGGCTCAGATACTCATTTTGATTACCTCAGCAAAGGTTGGAACCTTGTGAGACTTGTACAGTACAGTACTGTTAATACTACACATGGATACAAATGTCTCTGTGCATTGCTACAGGTGCCTATGCATTATGGAATATGTAGCAGGAGATGAAAATGCTTATCTGAGCTGTAAATAATGTGACTATGTGTATAACCGAACAGACACTAATAACAGGCCAAGGAATATGTTTACTCCGTGTTTACATTCCAGTGATGGGTGAAATGGGTTAGAAAATGCACTTCATAAGTTCAGCCTTGGATATATTTTCACATACCAAGCCACCACTAATGAGGTACAAATCCTATGTGATATGATGGCTACTACCAAGTGGTCTGTCAGATATTGTCTATGTCCCTGCCTGGCTTAGTGAATAAAGCAGTCAGTTGTAGGCTATATTGCATCTTTGTCTTGTACAATTTATATTTAATTCTAATGACTCCCCAAACATTTTCTAATATTTTATGAATGAACATTTTGCATCCCATGCTTACACACACTACCTTTTTACTGTCACTCATTGTATGTTTGACTGGTCTGAACTGCAGCATTCATGAGATGGACAGTCCAAATAAAGGAGTTAAATTCTTTTGCTACTTGATTCATGGCTTGTGTAATATCTCATCTGTGTACTTTGAGACATGATTTTGGTGCCTTTTCTGTTTTTCAGTTGTCTACACAGAACATTACGCCTCTATGTGTGCCGAACCTTACCCATACCATTCTTTTTTTATTGTGGGTCAGGGAGGGTTGACCCACCCACAAGCACCTGTGTTCATTGTAATTTGTGTCTGGACTGGAGCCCAGGACGGGAACTGCCCATAGATCCGAAGTCCCGAACATGCATTAAGGTTGGCGAACAGGCTCGGGTTATGGGTCTGTGCATGATGACATCAATACTGCTTAATGTGTATCCCATTGACAGCCCATTCATCCAAACCCTATCTAATTTTATTTAACAATGTAAAACTCACCAACATTGGAGCTGTATGGAAAGCTTGAATTATCCTCTTTCAATCTGTAAAGTTGCAGGTTATTTTTTTCGAAGTGTCAGAGTTTGGAAGCACTTGTTATCAGTAAAGCAACTCAGCCCTGCTGCTCCTGCATTATTATATGTGCAAATTCAAAACAGGTGGTAGACTACTACCTGTAGGCTATGGGCCGTTGAGTGATATTCAACGAGCACTTCCACAAAAGAATCACCTTCAAGGAATTTCTTGACAGGAAGTAGCTCATAACATGTTTACGGTGGATTTTTATGAAACAAACACTTTGCAGATAGAAAGAGGATACTTCAAGCTTTTCGTACAGCTGCAATGTTTGTGAGTTTGACGTTTAATGCATTTCGATTATTATTATTATTATTTTTTTTTTTCAGTTTGGATGAATGGGCTGTCAATTCTGCTGTCAGTTCAGAAGTTGCACTAGTTATCACCTTGCTGGCAATGGATGCGGTCTGCATATGGTCAATTGCCCGCTTTCTAAATTCTACCTGGTGTTCGTATTCTGTTGAATCCTGCATGTAAATAGAGCTTTTTAACACAGAGTTTTGGGAAGAGTTTTGGTTTTGGTTCTGAAGTTTTGGTTCTCACACTTTTTCATGTAGCCTAAGGACTAAGGAGTGACTGTGGACCCCATCTGAAAACATGTGCCAGGGACCACAACAAAAAAGATTTGTCAATTACTCAAAATACTTTTTTTTTGTTTTTATTAAATACAATAACTATGACATTGTATTTATCAAGCAGATTTCAGCGAGGGGTTAGGGAAGCCTCCGTTTTGGTTATTTTTTGTAAGCGAGTATTTATACTTCTTCGTACGACAGTGTCGTACGCCAAAACAGCAAATCTACAAGCTCACAGCGCGTTGCGAGCTTTAGATCGTCCATCTCCCGTAAATAAGGCTTTAGGTTTGTCTTATCCACCACAAATCAAAACAACGTTTTTTTCTTCCTACCTGGAGTATTAAGTACAGTTTTGTTCGCACGTAAAAGGTTTCATGAGTAGCACAGTAGAACTTGATAAATTGCAAGAGCATCTGTAATGTATTATTTACATCACTTCCGGGTTGAGTGTTTTGAGTGCTCTCAGCTGTATCAAGCTAACGTTAGCCGCTATTATTAATACTACTAGACCAAGTTAAAGCTTTTACAAGTATGAAAGGACACTCCTTCCACAGGTAATGTAACATGAACGACGTGTGTATATTGACTTGTAATTAGACAAATATAATGATAGATTGGAATAACTACCTATCCTTTCAAAATGAAAACTGCCAGGCTATCTGGCTAGTAACTGCCTAATGTGAGCCGCTGAGTTTGTTGGTTACGCTATTAATCTGTTTGAGTCTGACAATTCTCCAAATATTCTATAATTATAACGACATTGTTGATGGCCCAGGGGTGGATTTAATTGAACCAATAACGATAGCATAATATCTTAGCATATCCGGCCACTATTTTACATGAGAGCTGCAGGGACCCAGTTGCAAATGACATCAATTTAATTTTGTGTGTGTTCTTGTTATAAGTGTTATTGTTGCTTGTCAGATTTGATGCTCCATTTCTAGATCTAACACTTAAAAGTCTTAAATCTGACCCTGGGAAGCAAAATTAAACACTTCCGTGTGCTTTCAACTTAACACCACCCAGCAATAGGAAGTGTTTGGCTTTCTAGGCTTGTGAGTCATTATTGCTGGCCCTGGCCCACTGACCGTTGTATGCATCTCTTCAGAATCAGATCTATACATGTATTAAACCAATAAAGCAATCCAACTTTAGATGACATTATATGAACTACTGTGCAACTTAAAACGGCTATTAAAGATGCTATTGCACTTAGGGTCCCTAAGTCCTTTATTAGTCTACTCAAGTGTTTTTCACATTGTGTTTAATAGCACTACCTTATTTGCCTAAAATGTTTGTATTTAAACATTTCCCCTAAATCCCCCTCCTTTTCAAGGAGGGGGGTCCTTGAAAAGGACAGATGATCAGTCAGATGTGCCTCAGTGTTTTTCTATGCTGTCCTAACTTTTGGTACTTTTACATGGAACAAAGGACTCTGATATTCTATTATTAATATGTATATGTATATTTATTCAAGGACTCCGATGTCTATTATAATTATGTGTCTGAAGTGGTGACATGACATGTTTGCACTTTTGGTACAGTTGGCTGTGTAGTCATGTTTGTTTACATGGGACAGAGAAAGTTGTCTCACCTAGGGAGACTATAAAATGTGACACTTCCTGTGTTTGTAGCATTCAACGCTGATGAAGGCTTGATGGTCGAAACGCGTTCGTTGTTGCTGCTCTGCAGCATACTATGCCAACTTTATTAAGAATAAAAAAGTGCTATGAGTGCTGGTGTTTTCTCCATGAGAGATTATTTTTGTAAAGTTACTTACGAGACCGCGCACCCGGTTAAATATGCTCAGAGAGTTTAAGATGAGTTGTAGTTGTGTGAGCTACCTTAAAGCCAAGATGTAATGCATGGCAACACCTTTGTCTTACAGTTGTTATTTTGATGAAAGAGCTATGTTAATCAGAATAATCCTAAAGCCCCAATTGAAGCCCTTAACAGAGCTGCCTTTCTTTTTTTTGTTTTACAGAACAGTGATGCAGACAGTGACTGATTGAGCAAGGCATCTTAATGGGAAACCTGACACAGAGAGCCGTGCAATCACAGGTCATTAGTCGACAACTCCCTGAAGTAGGCTCATCCTGTGCAACTGTTTCAACACATAATTAAACATGTCATTACCAAAGGAATCAGGGGATCGAGGGAAAGACAGAGAACGGGGCGCCCGTCCCAAGGTGAGACAGAGCCGCTCGGAGGAGAGAAGAGACACGGGTGGAGGCCGTAAAAGTGGAAAAGAAAAGAAGAAAGGTCTTGCATCTCATGAGCTGGTTGCTGAGCGACCTGTCAGCGATGGCTTTGAGTACGGTGAACTGTTGAGTGGTCCAGTGATCAGAGAACGATGTTCCTCTTCGCCTCTTAAGGAAGGCAGGCGATGGCAGGGCTTGGAAGTGGGTCCTTTATTACCGGGACAAGAATGGGCAGCCAGTTCAAGCCAATTCACCAAGCCAGGACAGGGAATAGGGGGATCGGTCACTGAGATACCTCCCACTGTCGAGGCTGAGAGTAGAGGGGCAAGTAGCAGCCGCACACTCCGCCAAAAGATCCAAGATGCCATGGGGCAGTGTTTCCCCATAAAGACGCACAGCACAGCAGCATCAGCATCAGCATCAGCACCAACTCCTCAGTCTCTTACATCCTCAACTTCTTCTGTCTCCTCAAAGCGTAAGATACACCTCAGTGAGTTGATGTTGGATGACTGCCCCTTTCCCATAGACTCAGAGTTGGCTCAGAAATGGTACCTCATCAAGCAGCACACAGCCCCCATAACTCAGCCTCCAATTATTGATTCCGTGATGGCCAGCAGTGCTTCAGCAACACCTGTGGCCGCTGCGGTGGAGGATGTAGATGACCGGCTGAGAGAACGCCGGCGTATAAGTATCGAGCAAGGTGTTGAGCCACCGCCTAATGCAGAGATCCACACATTTGAAGTGACGGCCCAAATTAACCCTCTTTATAAATTGGGCCCAAAACTGGCCCACGGTATGAATGAGTTGGCAGGAGATGACAGAGCCACTATTCAGCAGCAGCAGCAGCTGCTTCTCCAAAGCCAGGAGCAGCACCAACTGCTACTACAGAGCTGTCTGGACACTTTAGATGAGGTAGCAGCCTCTGCCTCGACCTCTGTCGTAACCTGTGACCCAATCCCTGACCCTGTGGACGACTCGGAAGTGACAGAGAGCCAAACGGCATCTAGGGCCTCCCCCCCACAGACTGATTGTCCCAAATCTCAGGATGGCTACCGCGTTCACACTCAGATTGATTACATCCACTGTTTAGTTCCAGACCTGCTGCAGATCACTAACCTTCCTTGTTACTGGGGGGTAATGGACCGCTATGAGGCAGAGACTCTGTTGGAGGGGAAACCCGAGGGAACATTCCTGCTCCGTGACTCTGCCCAGGAAGACTACCTCTTTTCTGTTAGCTTCCGGCGTTATGGTCGATCGTTACATGCCCGCATTGAACAGTGGAACCATAATTTCAGCTTTGACGTACACGACCCCAGTGTGTTCCATGCACCTACGGTCACAGGCTTGCTGGAGCACTATAAGGACCCCAACTCCTGCATGTTCTTTGAGCCTCTACTGTCCAATCCCATCCATCGCACACAGCCCTTCAGTTTGCAGCACATCTGCCGAGCGGTCACCAGCAGCCGCACCACCTACGATGGTATCAACGTGCTTCCCATTCCAAATACCTTGAAAAAGCACCTGAAAGAATACCATTACAAACAGAGAGTGCGTGTACGGAGAATGGACACCTGGTGGGAATAACAAACTTCTGCTATATCGTTGAACAAAAGAAAACCTACTAAAGTCACATTCTTGATGCAAGTCCCTCCTACTGAATAATATGTTGACTTGTTCCTTACTAGGCTATATTTGGCTATGTTAATCTACACTGCACTGTATTTTATTTTTTATTTTGTATTTTTTTTGCCATGTATGCCAGTTTCACTATGTCTTAAACTCTAATACAGCATCTTAGTTAATTTGTCACAGACACTCAAAAAATTTGACTTTATGCTCACATTAAACATGAAGCTAATTTAAAAATAGACTTGGTGTTCACAAATTTGTTATTGCTGGTTTTTTTATTTCCTTTTTAGTTTTCTAGTCAGATTTACAAGGTAGCTTGGCATAATTATCTGACAGTGGGGTGGGGGGGTATTCTAGTGTGATAATTAGATGAGATAATTATGATGAAGCTGCTCATCAGTCAGACTAAGGAGGTAGAACCATGCTGAGGTGTGTTCCATTTTGCAAGCATTGAGCATGTATTAACGATGTTGAAATCAGAGCTACGGTAAAAAAAATTAGGGTTAAAACTACAAGTTTTCTCTTTAAAAGTTAAAGCTCTATATTGTGATGGTGGTCGTTGCTATTAGATACCAGAGTCTCCCTGTCTCTCCATCTCTTTAATAATCAGAAAATGAATGTTTAGGTGAGTTGCCAATTTCATACAACCAGGTTAGAGTAACCATTTGTGAGATTCAATTTTAGTGTTCCAATTTTGTTGGCTCATGTCTGTGTCATAACTTCCAATTTCACTGGTTTATCCTGTATCTGTATGATACTATATGAGTTTGTTTCCTGATTGGATAAAATTGGTATTCCGACCTGAAAATGCATTTTCTGTGTGCTAAAGAGCTGGAGTGAAGGGGAGACAGAACCCCCTGCTACTGAACAAACACTATAGCAATGATTGTTCTCATAATATAGAAATATATAACACTTACCTTGAACAATAAAAACAATTTCCCTACCCTACCTTTGATTTTCACCAAGGAAGATATGGTCATTAGATGTTAAAATATATTAGATGCTGGTGTTGCCATGTTTCTAGATTAGAATATAGAATCTGCCACTTGTTTGGTATTGAGGCTTGTCACATGCAATGTCTGCAGATATAAGACAAGACAAAAAATATAATTTAACTCTCCTAATCAGAAAATGGGTAAATGTAGTTCATCAAAATGACCCCTCTTAAGTAAAGAAAATTATGTTTAAATAATGAAATTCAAATAGTTCTAATTAATGCATAATGATTTCCACTCATGGCCCAAACAAGGTGCACACTAGTCAGTATAATTTTAGCATAGTTAATTGGCACTAATGAAATCCTGAGGACCCGTGTGGGAGAACCGTTTGTTCTGTGGCACTCCACGCTGAGTTCAGAGAAGGATAATCAGCCCAAATGTAAAGTTCTGATGCACTGAAGCAAGCTAATGTGAGCTATATGTGGCTTGAATTTAAAGTTGATGACGCACAATTGGACATTGGTCAGCAAGATTCATTATGAAGAATTGGATGTAACTTTTTTTCTAAACATTTTTGAGAGTAGAAAGCAAACCATTGACTTGTAATTCCTTGTGTATTCTATAGAATCAGTGTTTGGGGTAACAAATAACACAAGTGACGCATTACATGAGATTACTTTAATTATTAACAAATATTACAGTTCCTACAGTATGCTGTATTTAAATGTAACTCCCAATTTGATTTAAGGGGGTGTAATTGATTTGTTGTTTTGGATCCAGAACATTTATTTGAGATGGTATTTGAGATGGTATTTGATATGGTATTTGAGATGGTATCTGATATGCCGCGGCCACACACACGTGTGTGTGTGTGTGTGTGTGTGTGTGTGTGTGTATTATATATATATATATATATATATATATATATATAGAGAGAGAGAGAGAGAGAGAGAGAGAGAGAGAGAATGAATTTGGCATGAACCTTTAGGGTGCAAACAGCATTTCATGCTAGAGGGAATTTCAGGATTAATTGCATAATTTACCCATGCAGTGAACTAGTGAAGTGAGTATTATGAGTGAACAAAGTTTATACCGTAATGAATAAAAAGACCTCTGTGATAATTGTTATGTGCGCTACACAATAACCAGAGTGGACAGGCGTTCAAAATGTAATGAGAGAGCATGGAGAATGGATCTGTAACCGTCTTTTGAATCACCATGGTGGTCAGTGCAGTCACTGCAGTATCATTGTATTTGGTGTTCAGGCTCCAAATGATCCATGGCAGTCTCACTCACTAGCCTCGGAGACCGCAGGCATTTTGTTTTCACTCACCAATGAAGCCACCTTCCTGAAAGAACAGTTCTATGATAGCCTTGAAGTCTCCAGAAGCAATATGTGAGATGAACAGAAAACAATGTCCTCTGATGGGGAGACATTTTAGCTACCACACTCTTTAGATAAAGTGTGGGGCAACTAAACTGGTTATATTATAGGCTACCTTACTGAATGGATTATGGCTTCTTAGTTGGTACAAAGATGTTGGCTTGTTTGTTGGCCCTGTTCAGCACAGTAGGCTACATTACAGTAGACCTAAACTGTAATTGACAGCTAAGATCTTTCCCCAGAGAGACAGAGAGGTGTGTGACTGCAGTCCTATGGAATCTTAAGATCTTTCCCCAGAGAGACAGAGAGGTGTGTGACTGCAGTCCTATGGAATCTTAAGATCTTTCCCCAGAGAGACAGAGAGGTGTGTGACTGCAGTCCTGTGGAATCTAATCAACTGCATGCATGAGGTCATGCTGTCAAATCTCACTGCTTTGTTTGAGCTATTTTGGTTTAACTGATTCGATGTCATCCGTTGTTGGATGTTCGACTAGAGACAGTAGAGAATTTGGTTCTTCTCCCTATTGATTGTGCTTTTTCTGTTGCCCCCAACCAAACTATGGAATAGCTTTCCCTGTTGGGTCTGCCTCTGCCCCTTTTCTGGACACTTGAATCAAGACTCAAAATCTAACTTTTCTCCCTGGCCTTTGAATTGTTCTCCATGTCATGGAGAGAGTATGTTTTGCACTCCGTCCCTCCATCCGTGTGTGTGTGTGTGTGTGTGTGTGCGTGTGTGTGTGTGTGTGTGTGTGTGTGTGTGTGTGTGTGTATGTGTGTGTGTGTCCATCCGTCTGGCTAATCTCCGGCACCGTTGGCCCCTTTCATGCCAAACTGTGCACACACACTCCCTGGATGCCAACGAACACGGATCTGCGCCATTTCCCATATTCCTTCCTGATTGGCTAAGATTGGCTTCCAAAGCTCGCATGATATTGATCCGTTTCAAACAAAATGCCACAAATCACAAACACAGTGTGAAATTTCTGTGGAATTATGCACACACATTTCCACTAGGCCAAGGACGACATGGCACTTCATTCTTTCCAAATCAGCCTCATGGTGGCGCTAAGGTATCCCTTAGTTTTGTTTTGTTTTACCTTATATAGGTAAAACAAAATCCCATACACTGATGGTTGAAAATCACCCAAAGACCTGCCTGTAGAAAAAACAAAAAACAAAACAGGGATGGGAGCAGGGAAACAAGCCTATCCTCCACTCTCCACTACATTAGTGAGCATCCTAAAGGTACCCAAGGACCAGACATCAACAACATTATGAAAATAACGGGTCCGGGTGAAATTCACCCAACATTAGTGTCGTAGGCCAGGGTAGATGGATGTTTTATCTGCTATACTGCAAAGTGTACAGTAGATGGCTTCAAAGAGCTTCTGTGTGTGTGTGTGTGTGTGTGTGTGTGTGTGTGTGTGTGTGTGTGTGTGTGTGTGTGTGTGTGTGTGTGTGTGTGTGTGTGTGTGTGTGCGCGTGCGTGCGTGCGTGCGTGCGTGCGTGTGTGTGTGTGTGTTGGGGTGGGGGGGAGGTAGTAGAAAGAAGATGCTGTATGCTGCTGCAGCTGCCAGCGCCCTGGCTCTCATCATGCAGGTTTTACAGACATCAGGGAGAAAGGAGGGACTTTACCGTGGCTAGATCAAGAGGCCCAGAGGGACAGTGTGCACCTGCAAAAATCCGAAAGCTGATTGGCTACACATACTTAGCATATTTGTGTCTGTTTGGTCTTCTTTTTCCTTCCTTGAGTAAAAAAGATTTTCCTCTGAGCCTAATCTCTACTAGAATGGAACATCATGAGGGTGGAGAATAAGCTTGGAACTCACACAACACCTTGGGACAATAGCTACTTTGCCCCAAATAATTGGTGGTTATAATCAACCAAACACCCCGAAACGGCCCTTGATTCTTTGCTGCCAGCTCAGCACATCTGAGAGTCAGAGGGTGCAAGCTCTGACTGAAATATGATGAGATGTAGGCTATTCCGTATTTAGGACATGAATCCAGCAGAGCTCGCATCAAACTGATTTGAGGCACAAAGTGATTTCTTGGAGCGTGCACAACATGGATAGAGGTGATTCCTCTTTTCACTATAATGTGGAGAGGAGACACTGCAGCTGAAATTCATTTATTTTTGTTCTGTTAATGAATCCCTCTGAAATTTAATCCAACACAAATTGCCTTTTGAAACGGTGCACTAGTCAATACTAAATTCCTGAGTCATTAAAGCTGTGGTTCTTATAACTCATTTACATTTCCCATTATGAAGTACATTCTTTCCCATAAATTGTTTGTCAGTGGCATTTGATTTTGTTCACAGCACAACCCAACATTCTCTCAGTAGTGTACAATATGAAAAGTGTTGCGTGCTGTTCAGCCGCATTTGGCTTGCTTGTAATAATTTGCTGTTGGAGCTTTGTCTTGTATTAATCCGTTATCCTTGTCGGACCATGTCTGGCTGAGGATGATGAGACTCCATGTAGACTGAGCTGACTTCAGGGGTTTGTAAATACTGGTAATTTAGTAAATACCAATCGTTTATTTATTTAACTGGGAAAAAATTTGTATATTATATTAGTCATTGTTTAAAATCATTTATCGCCTTATTTGATGGCCTTCCTGCTCTGGCATTTGGCTTTTGTGTTCTCAAAAGAAAATAACGCCAAAGGTCAAGTTTTGTTCCTTCTTACAACCAAACTATGGGCCAGTATGGGGGTGATAAAAGCTCTTGCCTATGGGGTCGAGTTATTTTATTTTTTAAAGATTTAAGATTTGGCTTTTGTGCCTTTATTGATAGTTACAGTGAAGACGGACAGGAAAGAGGGAGAGAGAAGGGGACAGACATGCAGCAAAGGTCGTCATGAACGGGACTCGAACACGTGACGCACTGTTAGGCCAGAGTCTATATGTGGCATGTGCCTGGACCACTAGGCCAGCGGGCACCCAATAATTACCTTTTTTTAATGTTTTTTTGTGGCTTTCGCCTTTATTTTATATAGAGGGGCAGACAGTAGGCTTACAGGAAATGGGGAGAGACTAGAGATGGGGGGGTGACATGCAGTACAGGACGTCGGGATCGAGAGTCGATAAACCAAATTGTGCCAAATTAGGTATAGCCTGGGTTCCAGATCAATTCTGACAAAACAGATCCACGGAACGCAGCGAATCAGGTTGGAATCCAGGCTACAAATTAGGTGTATGTGTAGCCTACTTGCAAAATGCCCTATTACGGTTAATAATCACTCTGCTGTAACTCTTTTCGTATTTGTTATGTGTTGCCTTGAGGGTGGCATTGTGATGTATGAGAACATAAACATGGAAGCTACTGCTAAATTCTTTCCAATAATGATAATGAAGAATACTAAGATCCTGTACAGAGTTTGACTATAGTGGATGTCAGAGTAATACAAACTATGCCTAAAATATAAAGCAACATGCAAATGTTGGGTCTTTTACCCCTTTGTGTTATACACAACAACACTGCATGATGGGGCCTTCTGATTTCGGTGACACGAAGGCCCTCGGGGTCACCAAATGTGGACTCCCAAATAATTGGCAAATCACTAACAATTTAATGGTGATATAACTTTAATATAAAGTAAAATAATACAAAACATTATAATGTAAGAGAAAAGTCACTGTATTTCTTTCTTTAAAACCTTGGAGAGGCCCAGACGGTTAGCTCAACCGTCTGGGCACCATAGGCTGCCGAGCCAGCCGGACGGGCCCGAGCCCGGCGGCCTTTGCCCCATCTCTCTCTCCCCCTTTCCTGTCTGTCTACTGTTCACTATCAATAAAGGCATAAAAAGCCCCAAAACAAATCGTAAAAAAAGAAAAAAACTGACCACAAGTGGTCAATTGGGCTTCAATTTCTTTTGAGATTTCAAGTGGGCCCTGATCCAGAATTGATTGATTGATTGATTGATTGATTGATTGATTGATTGATTGATTGAAGAATCTACAGTACATTTCAAGCGCAACTCAATACAAAACTGTTAACTGTGGACGACACCATAAAGCATTACACTTGTTTAAGCGCAACTCAATACAAAACTGTTAACTGTGGACGACACCATAAAGCATTACACTTGTTTACAATAGCGTCCACCATTAAACCAACTAGGGGGAAAAGGTTGAGAACCACTGTAGGCCAGTCAATCTAAGCTAAAAATGGGCGTGACCAAAATAAATTGCAATAGTAATCGTTCAAGGTTTTTTATGATCCTTAGGGTCATCCAAATAACATATTAAAAATTGGGAATGAAATATTTAGTGGATCATGGTAAATTCAGGGCTTGAAAGTTGGGGTACTATTAACAACCTAGGCCTGAACCCATTCCAAGCATTAGTTTTGAACGAAAAACACTCCTTGGGCTAAATTCGGCCATATAGTCACTTGCCCAAATGTGATGACCTCATCACATTTGTGATGAATTTGTGCCGTTTTTAGCCCAAGGAGTGTTTTTTGTGAAAAACTAATGCTTGCAATGGATTCAGAATCATGAAAACCCCCTAGTTTGACACATTACATGCTACTTAAAGCATAATGCAATATTGAATGTTTTGCCTTATATGTTGTTAATCATAGATGTTTTGCCTTATATGTTGTTAATCATAGATATATATATATATCTATGTTGTTAATGGTCAGCCGTGTGCCGGCAGGCATTTTTCATTTGCCAACGGCTGATTCGGTCTGGCTTTTATAGTTAATGGTACCCCAACTTTCAACCCCTGAATTTACCATGAATGATCCACTAATTATTGAATTCACAAATTTTAATATAGCCTATTATTTGGATTACCCTAACTTCCTAAGGATCATAAAAAACGTTGAATTTACTTTTGCAATTTCATTTGGGTCAAACCTTAAATTGACTGGCCTACTGTTTGACCCAAATGAAATTGATAGATGGATGATAGAGCCGCTTGCCATGCTCCTTGAGCACAGCAAGCGACTCTATCATCCGGTAGCCACGCCCCCTCCCCCTCCACACATAGTATACCTGCTGTAAACAAACAGACACGAGCTCCTAGGCTATGTTCCCTCATAGAAGTTGAGTGGACGGAGTAGGCTAGTCTGACTGAGTTGTTAGGAAGTGGAAAAAAAAGCTGCTCAGTCACAAGTGTGTGACAGTTTGAAAGAGAAGTTAATTCATCTCCATAACAAACTGCTTGGTCGATTTGTTTTCATTCTGCAGGTGAGTTAGCAACCTATGCTAAGCATTAACGTGCGTGTGCGTGCATGTGTGTGTCTGTGTGAGAGAGAGGGAGGGAGCTGAAATTAACAAACATAAAGGTGCTTGAAGTGTAGCCACAATTTGCAACACTCGATTAAATCTAGAGTTGCAACACCAGCCCATTGCAACACCAGCCCAGCCCACACCAATCCATGCTTCATCCAAACAGAAATGTCTGACTCTGATATGCTTGTATTAAACGATGTTAAAAAACTTAAAACTCACCAACATTGCAGCTGTAAGGAAAGCTTGAATTATCCTCTTACAATCTGCCAATGATTTGTAACATAAAATTCCACCGTAGACATGAGCTACTTTCTGCTATGAAATTCCGTGCCATAATATTTTTTTTGTGACCACAGGTCGCATTTACTATGAAAACTCGCATAGTCCGTCAGTCAATCCGTCACCCCACGCATCCATATAATGGTCATGCATAGTGACATCACGTCTCCTTATATGGTCAAGCATTGTGACATCACGTCTCCTTATATCATCAAACCCTCTACACTCAAGACATGCTATGGCCACACCTGTTTTTCATTGTGTATTTTTTGGTCAAATTTGATCCCATGCCAAAACGACAGCAGTGCACTCGCCCAGCAGTCTGCCGTCATCCAAGTGGATGCGTGCACACGCCGATCTGCCCCAGCAGTGCGACCTCCACACTCACGGAGGAGACTGCCGACGAGTGGCGCCTTCGTCTTGCCAGGGAACGCCAGCGGCGCCAACCCCAGAGTCTCACGGAGGACTCCGTCGCGAGCCGCCTGGATCTCATATACACCAGGTTAATAGTTAACTCCTGCTTCTCAACTGTGCCGTCATAAGAAGCTCTGTTGTTTGACCTCGTCCTTTATGGGGGTCTTACTGGTAATAAAACTAACATTACGTATGTACTCTGTGTTGTGACAGGATATAATAGGCTATAGTGTACTCACTGTATACAGTATATAATAATAATAATGTATTATTATGTTGTAACCGGAAGGATGCAGTATACGTACAGTATACAGGCTTGTAACCGGAACGATCAGTATACGACTATACGTACAGTGTATACAGGCTGTGTGTGTTTGTCTGCTGTTGCTAGTGAGTTGCGATAGCTGGGTACAGTGTACTAGTGAGTTGCGATAGCTGGGTACAGTGTACAGTATGTGGCTCTTGGTCTTCTTTCTTTCTTTCTTTCTTTCTTTCTTTCTTTCTTTCTTTCCTTCCTCAAAGCTTATTGTGTCTCTCTCACACAAGCCAGGGTGATGATGAGTCTGACCCCGGACCCCCAAGCTCAGCTCTCCTGTGACATGCTGTGAATGCTGGACCCTATAGAGCCTGCCAGCCTGCCCTAAATCCCTGACCACTGCACTACACCAGAATGCTATGTGCAGTAAACATCCAAGGCTGAGTGAGAAGATGGCAGCCAGGAGAATGAGGCTGGGTGGTGCCATTGATACTGGGAGGAAAGTACTGGCCAGATGTAAGGAGGATGGAGATGATTGGAGATGCCGCTGGAGGGCTCATCATGAACTAGACTAGAGAGAGAGCTCTATCTCTCTATCCATGGGTTCCAACGTTTGACCCTGGCATCACTTAACAACTGATGAAGTCAGGTAGAAGGCGGCTCAAGGTAGGAACTTTGTTTTTTGCTTCTTTGCTGCTGCTGCTTGTGTTGTAGGACTGAGGAGGGCTGGGCTCATCATGAACTAGACTTTGACCCTGGCATCACTTTAACAACTGATGAAGTCAGGTAGAAGGCGGCTCAAGGTAGGAACTTTTACCTCTTTGCTGCTGCTGCTGCTGCTGCTGCTTGTGTTGTATGCTGTGTGTATCCTAGTGTGATTCAACTTAAGCTGGTGTACTATTACTGTAATTTTGGGACCCAAATTTTGGGACTAGGGGTCAATGAAACATGTTCAGTAACTGTTTGTGGCTCTGGGAATTTAATGCTGATGTGAATCTTACAGTTTGTATGTTGTGTTGTACCTGCCGTTGAAGGTTGGTGAGTTGTGTAACAGACAACAGTATGTATGTGGCTCTTGATCACTTCAATAATCCTATGAGTGAATTAGCTATTTCCTTTTGGTTCGAGATAGAGGTTTTTGGCTTTAACATAACAGTCAACAATTCTAAATGTTAATTTTCAATTGAAGACTGATAAACAGTAGATTATGTGTGTTGTGGTTGCTGAGGTTCGTTGTGAGTTATTGTGACAGGGTGGCTGTAATGGTCCTTTCTTTCTTTCTTTCTTTCTTTCTTTCTTTCTTTCTTTCTTTCTTTCAATCATTATTATTATTATTATTATTATTCCCCCCCACAAAGGTTTAATAGTCATGTGATTCACCAGGATCCTGGTTGGCTGGCTTGATTCTCTTTTTTTTTAATAATATTTATTTTATTTGGAAAAAGCAGTACAATAACAGCATTTCTGTGTATACATAGGACACAAGTGCAGTTCCCAAGGATTTTGTTTTCACCCCTCTTCCCTCCCTCCCCCCTCCAAGTGACTCCATCTCCAGTGTCTCTGTAACATCCTTGCTTTCTTCAGGACTACATATGGCATCAGGTCAACACTTAACAGGGGCAAAGGGCAATATCGCTTCAGAGTGTACATTTCAGAAGGATAAAAAGAGGAAAGAGTGGGCAGACAAAAGACAAAGACAAAAAAACAACAACCAAAAAAAAACGAAAGTATTTACAACATTGCTGAGGGGGACAAAAACAAAACAGCTTTGGATTTCGACCATGAGAAGAGGAAGGGTGTCTTAAACATTTTCTACAAAGATCATAAAGCAGGCTATTAGGACCAGTGAGATCACACAAAGTCAGCTCTCAGAGGGGCAATGTGTACTATCCAGTTGTTCCAAATTTGGTAGAAATTGTATAGTCTAGTTCTTAGGATGTATGTTAATTTTTCCATTTTGAAAATATCCAGGACTATTCCGTGCCAATTGTCCATTGTGGGTGTGATTGGGGTTAGCCATCTTCTTGTTATTGACTTTTTGCTGGCTGCCAGGAGCACCTGCAGTAGCTTTGTGTGGCTGGCTTGATTCCAGGTTTAAAATAATATGACATAGATATTTTTGTAAATCTCTATGGGAAAAATGAATGGACGATTTTTCAGTGGAAACCGAAAACCACGGCCACTGCTATGCCCTATTCTGGGCATGTCATAGCAAACATTCAATTATCACATTGCAAGGTATTGTGAGCTTTTATAGACCGGCTACATTCAACAGAGATTAGGCCAACAAGGACAGACCTCCAGAGGGGCTCGGGTCAACAAAGCATATACATTATAAATAGTTAATGCCAAGGATAACACACACATCAGCTAAAGATAACCTCATACTGTAGCTGTCCCTGACCTCACACAGCTGCTCTTCCCATCAGGGATATAGCAAGGGGTCTAAATGGATCCCTGGACTGCATTACCGTGCTTCATAGCACAGAAAATAGTGTTGTGACCCGACACCCTGAAGTGATTGGCCGCCCCACTTATTGATCCTGAACACGCTCTATCCTACATTTAATTTAATAACAGGAGGATTCCAGGATGAACCCGGATCATTCTGGTGATCCCTGTGGCTTTTCCTCTATAGCAGCACCCGCCAGGCAATGTCAGCACAGACTGTGTTAGCTGAGCTTTTTAGACTCTTCTGCACTACCAGGAAAACTCTTCAGCATTTCATTCAATAATTCATTGTGTTCTACACAATGTGACAAAATATTCGACAACAAAAGTGTGCGTGCGTGCGTGCGTGCGTGCGTGCGTGCGTGCGTGCGTGCGTGCGTGCGTGCGTGCGTGCGCCTCACTCTGTCCTGACAGCTCAGAGGCAGCGGAGACCAAGTTCGAAGCCCTCTTTGTCCCCATAGTTTTGCCTTCATTAACCTTGATTCTCAGTAATACTTTTGTTTCATTATTATAGTTGTTTGTTTTGATTTTGCTGCTATTCAATTGGTCTCTTGGTTATTTAGTTAAATCTCAGTTATTCATTTATTTCCTCAGGTGGTATTGTTTGATTTATTAATCTTTGTAAATATCTAATTATATATTTATAGTTCTCATTAACATGTGAATAAACTGACAGGAAGACTTGGTGAGTCTTTCTGGATCAGTACTAAACTGACTACTTAAAGGAGGGATTACTTTGTGTCTATAGGTAATTACACATGAGCAGATAAAAATGACAGAGTTCCCTCTGGCTCCTTGGTTTCTTTAACTGTTCCCACTGGCTCAGATTATTGAAAACAATTAAACATGTTAGCATAATTAAATTCAGACAACACACAAATTTACATAACCATAATATCACCAGGGGATTATGGTCCTGGTCCAAGCACTGACTAAGTACATTGGACAAATCAACGATTGGATGAGCCAGAAATTAAACCAATTGTTTTTGAAGCCAAGGAAAAAATGATTAACAATCAGTGCTCACCTTCAATCTGTAATGTTAGAAAGCACAATACAAGCCAAAAACGTGGAGTCATTGGACAATTACAAAGTCTGGAGTGCCTGGTAGGTAGTTGAACCACCTGCACCATAGCATGATCCCTGTGAGTTGAGAGGCCACTAGTTTGAAACAGATTCCCAGCATCATATCTTGTGGGTCTCCCAACTCTCTCTGCCTTCGCTTTCCTGTCTCTAAGTAGTAGCCTACTGCCATAACCAGATGAACCCTAGCATCCATATTTTGGTGGAAATAGCAGATCTAAAAGCTCACAACGCGTTTTATTGTCACATTGTAACTGGTAAGCTCAGAAAATAATGATGGGCTATTTTCGATGAGCTAGGATTGGGGAAAAGGAGTGGTCTATTATAGAGACTCCTGTATACATAACTATATAGGGTTTAAGGGGTTGATAATATATCAAGGATTAAAGTTAAATAAATAATTTATATCTCAGCTGGATTTGACTTCTCACAAAGACGGAAAGGAAGTGGATCATACTGTATCACTCCACGTCTCAGATCTTTACCTTCAATACCTTGGCTTGATTTCAAAATACTACTGCATGTTTATAAAACATTGAATGGTTTAGGGCCAAAATTCATTTCTGATTTCCTGCTACAGTACATGTTGGGTTGTCTTTCTGTCCCCCGAGTGCTTTCTGTCCACAGTCCACTGTACATGTTGGGTTGTCTTTCTGTCCACAGTCCACTGTATATGTTGGGTTGTCTTTCTGTCCACAGTCCACTGTACATGTTGGGTTGTCTTTCTGTCCACAGTCCACTGTACATGTTGGGTTGTCTTTCTGTCCACAGTCCACTGTACATGTTGGGTTGTCTTTCTGTCCCCCGAGTGCTTTCTGTCCACAGTCCACTGTACATGTTGGGTTGTCTTTCTGTCCCCCGAGTGCTTTCTGTCCACAGTCCACTGTACATGTTGGGTTGTCTTTCTGTCCCCCGAGTGCTTTCTGTCCACTGTACATGTTGGGTTGTCTTTCTGTCCCCCGAGTGCTTTCTGTCCACAGTCCACTGTACATGTTGGGTTGTCTTTCTGTCCACAGTCCACTGTACATGTTGGGTTGTCTTTCTGTCCCCAGAGTGCTGTCTGTCCACAGTCCACTGTAAATGTTGGGTTGTCTTTCTGTCCCCCGAGTGCTTTCTGTCCACAGTCCACTGTACATGTTGGGTTGTCTTTCTGTCCACAGTCCACTGTACATGTTGGGTTGTCTTTCTGTCCACAGTCCACTGTACATGTTGGGTTGTCTTTCTGTCCACAGTCCACTGTACATGTTGGGTTGTCTTTCTGTCCCCCGAGTGCTTTCTGTCCACAGTCCACTGAATGTGAAGTAGCAGCGTTACGTTTTCATGCACCACATATCTGGAACAAACTCCCAGAAAACTGCAAACTCTTTTAAATCAAAGCTGTATAGACCTTTCTGTTTGCAGCTGTATTTACTGTTTTTAGATGTGTTTTTTTTTCCTCTCATTTGAGCATTCCTATTTTCTGTTGTAACTTTCTTTCTGTGCCAATTCCTGAATCCCCCTCACACTTGTGTTGTCTATGGCCCCTATTGGTTGGTCTGCGGACTGGTTGGTCCAAGGGATAGTATAGAATTTGATACCACATGCCCTGTTTCTTTTTACCGGCGATTTGGATCCCTTAACAAGCCGCTCAGGCCAAGGGCCCAAAGATCAGGTGGGCCCTCTAGAAAGGTCGGCCAACTGAGACCCACTGTTCCAGAGGGGGTCATATGTTAGTCTGACGTACCAATAGTCCGACATAATGGCCGATTAAGACTCACACATGGCTCCGGCATATGTGGCCGGTTAAGACACGTATACGTGCCCGGTTAAGACTCACCAGTGGCTTCCGCGTGTGGTGTAGGTTAGGGTTTGGGATAGGCTGTCGGACAGTTAGGACGTCGGACCAAAGATATGCACCTGTTCCAGAGTCTGATGCTGACTTTTAGAAGCTGAACCAAAAGGACCCCATTGCTTTTATAAGTTCACTGTCAGCTAGAAAGGTGTTGTGAAATCATGTGTGGCTTGTCAGAAACTGTAGTTCCCTTTCTTCACCTCCGTTGTGCAGTTGTTGCTGATGAGACAAATACATAGTTAAAATATTGCTGACAGCACTTGATCCTGTTGCATGTGCGTTACACGTCTGAGATTTCAGTTCATTCCTTTTCTCGCCAGAAGTCTTGTGAAATGCTTTGTGGTTTTGTCAGATTGTCAGATGACTTTCGAATCACTTTTTCTTTGCAGTTTTTGCTGACAAGACAAATGTGTTTCCCATTCAACTTGACAAAAAAAGTATTAATTGTATTTCTTTTCTCTCATGGCATCTGTTCCAAAACTTAAACTGATGTCTTGTCTCATTAGTTGTGGTCAAAAAGTAGACTTGTGCTAAACAGGTAAAGCCCAACACACACCGTCTGTGAACGCCGCGTGTCAAAACAGCCGCCTCCGTTATTTTCAATTAACCTATCCCACACCGGCGGCATCAGACGTACGCTGGCGCGCGTTCACGCCTCGCCTGACGCACCGATACGCCGCTGTTCTATTTTCCAGGCGTTGCCGCACGGCCTCCATCCGGGAATCCGTGGGCGTGGCTGGCCAGCCGCTCGGTAGCACGCCGCGTCCTGTTGGTGTTGCTGTGCGGCTATGAAGCGCGGCAATACTGTGCCGCGTCGCTGCGCACCCGCTTCACAGACGGTGTGTGTTGGGCTTAACACACCTGGACCACTGATATGCTACCAGGATGATCCCTGTATTAATTCACGCTTGGCCACTCCGATGATATGATTGTTTGGGGTTTTAGGGTTCACATTCAAACCAGCAAACTTGAGTATGATTGGGCAGTGGTTCTCAAACGCCGCGTGTCAAAACAGCCGCCTCCGTTATTTTCAATTAACCTATCCCACACCGGCGGCGTCAGACGTACGCTGGCGCGCGTTCACGCCTCGCCTGACGCACCGATACGCCGCTGTTCTATTTTCCAGGCGTTGCCGCACGGCCTCCATCCGGGAATCCGTGGGCGTGGCTGGCCAGCCGCTCGGTAGCACGCCGCGTCCTGTTGGTGTTGCTGTGCGGCTATGAAGCGCGGCAATACTGTGCCGCGTCGCTGCGCACCCGCTTCACAGACGGTGTGTGTTGTAGGGTTTAATGCCGGGATTTCGGGCCTCCCGGGCATAGGGCACGCAATTTCCCGCCCGGAAATTTCTTCGGGACCCGTCGTCCCGGAGTTTTTTTTTTCTTGTAGGGAAATTACACTAAAGGGGTTTTCACACAGTGCGCGTTCTTTCCCCTTATATCTATGAGTGATCAAATGTCCAATCTGAACCCTCCCATCATTTTCAAACATGTTTGATGATATTTATATGGAATTATGGATTACACTCGAGGGCTGCAATGGGAACTGGAGCCAGCGGGACCCAACGTAAATGTTGGCGGCGCGGGCGGTATTTAAATAGCCTACCTGCGGACGGGCAGGCACGGCCGGTCAAGATGAAATCAGTGGGACCCAGCGAATCCTGCATCCTCCCGCAATATAGGGCCTACAGAGTTTATATACACTTTAGCAAAATATGAATGTCTGACAGACATCTTCAGGCACGCTCCCAAAGCTGCTGCACCTGTCAATCATTAGCCTAATCAGTCACTCTGTGAGAATTGTATGTTTTACGGACGGAGCGAGGAGTTTCCTTTCTCTGTGATGGACATTGTCACTTCTAAACCCCTTTTTGCTTTTGCCTGCATGTGTGCAGCAATAACGTGAAACGGAACACAAACGAAGATGAGTAGGCTACAATTTGTTTTATAATAGCACGCAGCGTCTCCCTCTCCCTCTCCCCATCTCTCTCCCCATCTCTCTCTCTCTCTCTCTCTCTCTCTCTCTCTCTCTCTCTCTCTCGCTCTCTCTCGCTCTCTCTCTCTAATAATCAGTGTGCTGTGCACTGGACGTGCTGGCTAATTTAACACACAATCGGACTTTTCATAAAGTACAAAGCGGGATGATCACATTCTCTGCAGCGGAGAAGGGGACCCACTGCATGCTTAAAGGGTGAAAGACCTAGCCTGGCTTGGCCAGCCTCATAGCGGGGATTCACTGAAGATTCTTCCCCGGGAGGAAACATCAGTGAACCCTCGCTATGAGTCTGGCCGCGCCAGGCTATGAAAGACCATAGCTAAGGTATATATGTGAAAGACGTGAGGTCGTTTATTTTTTCCCCCGTGCTTAGTCACATTATGAAATGAAATGAAATGAAATGAAATCTATATTTACCCAGGGTATCTGGGCTAAGCTCAAGAACTTGTTTCCAGCCAGGCCCTGCTCATAGAACACATTTCATCGTAGTGGTTCAATGCCTTGTTCAAGGGCACTTCAGTGGTGGTAATTTTAACGTGTCGGACGGCTGATTCGAAGTAGGAACCTTCCGGTATCAAGACCGCGCCGCTATCCGTTCGGCCACCGCTGCCACAAATTAGTGCACATTAGTGCAAACTATGTGTCCCTTTTTCTGAATAGCGTAGTAGGCCTATAACATTATTAATATTTTAATTTAATACTTTTATTGTAGGCTATATGTTCATATTTCGTTCAAATAAAACGTTTTAAACCAAAAAATATCACTATTCTATTGAACATGAAGTATCTATACATATAAATGCATTTTGGTGGGCACTCTTTTTCTTTTTTTTCTGACGGGAATTCCCGCGGGAGCCCGGGAAAAGGTCCGCAAATTCCCGGGAATTAAAATGAGCCAAATCCGGGAAAATATTAAACCCTAGTGTGTTGGGCTTAACACACCTGGACCACTGATATGCTACCAGGATGATCCCTGTATTAATTCACGCTTGGCCACTCCGATGATATGATTGTTTGGGGTTTTAGGGTTCACATTCAAACCAGCAAACTTGAGTATGATTGGGCAGTGGTTCTCAAACCTTTCTGGCCGCAACCCCAAAATTATCATATTTGAACTGGGACCCCCACACGCTGAATTGTAGGAGTTGCTATTATATTTTGTTTCACTCTAAGTAGCACATCAATTTGTGCAAATAGCGTTGCGAGGCGTTGTGAGCTCCTCGCAATGGCCATAATTATACTGTATTTGATAATTTGGCCATTTGTTGATTACAGTACGTGTGATGCAGTAATGTACTTATTTGGCAGGTCAATACAGTAAGGCCTGGTGTATGTCTGAGGCTGTAGCTCATGTCATTATCTAACTGTTACAGAGTTCCTAGGAAGAATATTATCTATGTTTAGTTTCATATTAATGGAAATAGTGTCACATCTGTGTGAAGTGTACTGTACATTCAATGGTTCAAGGCAGGCTGTGGCAATGGCATGTATTAATGTGTTGGGGGGCCCAGCTGGTCTGGCCCTGAGTTCAGTTAATAAAACATCAAACTGATGCACAAACTTGGACACATCATCAGTGTTGTGTCCTAGAGTCACTGGGTGTTTTGGGTCTTGCAACAGACACCGTCCTCCAGGCGACCCGGCCGAGGTTGATCAGACCCAGGCCTGTGTCCAAGTGGCATGCTACTGCCCCCACTGCCCCCACTGTGTATTGGGGGCTTAGGGTGGCAGGTGAGCTGTTAGCATCGGGTGTTGGCAACACTAGAAGGCTCTGGGAACTGTGGGTTGCCTCCGGGCCTGGCTCCTCCTTCGTCTGACCAGAAGTGACTTCTGTGCGTTCTGTCATGATGGATTCTTAAACTTGCAGGTTTTACCGCAGTCTGTAGCTTTTGTGTTCTTCCTCACAGAAGAACTGGTTTGGACTGCTAATCGCGGGTCGCCATGTCTCCGATCATCCTCTGTCTATCCTGGTGTCACCACACACTCTTCGTGGTCGTCACCTGACCCAGTCTGTTACTCTGTTCCTGGTTGTCACTGGTGCTGCTACTCCCAGAGTATTTCAGTTAATAAAACATTAGTAAACATAGTAAAAAGAAAAAGGCATATACGCACATTAACAATTTATTTATGACTACATAAAGTAGAGCATGTAAGGACATGAATATTATAGGTGCAGTAAGGTTACATTCACAAAAACTATGGGATATGTCTTCATCATACATAAGCATGTCACTCCGTATGGGTATAAGTAGCAGTGTAGACAGACAGACAGACAGACAGACAGACAGAGACACACACACACACACACACATACACACACACCCCTCTGACATTTCACCGCTGGAAGAAACTGTAGTCACTCGATGTTAATTTAATAGTATTTGTAGTAGATAACGGTAGCACAATTTCAAATTTGTAACCTATGGCCAGAAAAATAATGAAGTTTGACTGGATTGCTGAATGCCCATAATGCTTTAGTGCACTAAAGGTTTTTGGTCATGAACATGGCGTCATGACTAAAATATCAAAACAAAACATATTACACACATAAAACCCCCCAGGAAAGTGTTTATTGTGTCCTAAACATCATTAAAATACGCTCTGGTTGCAAAAGGGGTGAAGTGGCCCTTTAAGCCTGGCTCTACGCAGACATATCAATCTCTATAATCTTCACCAAGTGTAAATGTACAATCTATCCTCAGTGGTATGAATATACTGTAATGTATGTATACTCAACTGTGAAATGAGACTGATACTGTATATGATTGAACAGCGTCTGCCCTTCAAGAGTGGGGAAATGGATAAAAAATAATAATTATATATATATATATATATATATATATATATATATATATATATATATATATATATATATATATATATATATAAAATGAATGTATGAATGAATATAAGTGAGTGTCATCATGGTTCATTGGTGTAGTCCCATGTGGAAGCGTGTCAGTAATCCCAAGGAACTAAACAGAACATATGGGGGTCAGGCTGGGAGCCTGATGGCTGCTGGCACCAAGGACTGTCCAAGTGGCTTTGTGGTGCACGGAGGGAGCAGGAGGTCAGTGCGGATGAACTGTTCATTAACATAAACGATTTCAGACACTATGTCTGTGTGACTCTGGTAGTCTACCTTTGGTAGACAATAGGCTTTCAAGAGTACTGTCTCTGTTGGAGGTCAGCAGTCATCATAAAGAACTGGCTACGTTTAGAATAATTCACAGGCCAGGACAAACCTAATTTACAAGAGACGAACAGCTGTTTCCTAAAGTCCCATTATTCTGCATATTTCACAGATGTTTTGCGTTCACGTCAACATAACCCTGTAACAATAGGAGGAAAAACATTCGATTTTTAAATGGCACTAAAAGAGCCTACACATGTGCACGCACGCACGCACGCACGCACACAGACACACAGACAGACATAGGGGGAAAAGGCCCTACATTATTGATTGATTGATTAAATACTTTATTAGTCTGAAATGTAAACAGCACGTGGTGCACTCAGACAGACATTGAGGCTAACTGGATAACACAAAAAGGTCCTGAGGACTACAGTTACTACTACTACCACCACCACACCTACTACTTCTTGTGGTCTACCACTACTTGTGGTCTCCTGATGATGTTGTCAGCAGGGCATTACACATGTTGGTGGCAGAATAGTTGAATGAGCATTTTCCCATGTTTGTTCTATATCTGGGAAGTACCAGACCGTTGTGGCTCTGTCTAGTGTTGTGGTTGTGGGCGTCACTCACCATGTTTGTCCCGTATGAGAGTATTGTGTGCACTGCCACTTTGACTATAAATACTAATCCCATTTATTTATGCTAGTGCTAGACCCCAGATATACATATTAAACGTAGGAATTTAAATCCCAAAAACGTAGCACATCCAAAACTTCTAATAAATGGAGGACAAAGTACTCACATTTCCACTTTTTGAGGCCCTCCTATATACAGGGTTTAATGTTTGTTTTTAGTTCAAGGTTCGTCTTAAAGACGATGTCCCTAACACAAACATTGAATGCCATTAACAATAAAGAGAATGTAATGTTTGTTTAGTCACCGTTTGTTTTACATCACCATTACATCACCTAATCACTTTAATATATTAGCGCCCCTCACTTCACACGGTTGTGATTTTTGTATTGGCACACGCCAATAAATGAACCATTTTTATTTGCTTATACATGTTAGGAAGCTATCTCCTTCCATTACAACATTAACAAGCCCGTTAGCACCACATAATAAAACAATTGAAGATGTAACACATTGCCTCCCTCACAATAGAAGACCCTTTTCTTAAGATCCATCTGTAGTAAATGTTATTACTGAGTCACCCCACGCACGGCACGTTCTATGATCTATGCCCTTTAGACAGCATTTCATAATCAAACTGCTTAACAATTGTATCAAGATATTCTCACTCTGTTAACAAAGCCTATCCTTTTATTCAAAAGCATCAGTATTTTATTCAGCGCAGCCGCAAACCATGGAGAGAAGCCAGTAATGTAACGTTATTAATGATGATCATCATAGCCAGGTTTGTGCACACTGCACAGACATTTTGGGGGCAGAGGTTCAAGTAGAAACAAAAAGGGCAGTCACCCCACCGACATGCACCATTCCCACCATTCCCATCCATAATTACACAGTCTGTGTGCATAAAATGGGAACATGTTTTCATGAACATGATGGTATATATGGCAGACCTGGCATGGTTTCATGGACACAGTAACTCAAGGAATAACACATGCGCTGCTACCATGTTATTGCGACCACAGGTCGCATTTACTATGAAAACGTCTATTTCCCGTCAGTCAGTCAGTTATTCACCCCAGACATCACGTGACATCATCAGGGATGGAGATCCCTGATGTCATCAATATTAAGCCCATATATGGAGATCCCTGATGTCATCAATATATTGGCCAGCAACTCTACATCTGACCTCAAACCTCTATACATGGAGCTGACCTGTTCTGACATTCCATATGTTGATCCTTCCCCATCCATCCTTCCTCTTCGATGTCTCTCTTTTGACTGATACCTGTCCATTTAAATTCTAGACGGGTCACGGGACTGCCCCAAAGTTATTAGTGCAGCTGCGCCCGGCAGCCGATGAAAACTTGAGTTCTCAACAGGCCCAAAAATTGAGGCCCGGTCCTAGCTGGGCCCTCATCAAACCCTGTACACTCAAGACACTGCCCCTGCTGCCACCCTTATCTCCAGTTCTGACATTCCATATGTTGATCTGACCTCATCAAACCCTGTACACTCAAGACACTGCCCCTGCTGCCACCCTTATCTCCAGTTCTGACATTCCATATGTTGATCTGACCTCATCAAACCCTGTACACTCAAGACACGCTCCATATATGGCCAGTATGTTGATTTGACCCCCCCATGCTAAAGTGCCAGCTGTACAGTTAGGACGAGGGCGCTTCTCGCCCTCAGGCGTCTTACTGGTGTGTGTGTATGATATATATATATATATATATATATATCCTCGGGGAGAGAGAGAGAGAGAGAGAGACAGGCAGAGTGAAGCATTGCCAACCTGTCTGCCTTAACAAGCCACCAGCTGCGCGTCCACACCCATACAGATTAAAAGCCTCTGTCCTGCTCACTCACTCAGAGACTCTCCTGAGAGACAAGCTGGCGTGTGGTACCTGGTAAGACGATTCCATGTTCCCTCTCGCAGTATTCTGACTGTTGTGACGAAAATGCTAATTGTGATCTCTCACCTCATAGGCTCACCTACCCCCCCTCCATGTGCCCTTTTGGCCACACGGAAACGGCGTTTTTGGGGACTTAACTGGCTCTTTTTGAAACCACCTCCCAGAGTGGCAAACTTTGGAGACGCGACTTTGTCGTCTCCGTGTGTACAGCGAATGCCGCCTATTTGCTGAAACCATTTGCCGTTCTATTTGCCGTTCTCGTATGGATGGCCTCTCAGAGGCCTTCCATACGAGAATGGCTCGGGCTGTTACCCGTTCAAGTGTGAAAACGCCATTAAAGTTTTGATCGTCCACATTGAGGTTATGTTAATTATGCATGTAGTCCACACGAGAACGGTGGGGCGCTCCGGACACCCAGAGAAAGCTGCGTGTAGTGTAGGCTATATTATGCACGGCATGTAAAATGCATATGTGGCAAAATCATTCAGTATAGGCTACTGGGCATAATCAACTGTAGCTGACTTTTCTTTCTTTTCATTACAAATCATATTCTCATAACTACCCTCTTCTGCCAGAAGTAGGCTACAAAGTAATGTATACATAAGCATGAGATTCATAGTTTGCAGATCTTAAAGCTCACAACGAGGGGCGGCATGATGCATTGTGAACTTACGAGTTTGACTTTGGAGATTGAATATATTCGCCGGTGCGCAACACCGTTGAATGTCAATTGCTCGTTAATAGATTGATTCCACCTGCTGCCTGCACAGCGCTAAACATTTTGCCTAATCTGCAGCTAGTTAACAAGGGTAATTGCACATAGGCTATACAAAAGTATAAAAAAGAGGAATTAGAAACAGTGAAAACAGGCATGTATAGAGGAATACCTGCCTGAGAGGGACGGGCTGCATGCTGCCTATCTTTATAGCCTATATACTAATCTATTCTACACTACACCATTAGGCCATCATTTATATCTGTTCTCCGAAAATAGCTCATGTACAAGCTCATGCACTGGCTGCAGATCGGCTATTTTCAGATAAGAGATGTATAGACATTATGTGCAAATATAAAAAAAATAGCTGTGATAATGGAGGTGGAAAGTCTGGTGATGTGAGGTTGGTTTAGAGGGGACGAGGGGACTATTGCGTCACCGTTTCAGCAAATGGGCGGCATTCGCTGTACACACGGAGACGACAAAGTCGCGTTTCCAAAGTTTGCCACTCTGGGAGGTGGTTTAAAAAACGGGCCTGGGCCATGGCTCAGTGGTCCAGGCACCTTGGCTGGCAATCCAGTCTGGCAGTGTGCCGCGGGTTCGACTCCCGATCCCGACAGCCTTTACTGCATGTCTTCCCCCCATCTCTCTCCCCATTTCCTGTCAGCCTACTGTCTGTCCCTCTATTAAATATATAAAATAAAGGCAAAAGCCACAAACAAAAACATTTAAGTCTCCAAAAACGCTGTTTCCGTGTGGCTAAAAGGGCAGATCGGCTAAATAGTTGTGCGGGTAACGCAGAATAAGTCCTCGTCTGGACACCACCTGACTTTGGGTGCTCCGTTATTTTCTGCTGCAAATAAATAAAAGTGCCGTTTTGTCTAGCACCTTGAACTTGGCCTCCGTGTGTTTTCTGCTGTCGGGAACTCCAAAATGTTCGTTTTTCAGGAAATTAAGAAAACCTTATATTTTGAAAACAATTAAAGCAATGGTGTTGTGACTTTATATATTGTCACTTGCATGAGAGGTGGTGAAGTTAGTTGCTTTAGCAGACAGTTTGAGGGTCCAATGAAGAGGTTTTGTCAAACGTTTTTTTACTACTTTGCATTGGTTCAATATTTTAGAAAACACAGAGACGTAAAGGGTGTTCAATAGAACTGATTTATGCAAAAAAAAGAATCAAAAACCAAAAAAATGGAGTTAGGAGGTTTCCCCCCGACAGCAACGTATGTTACAGTAAAATTGAGCGGGAGGCTCCCTCAAGGGAGACTGAATGCCCCACCGGATAGTGGTGCAACCATGGCTGGGTCCCTGGGTCTGTCCCTGTGTCCGAGCATGAAAATAGCGTTATAGAGTTTGTTCACCACCAAGTGTCACTGTTGCACAGTAACACACAGACACAGACACACACACAGGCCAGGGAGGAGGGCTTGTACAGTACAGTACAGTACAGTACAGTACAGTACAGTACAGTACAGTACAGTACAGTACAGTACAGTACAGACGGGTCTGATTTTTCACTCTAAACAAGCTCACAACATGGTGGTTGTAGTCTGATGTAAGGGGCGGGTCCTCCAAGGAAAAGAGATTGTGAACCACTGGCCTAAAGCATTTATTCGTTTAATTACAGTCTATGTATACTATTCTTAATCTGTTCAAAGGAGAACTAATCTCTTCAAAGCATGACACGTGTGATTTGAAGAGAAATACTATAGTGAAGTAATAACTTCCCTATTGGAAGAAGCAGTGAACTGATTATGTATAATATGCATATTGCAATCAAAATCTTGGATTGCAGTTTGGACTTTTAACATTACCAATATAATAGGTTGTAAAATCAGTACTATGGTAGGAAATGGTTTTGTTTTGAAGATCAGAACAGTATTTTTTTTCTCCTATGTGGTGAGCCATCTAGAAGTGCGTGCATGCATGCGTCCTTTGTGTGTGTGTGTGCGTGCGTGCGTGTGTGCGTGCGTGCATGCGTGATTCCAGGGCTAATCTCACAAACCAACCATGCACTACATCGATCAGCACCATTTCTTGTGCATGCCATACTGCAAGCAAAGAAAGGAAATCACTCAATATAATATACATATTTTAACACGTGGTTATAGTTGAATATAAAACATTATAAAATGAGGTGGTCGGGGGGGGGGCAGTGGTAAAGTACCTGCCCTCCACCGTGGAGTCCACTGTGGTGCACTCTGTACGGACATTATAAGGAGATTTTGTGCCTGTCAACATGATAGCACTTGCTTTCTGTCACTAATCCTAAAATGTGCAAATAATTATGATTAAATATTCTAAGTTGCTTTTAATTCTATTCAGGATACAATAATATAATATGGTAGACAGACTTGATGCGCTGCGTGTAGTCTAGCCATCAGTGTCAATACTACTGTATCATATCATATCACAGTTTCTAAAAGCAACTAATGTGCTGAGTTCTGAGTGATAATGAATCTCGGAGGCCTCTAGTTGGTTGGAGGTCCGTGGCCAAATGCATATCAATTTGGGGGTCCTTGACAGGAACAGTTTGAGAACCACATGGTTTAGGTTTCCAGCACTAGGGAATCACAGAAATGACACTGGCAAGATGTTTTGTCAGTGTCTGTGATGAACTTTGAGAAAGCACAGCGCTGGCTAGTTTTCAGCCAAGCACATCTGTTTACCGCCCTCAAGGTAGAGGCCTGACTGACAGTAAAAATGGGCCATTTAGGGGTCTATCACAAAGACAAATTACTTTATCTTTTGGTACCTTGAATCAAGTCCAACACTCTCCAACCTGAAGTAGGAATGCTCATAACATTGCATTAATCTAAATTATTCTAGCTGGAGCCTAGCTGCTCTGTCATATATGCATGATCATTTTGGAGCCTGCAAGGAGAATCTGCCCTGTGGAAATTCTGGAAATTTAGGCTTGGTCGCTTTCATTATAATAGACGACAGAAAAGATTTGGTTTGTGCTGCAGTCACCAGGCAACTGCATTCAAAAGCAGCGCTCACTGACACTCCTGCTCAATTATTAGAAAAGGTGGAGGGAATAGATTAAATTTAACCTTCACATAGCCTTGTTTTATTATCAGTACATTCCCACATCCTGTTCAAGCAATGCTGATGTAATGCTTGCATCTTATTTAGTGTATCTGCCTGTTAGTCCTGTCCATCATTGGACCATTTTAATTATCAAAATGTGTCTCGTGACTTGTGTGTTAAAACAAATCTGTCTTTTATGTGAAATTCCATGTGAAATGCTGTATTCCTTTAACTGGCATGCAGCTATGTTTTTGACTGAATTTTCTAACAAAAGTGATTGAACATTCATGATGAAAAAAGAAAACGAAAGCAAATAAGCAATAATAAATAAAAGCAGTTAAGACTTGCAAAACAAAATCGGATACAACCGCTTTTTAGCTATTTGATCCTCCCACCCCATTTCCTAAGGTTATAGTAAAAAACTAAATTAAGTGGCACATTTGTCTAAATATAACAAATGAAAATAAAAAACAGGAATATAGAGCAGAAGACAGGCAGAGAGAATCATTTAAATTCAGGCATCACTGGCAACAAAGATCGTGAAAACATCTAGCCGCTACAGTAGGTTGTGTCTTGTGGAAATATGCAAAGAAGGGTCCCCAAGTCTTATAACATTTATTCTCAGAACTAACAATTGAAAGTCGCAACATCTCCAGCTTAAGACAAGGTTGATGATACCTATAAAATGAATATTGTTCCCTTGACTCCTGCTCTAAGTGAGGAAGAATTAACTTGTGACCAATTTGGTAAATTGCAACAGCAGCTCAGGATTATGAGTTGTGAGGACAAGGGCTGTTCTTCAGCCACAGCTAATTCTGCATGCCAACTGGAACACTGGGCTTACTGCCCTAGCTTCACTGCTGCACAGAGAGGGAATACCAGATTCCTGTCGTAAAAGCACAGGAAGCTGTGACCTCTTTTGAAAGGCTATGAATCATCCTGTTATCTCCCACTCCTCAGGAGGAGAGACTCTCATTTCAACATATCTCTGTCAAGTCGAGAGTGAATTAAGCGAGAATGCAACAATTGTCACATGACATTCTCGCAGTTGAATTGAGGAATCAAATTCGTATCACTGTATAGATTACACAAACACTGTTGTACACATGATGTAGGAGGGACTATCTGATGTCAGAGAAGATGGAATGATGGAGGGGGAGTAATTCATTAATGCTCTTTCCACACTGTAATACCAAACAAGTAGCCTCTGTACCCAGGCTTTTATTTGCTTTTAAAATGTAAAGCCTGGGGAAACCCATTGGAAGATCTGGCATTAATTAGGAAGCCCTCTTCCTATTATTTTGCTAACCAATGACAGTGCAGAGGCGCATCACTCCAAATTTGGTGACATCAGTGTTCTCCGCTGTTTTCTACCGGGGAGGGGGGGTGGGTGCTCAGATCGGTGAACCAATAGGATCCACCGCCTGTTTTCGACCGGCACCCGCCCCTCTAGACCAGAAATCATACAGGCTGGGCCAGGCTACCAGACAAGAGTAACGAAGCAGGGACAATCATTAGCATGCCACAAGTGTGTAGGCCTACTGGCCTAGGCAAATTACCTGTTGGCCTTGCAACTCAGACTCAAAACAACCAGTCCTTCAAGTCATCTCGGCCCATTCTCTGTAATTGGCTGAGAAAACACAAACCTTCAAACACTATCTTCAAATCATTCTTGTTGAACCACTTCAAAGCGCACAATGCAATCCGTCAGCTGGGTGCTCATTTCTTCATAAATTACGTTCAATATGAAATTAAATTGGACTTGGAAGGTTATTGAAGTAAAGTCAACATAACCTTGATTTTTGGGCAGGGTAATGATTTAATTTAATGGTTTGAATATTATAAATGTCCAGTTGGAACTAAATGAGATGAGTCTTTTAAATTAGTTATCGTCAGAGCTCAAGAGTCTTTGAGCAAGACGCAGATCCCTAATTGCTCCTGATGAGCAGGTTCCTTGCATGCATGGTTTCCTCCACCGTCTGTGTATGAATGGGTGGTCTGTAATGCACATTGTAAATCACTTTGGATATAGAATAGACTATATAAATGCTAAACAATGCAAAAGAAATCCGCAATTGATTTTTATAATCGATGAGTCTGATTAACCACTTAAGCCCTCCTTCATACTTCGTGGTACAATGGTATTGTGTAAAAAGACTGAAAATAACCTACAAGCTCGCAGCGCATTGTGTGGTTGTCAGACATTACAGTCCATTTACTGTATACTACTGTATTTTAAAAAGAAAAATATTTTATTATTTAATTAATTAAACTCAGTTATTTTTAATAATTAAATGGATTAGTTCGATTTACTGTTGCACACCAACTGTAGCCTCTGATGTGCAGGAGAATATTTAGACATAAACGGTATGTCCTGCTGGATTATAAAATGATTACCGTAATTTTCTAATCAGTTTTTTGAGCATCATGCAATCTGTGTAGCACAATCCCACACTGAAACCCATCTTCATAATGCTTCTCATTCTATCATTAATCCGCATAATAGCATTGGTCTCATTACTTGAGGCGAGTGAGACGCTGCGAGGGCATTTGACATGATACGACATGGAATCCATGTGTTTTATGAGTTTTAAAAGGTCAATTCCTTCTCGTACGAATGGCAATTTGCCCAACGTTTGTCTTGTACCCTGCATATCTGGCATACTGTTGTATGATATGGTATTTCCACCCTGATGTGTGAAATAATGTCTCTTTTTACTGTGGTATAGACATTAGGAGAACCATCCATTAATGGTTGATTGCACCAGCGGGAGAAAAGGAATGCTGATTATGGCTCTAATTGGCTTGCTTGACAATGAATTTAACGATCAGCACCAGGGCACAATGTTGTGCTCATATTTGAAAATGTCACCATCAGGCTATTTACAGGTATAAAGGATACATTACCCCCTTAGACAGCACTTTTTAGACTTGGATAGCATTTGAAACAGACTTGTAGCATGTCATGTAGACAGCACAATAATTGCATTGTATGTAGTCATAGCACTTCATAGTATATATGTACAGCATAGTATAGCATATATATATATATAGTTTATATGTATAGTGTCATTATATAGATATGTTCTAGTTACATTCTTAGCTTACGCATGTTTCTTGATAAATGCATTTTACATATGTGATGTATTCCCATGTTTTGTTCTTGCTTAATGTATGTCGCTCTGGATTAAGAGCGTCTGCTAAATGCCTAAATTGTAAATTGTAAATTTTACATTTCAAGAATAAGGAGGACACTGCGAATAAATTGTGCTCTTCACATATTACTGCATGACAAAATGCCAAATTGAATTCCTCATCTTAAATAAGGTTTTAAACTGGCTCTCTGCCAAAGCTATTGTGTGAATCTTGCTTGGGTCAAATTACAACGGCATCCATTTGATAAGGCTTATGTTGTATAAAGATAGCCAATTATGGCTGTTATAGTGAATTAAGAGCTTCTGGGTTAGGAGGATAATCACTAGTATAAAATGCTATATGTTCTCTGGACTTTTAAAAGGATATAAAGTCAGTTGCTTAATGAGTGACATTTCTAAATAACTTGAAGTAAGGGTACACCCCTGCCAGCATTGGAAGGGAGAAGGTCCAGAGCAGACTAGGGCTCTGAGAGTGTGGAGAAAGTATAACCTTTTAAGATTGGGTCATTCATCTTTGTCTCAGAATCTCCACGTGTTCTCTAGAGAAGAGTGGTGGAATTTCCACAATCTGGGGGGCTTCATGCACAGCATAGCATAGTAGACCATCTAACAGTGTGCCTCTCACTATATCAGGTATGGTTACAACAATAATGGCAACGGAACCATATCCTGTACATATAGGCTTCCCACAGTGGAATGCTTTATAAATTTGTCCCAGGCTCTCATCTCCATCAGTGTGGGCCTGGGGTCAATGCTTAGAAGTGGAATTGAATCTCATTGTGCATCTTTGTGGACGTAAAACGCCTGAGATATTTTATGCTCCATTATGTATCGTGGCTGTTATAGAGAAGACAGATGCAATGGACTGTCATCATTATCACCATCCAAGTGCACATCATTACCAGTTGAAAAGAAATGTAAAGGAATGCAGGTGATCCCTGAATTATATCTGAAATCTAAACAATGGTGCTGACTGCATAAGATGAGAGCAAAGCCAATAGAACCCTTCTGTGTGAGTTTCATTATATTCCCATTGCGTTTGTCATGTATACTGTATGTACTGGAGAGAGAGAGAGGCCATTTGCAAATGTAGCCCGCCCACTGAATTAATTGTCTTTGACTAAATATTCCACTGGTAATTGGGACGTACCAATACTGCACTGTACAAGTGTAGAGTACTAAGTAGTAAAAGTCCGGGATTCAGAATTTACTTACAAAGTACAAAAATATTTGTATCAAAATGAACTAAAAGTAGAATGTACTCATTATGCAGGAGGTCCCATTTCACAGGGATGAAGTGGTTATTGTATGTTTTGTATTAATCTAAATCTACAAAGTTTTCAAATAATTGCAGTGGAGTAAAAACAATATTTGCCTCTGAGATGTAGTGGAGTAGAAGTAAAAGTACTGAAATTGGAAAAACTCTCGTACAGTACTTGACATTCAAACACTATCTTCAAATCATTCTTGTTGAACCACTTCGAAGCGCACAATGCAATCCGTCAGCTGGGTGCTCATTTCTTCATAAATTGGACTTGGAAGGTTATTGAAGTAAAGTCAACTAACCTTGATTTTTGGGCAGGGTAATGATTTAATGTAATTGTTTGGAGATTATAAATGTCCAGTTGGAACTAAATGAGATGTGATGACATGGAAAAGTGGCTATGGCCGTTCACGTACAGAATTGTGAATAATGTAAGAATATCAATTTTGCCCCATCAGATCTTCTCAGTCGACTTTAAATCCCTACTTAAAACCCATCTCTTTTCCCTGGCCTTTAATTGCATTTGAGCGTACCTAATTTGTTTTTAATATTGCACATGACTTGATACGTGTTAATGAAGCAGAGTTCCGAAAGCATCCCTGAGGTGCCAATAATCACGATAACGCACACCCTCTTGTGTAATATCGCCATTATACAACAGTTACCATCTATATAAAGTAATACATAATATGTATTACTTACATAATACATAATAGGCCTAAAATAAACACATTAAAGTGTATTCATATTGTGGGACATTTCTCTCTCAAGATAACAACCCTTCTGCGAGTCTGCCCTGCAAGACTGTCTGATCACTGATCAGCACAGCTGATTTTTGATTACTGTAGGTGGGCTGTCATGCTCGTTTGTAGCATGGTGTGCTGTTATGCTTGTTTGAAGCACAGGTACATAGCTATTTCAAACTCAGACTGCCTCGTCGGAACTAGTATAATTGTATAATTAACACTTTGACCTCTATTAACGAGTTAATTGTAGAACACTTTCCCTGCGATTCACGAGTTGCCCGAGTTATGTTTTCATTGTTTAATCCACGTTTTGAATCATTTTTAAGTCATACGGGCAATCCACCGGACAGAATGGGATATGAGACACGTTTTGATGACGTCATCGCAAAAGGGTCCGTCGCGCCGGCGTGCAAAGGGTTCTGGGAAATTGAGTCCCATTGTTTGCAATGGCCGGAGGAACAAGCTGTGCGCTGAGCGGGCTGTTGTTGTGATCGCCGCTATGGGTTACCTTTCTACACTACAACAAGCGATTACACCGTTTTAAAGTTCAAAGGTAACTCTATACTTAGGCAGTCTACGAGAGGGTGTTCTTTAACGTCAATAATGCACGCCAGAAGTGCATTAATGACGTTAAAGAACACCCTCAAGTGTAATATTGCAATTATACAACTTACTTACTTACTTATCCCCATTACGCCGGCTGGCGCATAGGGCAGCAACAAAGTTCCTCCACTTGCATCTGTCTTTGGCCATCTTCTCTATGGTCCCCCAGCTCTGATGTTGTTGCTGGAGCTCCTTCTCGACCGTCCTACGCCATGTCGTTTTGGGCCTGCCTTTCTTTCTCTTTCCCTCTGGGGTCCAGTGTAGTGCGACTCTTGGTATAGCATTGATGTCCATTCTGAGCACATGTCCAATCCAGGTCCACCTGCGTTTATTGACTATACTGTGCATGTTGTCTTGTTGGGTGATGTTGAGGAGGTTTATGTTTGAGATGGTCTTGGGCCAGAATATGTGTAGGATCTTTCGCAGGCATGATGTGTGGAAAGTGGATAGTTTATGAATGTCGTTTTCTGTTGTTTTCCAGCATTCTGCACCGTACAGTAGTGTTGAGAGTACACAGCTTTGGTAAATCCGGAGTTTTGTTTTTGTGCTATATTGTTTTGATTTCCAGATTTGCTTAAGTCTTATGAAGGTTGTGTATGCTTTGTTGATCCGGTTTTGAATGTCCTTACTAGCTCCCCCATCATGGTGAATGATGCTTCCAAGGTATGTGAAGTGATTTGTATTCTCCAAAACCTGCTCCTCTATTGTTATATGTGTTGGTGTACTGGTGTTGATGGGCATGATTTTGGTTTTATTGTTGTTAACGATCAGTCCGACTTGTTGGCCATAGTGTTGTAGTCTGTCTGTTTTTTCCTGAAGATGTGTGTGTGTATGTGACATAAGGGCAAGGTCATCCGCAAAGTCAAGGTCTTCAATGGTGGAATGCAGGGTCCATCGTATCCCTCTTGCCTTGTCCTCTGTGGCTCTCCTCATGACCCAGTCTATTGCAAGATTGAAAAGTAATGCTGACATCACACATCCTTGGCGGACTCCGGATTGTACATCAAAGCTGGTGATGCTTGTTCCCACAGTGCAAGAAAAGCCAGTATAGAACTGTTGGATGATTTTAACTATGTGGGAGGGGATTCCATAGCTTCTCATGATCTTCCAGAGACTATCGCGATGGATGCTGTCAAAAGCCTTCTGGAAGTCAATGAAGTTTATGTATAGCTGTCGTTGCCATTCACTGCACTGCTCGATGATGTTCCTGAGAGTGAATATCTGGTCGACGCATCCCTTTCCTCTCCTAAAACCGGCTTGTTCATCGCGAAGTACTTTGTCAACTGCTGGTGTAATACGGTGTATGATGATTTTACAGAATATTTTGCTGGGAACAGAAAGAAGTGTGATGCCCCTCCAGTTGTTACAGTCGGATAGTGTGCCTTTCTTTGGAACCTTAACGATCACTCCTTTTGTCCAGTCCGATGGTATCTTCCCTTCCACCCAGATGTTGGTGTATAGTGGGAGTAGGATGTTTGCGGCTAGCTCTGGATCGACTTTAAAGAGTTCTGCGTTTAGGTTATCAGCACCTGGGGATTTTCCGTTTTTGAGTGATTTAATGGCCTCGATTATTTCTACTTTTGTTGGTGGGTTGATGTCAATGTCCAGATCTTCTACAGCTTCTTGTGTTTCTATTGGGTGTGGAGGGGGATCTCTGTTGAGAATCTCTCTGAAGTGTTCTGTCCAGCGATCTTCTTGTTCTTTTTCTGTGGTGAGTAATTGTCCTTGTTTGCTTCTGATATGTTGGATGTTTCTGAATTTTCTTCCACATATCAGGTTAGTGATTTTGTATACTGTTCCTTGTTGGTTATGGGATGCTGCTTCTTCAGCTGCACTTGCCAGCTCCTCTAGGTAGGCTCTCTTGTCCCTCCTTATTAGGCTTTTCACCTGCTTGTTGGTATTGCGGTACTGGACTTGCAGTTCTTGCTTGATCCTGGATGATTTGGTGTTATTTATTCTGGATTTCAAGTTCCTTCTCTCTTCAATAGCCTTCCATGATTCACTACTGATCCATTCTTTATGCTGTTTTTTCCTGTGTCCAATAATTTTTTTGCTGGTTTCTTTGTATGTTTCGACAATATTTTCCCAATGCTTGTTGACGTCAGTCTCGCCTACATTATCATCGCTCGAATTACTGGAGAGAGCTTGGTATCTGTTCCGGAGTTGTATTGTGAATTTCTTCTTTATTGATGGGTCTTTCAACATGCAGACATCAAATCTTGGGGACCCTTTGGGTGTCGGTCCTGTTCTTTTCAGCCTCAGTTTGATGTCTGCTGTGACAAGGTGATGGTCACTGGAGACATCTGCTCCTCTTCTCACTTTGACATCTCTCAATGAGCTTCTCCATTTGCCATTGATCATCAAGTGGTCAATCTGGTTCTGGTCTTTCCCATTTGGTGAGAGCCATGTCAGTTTGTGGATGTTCTTGTGGGGAAACAGAGTGCCTCCAATAACCATGTTGTTTGATAAACAGAATGAAGCTAGTCGCTCACCATTGTTGTTCATTACTCCACATCCATGTCTGCCCATAGCTCTCTCATAGTTGGTGTTATCGCTGCCCACCTTTGCATTTAGGTCGCCGCTGACTATAAGAAGATCTTGGGCAGGTGTTCTCTGGACTTCAGATTGGAGGATATCATAGAAAAGATCTTTTTCCTCTTCTTTGGCATCATTGGTGGGAGAATAGCTCTGAATAATTGTAAGGTTGTTGTGTTGTCCCCTGAATCTGGCTGTTATTATTCTATTGTTGATAGGTTTCCATTCAATTAGTGATTTCTCTATGCCCTTTTGGAGAATGATGGCAACCCCTTCATGATGCCGGTCATCGTCTCGTCCAGAGTATAGGACTGTTTCTCCAGTGTTGGTTTTGATTGATCCTGAATCGGTCCATCTCGCTTCGCTTATCCCGAGGATGTTAAGATTGTATCGTCTCATTTCGTTGGTGATCTGTGCCAACTTCCCAGTTTCAAACATGGTACGAACGTTCCAGAAGCCAAACTTTAGTTTGGTTTTGGTGTTTAGGACCCACTTTTTCGCGCCACCAACTTCCCGAGGGCTTTCATTGGAGGCGGTCATCCGAGTTTGATACTCCTGTGGGCCTTCACATCCAGATGTTGTTGAGGTTAATTTTGTTGCTGTTTCCGTAGCATATAGCTTTTTTTACAGAGTAAACAGTTACCCTTAAAACTAAGAGAATCGCTGAAAAATTCTAATTTTTCAATGATAGATGTAGCCACTACGACCACAAATGTCCCAAGAAACTAGCTAGCTAGCCACCGAGTCTGCTGCGCTCTGAGAGAAAAGCACGGCTGAATTGTTTATTTTGAGTAGCCGTTGAAATAAGCTAGAAAGCTGTTTCAACCAATCAGATTTGAATAGTTTTTGTTGAATTGTTCTGATGTACAGTTTAAAGTTAGATTTTACTTACATTGGTTGATTGATTTAATACATTAGTAGTGAGAAATGTAAATGGTGGTGCCGGATAACACAAAAAGGATCCATATCCAAACTTTCAGTCTAGCTGTATTTTCTACTTTACTATAAAAGTACATGGTTTTCAGGAAAACTTTGGGATTTTAGAGGCAGTCAGTTGATGTTTGATCCTTAAACTTGCTACTTATTGAATCAAAATAGTTGCAGGCATCAGAGCCCTTACTGGTCTGCATCAATGAGTCACAAGGGTCAGAGCGTCCAACCTTAAACCCCTTGTCTCTGTGCTTTGAGGATTACACACACATTACATTACACAGTGTTAAAGCTGTTATCGTTTTTTGAGGCAAATACAACTTCATGCTTCATTGGGTAATGTGAACTTGTGGTGAAGAAGACAAATCCTTGTTTTCAAGGTGCATGCTATTGCTATAAGAGAACCTTGTGGGACTTCAAAAGTAAAACGATAATGCATGGGGGCTTTCCACAGGCCTGCTGAAGGCATGTCTAGGATGAAAATCCTTTGCTGATTTTATTTAGGACCAGCAGTGGAGAGGCAAGTTCTGAGAAGGCACTGAGGAATGGAATGTGATAATAGTATAAATCTCTACTGCAGTGAGTTTTAGAAACGGAAGTAGTTTCGCCCTCAATCTTTTCTCATGCCTCATGTGTTGTTGCAAGGGTGCAATTTATCTTGGCAGAGGAATACATTACTTGTCTTTTGGGAATATTGTTCTACTAGGCTATTTCTTCTGTGTTTCACCATTGATGCCTCAATGAAATTTAAGCCAACATTATTCATAATTCATAGCATTTAGAGTTTGGGTCTATTTCTGCAGCTTGATTTTAATTACCATGGGAACTCATTAAACTTTTAGATATACAGAAGACAATGTTATTTTGTAAGACTTTAACACATCTGACATGTGACGTCCCATGCCTGTGCACCAATCAACAGCACATTTTACAGATTTGAAATACCAACAGGACAGGCTTGTGTAATTGCCTTTAAAAAAAACAATTGTGAAATTCAAAACCATAATTCACCACATGAATAAAAAATGGCAAGCATCAGTCAGCAGCTTGCTAGCATACTGTAGCAGGTGCCTCCAGTTTGGTTCCAATAACTTCAAAGCAGGCGTATAAGTACAACTACCGGTATGTATTCACTTGAAGGCACTAAAAATAAGCATTACTAGATTGTGTATACAATCTTGTGCTGTCTGCTTGCACACCAAGTGCAAGGAAGTATAGTGTCTGACTGGAGGCTACAGTAAAGATCGTTAGGGTCTAGTCTGCTAATAGGACTGCTTACGGGTTTGTTATTTGAATTATGCCATAGTGTACCGTAATCACTTTGTCTTTATGGTTGATTCTGAAAAAGCTGACGTTATCATTTCATCTTCTATATCGGCCTAAATGAAAAAAGCTAATTACCGTGCATGTTGACCGACGTGACCGTGTATACACTGGAATCCATTTCATTATAATATAATTATATATATATATATATATATATATATATATATATATATATATATATATATATATATATATATATATATATATATATTATATAATATAATACATTATTAACAATAATAATAAGCTTCAATAACTGAAATTATGAATATTCATTAATAATTTACATGTGCTAAGAAAGACCCATGTGAAAAGCAAACTGACAGAGAAATAGATACATCTGCACCTTCATTTAGAATTTGCCTGTCTGTGAGTGCAATACAATACTTAAACTGTGTACTAACTATAGAGTCCTGTCTGTCTGTCTGTTGTGCGGAACATTTATCTGGAAAATAACATGTTTAACCTCAACTGCCGTGCATGGGAGGACAACTATAGAAATAAAGAATGAAAGCCGGTGGAACCACAAGCCATCCAGCTGCTTTGTTTCCTGCTTCCAAACGTGGCAAGCAATCATCAGCTCTAGAGCGGCAGCAGCAGCATGCCCTCAGGGGTGTGTGACGATATGACAGCAGCCTCAAAGACCTCAAAGACAGACTGCTTTATTAGGGATGTTGTTAGGGGATCTTTCAAGTTCTGCCATGGTTTGTGACTATCACTGCATTGTTTTTGTCACATTTTATGAAAAAAATCTGCTTTTAAAACAGTTGACACGGCAGCCATTTTGCATACTCTGGAAGTGGGAAACCAGAGTGTTACACATGGTAACAGTGAAATTGTAACCAGTGGTGTAAAGTAAGTACATTTACTCCAGTACTGTACTTAGGTACCTTTTTTAAACTTTAGTTGCTAGTTACTTTGTAGATTTTATTTATTATTACAAAACATACATTACCATGCACTTCAGCCCTACAGTATATATTTCTCTACATGCTGCAATTGGTTTTACTTATCTACATAATGAGTTATTTCTACTTTTGGTACTTTTAAGTACATTTTGATACCAATACTTTTACTCAAGTCAAATTTAAATTGCGGATTTTTACTTGTAATGGAATATTTTACATCTGGTATTGAAACTAGTAAAACTAGTGTACTAGAGTACTTTTTACACCACTGATTGCAATTATGTTAATACCGTAAATCCTCCAATAAAGTCCTCCTTTCTATTATTTACCGGGCCCCTATTAATCACGGGAATGGCGTTGAATTAAGTATATACATTCCGGCCTCCTTTTATTAGCCGTTTTTTTTGTGTTTTCTTTTTTTTTCTTCAAGTGCCGTATATGTTACCTTTGCTGCTCTGGCTGGCTGTGACCTCTGTCAGGTCAGTGTCCAGATGCCGGCCGCCGGTGGTCGCGCTGCTCGGCTCGCGCACAACACCACAACAATGTTAACTTTGGGAGAGAACGCCAATAAGCACTGTTCATGGCCACGGGCAATAAAACTAGCGGTAATGAGATCAGCTGTCTAACTGCGGAGGAAGGAGGAAAATTACACAAAACCAAGCAAGTGAAATCTATCCCACAGCCTACTACGATGATGAGTTTGTGACACGATGTGCTGCGCGCCCGCCGCCCGCAGATCTGCCCTTCATGCAACGAACGTTCTATAAATGACAGATCTACTAGACGCATGGGGCTGCAGCCTGCAGCAGCCCCATGTGATTTATTCATTATGATCGGTTTGAAAAGTAGAAATATAGGCCTCCTTCTTATTTACGGGATTTACGGTATGCTGATTCCAATAAAAGCCCGGTATCGGAATCGGTTGAGACAAATAAAAGCCTGGGTTTCTAAAAGAGGATTTACGGTATGCTGATTGGCTCGCACATGCAGGTGTGCAGCCTAGTACGTGAGAGAACCTCAAATGTTGATGCTTTGATAATTCATCTTTCTTGACATTTGATTTTCAGAGTTCTGCAGGTGTGATGTTTTGTCAGGGGGAGAGGGTTTTGGGGACATGGGGACAATGTTAGGACTGTTAGCCTAATGTATCCTCTGTACTTCCAGAGCCTCCAGAGGTCCTTTCCTGGTTTAACCACATCCACACAGCCACTCCTGTGGCTGTGGATTGTTTTGATTTGATTGATTTTCTGTTTATGTTTAGTTTGGAGGACCCAGTAGGCCCCGAAGCCTTCACCATATACAATATCACCTGCCCTTGGGCTCAGTCTGCACTTTTAGGATCATGTTTTCCCTTCTATAATAACTTGAATATGTTTTTCTAAAGTTGAATAAACTTGGCACTTTTGTTACATCAGCCTAGCTGGTTCTGTTCATTCTGAACCTGTACCAAATTGGGGAACCGTAACCTTGTTCAGTTACATTCTCCAGCATACAGTATGGTTAGAATGCTATGGTTATTATGTCTGTAGGTCCCTCACTCCTATTTGTGATATACACAAATAACAATTATTCTACATTCTCTAATTGTGTAGACTTCTTGTAAATTATTAAGTAATGCAGATTAGTGATGGGAGATTAATTCGGCAAACACATCGGTATCGGCCGATTTTAGATCGATTAATCTGTATCGGTTCGATTAATCAATCAGACCGATTAATTAATCGGTCTGATTAATCGGTCTGTCTTCACAGATAAACAAGCCCAAAGTAACAGCTTGAACAGATCTACAAGCTTGCAATATTAAATATAAAGGTATTAAAGTTAAATCTGACTTGCCTAAGCCTGCAGTGCAGATACCCTGTTACATGTATTTTTCAGAACATAAAAAATAATTCACATATAATTACATCGGTCGGCCTCATGGTGGTGCTATAACAGCCCACTTTACGTTTTGGCCTATAACTCTTGAACCGTAACTCGTGAAATTTATTTTTCCCTGGATTCCTGACAGAATTTTGATAGTCCGTATCGTTCGGCCGCAATTGTCGTCCAAAGTTAGTGGGAGGGGCCTATTTTACAAAACAATGCCACAAATCATGAACAGAATGTCCAATCCATCCCAAATTTGAATCACATGTCGCGGGTGGTTTAATCAACACGAGCTAAAAGCAATTCAATTTTCATCATTGCACCGCAAGTGCAAAAAATGTAAACATTTGTTGCAGATAAAATATTTTTGGGGGGCATAAATCCTCAATTACTTGACATGATTGTAATTGGCTAGCAAAATTACTGGGAGGGGTCTATATTAGCGATTGAGGCAACCACACTTTGCAATTTTTCCAAAATTGCATCTTTCTAGTTATTATATATATATATTTATTATTATTATTATTAGGTTTCTCTGTCACAATCTCCCGGCCGTTGTTTTCATTCGTTTCCGACGTTATTTTGTTAGTTCAATCACTGTTTTGTTGTGGCTTTTCTGTAGCTCCAGTTAGCTCATAACATTGGCTGCTGTTGCCACTCGCTCCACGTTGTGACGTTGCAGAGTATGGTTTCAGACTCCCATTGGTTTAGGAGGCAGACAATCATGACTAGGTCGCTACTAGAACTAGAAAACTACTGACTGTAAGCCAGGTTTACACCTGGCAAAAAGTCTGACCTGAAGATCAAACACACATGGTTCTTTTTTTCATAGTGTAAACACAGTCTGCTTGTTGGCTTGTTAGCTGAGCTCCCACTGCCTATTACCTATTACATAGATCACAGATCAATGTTTCAATCTTCATCGCTCATACCATACCAGCACATATACTGTAGACTATACTTGAAGTTAAAAAATAAATAAATCATATCTTCCCTCTAATGGTTTTATTTGTTGTAGCCTAACCGTTTCAAAATGCAAGGCCTTATTAAAAATGAAGTATTAGTGTTTGTGAATTTGGAATGGAGAAAACATCTTCTTACATTATTCACATTCTGTAAGTGAGATTTATCGGTTTATTGATGTTACTCCTACCATTACCTTTCCTCTTATATGAGTACATTGTGTATTTATGAAACAAAGAATTGCTCATAGATGAAGTAATCGATTTAGGTTCAGCAAAGAAAAGCAGAATAACACCACTATTATCTCTCAAAAAGAGCACATTTTGCATGTGCCTAATAAAGGCACGCACGCACAGACTTCTCTGGGCGCGTGTGTGCGTGTGTGTGTGTGTGTGTGTGTATGCTAATAAATCATGGCACCTTGTCTTTTCTACTGCGCTGTGATTTACCTCACAGAATGGTAGTTGGAGACAAGGTTTTCCATTGTCTGATAAGAGCCTTTGGCTGCACATCGCTGGTTGCCATCAGTGCATTTTCAAGAACTCCCAGAAAAGATCAGATAAGGCCTTCCTGAGGTGTTTTTCTCTTCTGAGTTGTTTGAATGCTTTGTTTGCTAAATTGTCGGGGCATCAGCTCTGAAGAATTCATCCAAAGATGTTGTTAGTAGTACTACATTACGACAAACACATTAATGAATGTTCAGTTACATTTTGCAATGCTAGTTATAACTTACCACACCAATAACCACGGATGTAATTCTTAGTATTAATAGAACTCTGTATAAAAATGGGCCCAGCATTACTGTTGTATAAAACACTCCCACCTCTGTGAATATATATATATATATATATATATAAATTCTGATCATCTGCAGAGATGCTTGATCTTAGTTTACATTTGTTTTGTTCATAATAATTGGTTACATAGAATCAATATTCTTCCATTGCAAGGACATTATTACAAACAAGCCACTTATTGACAAAAATACTGATTTGCTCGTCCACATATGACGTAAATGGAAATGTCCATTCATTGGGAATTTAATGTTTGTGTAAGACGAAAATCTACACTTAATAGCTGAATATAGGGCCCCTCAAAAATAGCATCAGGAAATGACTACTACTTCTGACAATGCAGGCACTGGTAAACATAACACGATTGCCAATGTCTCAAGTACTTCTGTTGCGATTTAGCATTTCTTGCACATTGCGGTTTGACCCCGCAGATTTAGTGATTCAGAAAGCCTGTTAAAGAGGCCTTTGCTGCAGATCTGATGAAACCAAAGATGGGGGAGTTTGGGGGAGGGATACCAGAAGATTCTTTGATCTCGCCCTCCTTGAATGAGCGCTGGCATAAATCACTGCATCCACTATCAGCAGTGAAAATCAAATGAGATCTACAAAGCACGGGCATGCCCTGGATTGGCTGGTGTACTGTAGCTGTTGGCAGAGGCCACAGTGATATCATTAACATCAGTGTAGCAGTAAGAGGCAGATAAGAAGTGCAGACTGATACGCTGTAGAGACGTTATAGCTGATTGTTTCCTGCATGTATTTCTTCCTTTAGTCTTTTTTTCAACAAAATGTAATTGCAGATTGCACAGCTGACACTGTGTGTGTGTGTGTGTGTGTGTGTGTGTGTGTGTGTGTGTGTGTGTGTGTGTGTGTGTGTGTGTGTGTGTGTGTGTGTGTGTGTGTGTGTGTGTGTGTGTGTGTGTGTGTGTGTGTGTGTGTGTGTGTGTGACAGGTAGGTTGGTTTTCTAATTGCATGTAATTACCCAACAAACAAAAGAGCCCTGTATCATTATAGGCCACCAAGTCTAATTACATTACAATCCCTGACGAAAACATAATATGGCACTGACACACACACACACACACACACACACACACACACACACACACACACACATACACCCCCCACCACACTCTGGTTCTGTTTTGCTTGCCTTACCTGTGTATTTGTCCAGGGACTGTGGATTAATGTCTGCTCCATTTTTATTATTCTTTATTTTTTTACATTTGATTGCCTATTTCAGCCCTTGCATTCTTGGCCATGGTGTGAGCCTTATTGTCCCTCTTGTTTTCACTGCAATGAACCTGCTCTGCCGATCTGTTCCCCTGGCACATGTGACAGATCTGAGTGATGACAAATTCTATTCACAGTGAATACAAATGTAGGCTATAGAGTCATGTACAGTTGGTGTTTAATATATTCTTTCCCCTGGGGCTGTCTCCACTTTATAGCGTTGCATGGTTCACAGTAAAAAAATCACACCCGTGTGAACTGAGTGGTGTAAGGTCTTATATAGACTGATCAGCTGTGGTCTGACGTAATGTCTGACGTAATGAAATCACACCCGTGTGAACTGGGTGACCATAGCAACCATGCTCATTTTTTGGTACGAACAGACAGACAGACAAACTAACAAAGCCAGTTGTAGGAGTGGTTTACACCACTCAAAAATATAATAATAATACAAAATCGTATAATTAGTGTGGTTGCCCAAAGGGCGACCAGACAGACTATAGTTATTGTCACACTTTTGTATTCTTCTTCTTCCGTGGTAACCTACCTAACTTCCGCTGTGATTGGCCGAGCTTTACATAACGTTTGTAGTAGCATTTTGGCTGTTGGTTGGTTACATAACCAATCCATGTTTTACAATCGTTTATAAATACGATTGACAAGATGGCTGACAATATTAGTGGGAGGGGCCTATGTAAGTGACTGCGGCAACCACACTTAGCAATTTTTTCGAAATTGCGACTTTTCTAGTTGCTGTTATCAATCCCTCATCTCTGCCTCTGTCTGTTTTGCTGGGGCGGCAATGGCTCAGGTAGAATGGCCGCATGATGTTGGGCCAGCTACGTCGAAAGCGTAACTTGTACAGCTACAAGTAGCTCACCATGACAGTAGCTTGATCAAGCTACAGTAATGCCCCTGGACAAATGTAGCTTGAAAAGCAGCTCAGCTACTTTGAGCTATACTTTTTCTTTCAGCGTTAAAGTCCCATGGCAGCAGACATATGCCCGTCTCAACTAAGAAAAAGACACATTTCCAAGGCCAGAATCGCTTGTTTACACAGCAAATGAGCAGTCTCTCAAAGTTCTTATAAGCGGTTCCGTTAGGCACTGAAGACATCCTTGCCAACGCTGAAAAGCCGCTCAGATGCAGCACTGGATGGGACAACAGTACTTTATAAAGACTCTCATTTTGGACAGAGATTTGAACACATTTTGTCTCAAAGACTTCCACCTCATCTACTTTGTTCGCTGTTGGCCCTCAAATCAATCAGAATGGAAGAAAAAGGAACTGTCCACATTTTCAAGGGGGCTTCTGGTACAAGAACACAGCAAGTCAGCAACAATGGTACTGTATTTAATTTTCATTTCATTTATTTCGCACATAGTGTATCACAATACAGTACAAATCATAATAGATAACAATGAATTTGTCTTTCATAATTCATGTCTTTCATACATATGCTGTATACTGTATATACAGCTCCATTTCAATGAATTAGAATATTGTGTAAAAGTTAATTTTTTCCCCCCTAATATAATTCAAATAGTGAAACTTTCATATATTCTCAATTCATTGTGCATAAAGTGAAGTATTTAAAACCTTTTTTTGTTTTAATATAGATGATTATGGCATACAGCTCATGAAAATCAAAAAATCCTATCTCATTATAATATTTTACGAGACCACTAAAGAAATGTTTTTTTTAAACGAGAAATGTCGACCATCTGAAAAGTATATTAATGTATGCAGTCAATACTTGGTCTGGGCTACTTTTTAACAATTATTTTCATCAATGGGGCGTGGCATGGAGGTGATCAGCCTTTGTCACTGTTGAGGTGTTATGGAAGCCCAGGTTTGCTTTGATAACTGCCGTAAATACATTTGTATTGTTGAGTCTCATGTCTCACACCTTCCTCTTGACAATACAACCTAGATTCTCTGTGGGGTTCAGGTCAGGCCAGTTGGCTGGTCATTTAAGCACAGTAATACCATGGTCAGTACACCAGTAGTAGTAGTTTTGGCACTGTGGGCAGGTGCCAAATTGAGCTGGAAATGAAAATTAGCATCTCCATGAAGCTTGTCGACATACTGAAGCACAATGTACTCTTAAAAATCACTCCCGTGTGAACTGAGTGGTGTAAGGTTTTATATAGCATGATCAGCTGTGGTCTGACGTAATGTCTGACGTAATGAAATAAGGTAAGGTATTATGTAGCCTGATCAGCTCTGATCTGACGTAATGAAATCACACCCGGATGTGATTTCACAACTGGCTTTTTCTGTGCAGAGAAAATGACCATGGTTGCTACGGTCATCCAGTTCACCCGGGTGTGATTTAATTACGTCAGAAATTATTTTGAACATAGCAACCATGCTCATTTTTTTCTGCACACAAAAGCCAGTTGTAGGAGTGGTTTACACCACTCAAAAAGATGGCTGTGTTGAAACCATTGTTAGGGTTTCACTGTCAGTGGATCAACACCAGCAGATAACATGGCCAAAATCATCACTGTGTTTTGTCAAGTCCAGAGTCTCAACACAACCATCTATTATGATATTTTACAGCACTGTGTGCCTCCGTACATTGACATGCTTTATGTTGATCTTCCTTTTCAGGCAGCACTTGGCACCTGCCCAGAGCGAAAACTACTAGTAATTGGTGTATTGATCATGGTATTACTGTGCTTTAACTGACCAGCAAACTGGCCTGAACTGAACCCCAGGAATTGAGTTTCACTTTTTGAATTATATTACGGAAGAAAATGATCTCATCAAATGGTGGTCCGTGGCTCAAATGCCGAATAAATGATGGATATGAAAAGGGTTGAAAACCACTGCTGTATTGTGTCCAAGATGAAGTCACCTTAGGAGCCTGTCATAGTTCACACATAAATTGTTCAGAATAATTTCACTAATAATAATACATAATGTAAGGACAATGAATCAAATAACTACTATCTTTAGTTCTTTCAAGGATGTTTACCAAGAGTGCATCTGAGTTTTGGATATAACATGCATACTTTTTGAATAGAGTTTATTGTAGGCTAGGCATAATAGAACTGACCAGCTTGTACCTAATGTTGAGCTTTTCCAAAATCAGTCAAATATAATAGCAGTGTTTCAGATCAAGATAGTTTTCTGTACCTGTAAAAAAAAATCACACCCGTGTGAAGTGAGTGGTGCAACTCCGTGTGGGGGGTCCCTGGGGGGGTCCCCGGAACTTCCAGACCCGCAGGAACGCGCCCAGGGTGCCGGCCCGGTTCCGGAGAGCCGCCCCACGTCCGAAATGGTCGAGAAATGACAGGATTACCATGTGGGGGTCCCCGGGAGGTCCCTGTACTGTACTGTACTGTACTGTACTGTACTGTACTGTACTGTACTGTACTGTACTGTACTGTACTGTACTGATGCACCTGAAATCCGGGCACCATTGATTTACATTTAGATTTACAAGCCTTATTTCTTCTAATTGGCCAATTTACTTTTTGGATGGATGAGAACCGTGTAGATTAAAATAAATAAATACAATAATAAAATAAAATAATTCTAGCATTCCAAATCGATTGCAGTTCAACTTAAATCACATCCTAAAAATCTGTACATACTTTAGTGATGTCATCAAATAAGCTATGGGCAGGATAGGCCTATTGCCAACTGCCAAGATTAGAAAATGTCTTTTATTCAGAAATGTACAAACTATCTAACTATTTATGCTTTTATCTCCAACCATCTAGAGTCTAGACTACTGTAACTCATTATTTTTCAGACTGCCAATCCAACCCTTGATGCTGAGTGCCAAAAAGGGAGACATTGAATCCCATTGGATGCCATTTTTCTTTGGTATGATCCGGCTGGGGATTAAACCCTGACCTTAAAATCCCAGGGCGAACACTCTAACTGCAAGCCCACTGAATTGGTTAGAAATCCATTAACAGCCTCCATATTGTACAAAATAGCACAGCTAGGGTTCTTACAAGAACTCTGAAATAGAAGCACATTTCCTCTCTTAATAAACTATTTTTTGTTCTCTACTAAAACTGTGCAGCTCCATAAGTTCTGTTTGGCAGGTGAGGATTGCTATAGGCTATGCCCACAGCATTGCTCAGACAAGGCCATTCACCCATAAGATGGTGGTGATACAGTATATGAATAAGTCACACAAAAAAGGTTATAACTTCCACAGCTAAGGTCCATGAAACATAATAAACATGCAGTAGCATGCTCTATAATCTTGCCACTAGGACCACCCATGTCAGCCATACTGAACTTCCACAATTAAGATATTTTCAATTGTTGTTCTACAACATTTGTCAGACAGCATAAAGAGCTTGAGATATACAGTCTGAGTCATCAACCGTTTGTACCATGATGAAACTTATCCCCACCTGACCTCTGCCTCCAATATTTACTTCAGTGACCATGAGGCACAAGAATTATAATCTATTAATAGATTCATGACCTACTTCTTGTCTCTTAAAGGGCACCTACATTACACAGATATACAGGAAGTCAAGCAAAGTTTGGGGAGACTTGCTTTATTGATTTGCCTTTCATTTACACCAGGTCACTTGCTCTTTTCACTGCCAGAGTGTAAACTATGGGCCCTATCTTTATCCGTAATTTGGGGGTTTAGCATTGCATAAGAGGCGTGCCCCTGTAAAATTGGCTATCTTGTGCCACAGTCTAAATCGCTAAAACACCTCCGCTACCCGTTACATTATGCATAGGTGTGGTTTGGGCGTTACGCCACTTAAACCAATCACCGTGCCACATGCCTTTAAGAGATCCTTATCCATTATGCCCAGTGATATCTTGCCTTACACTATGGCCCATGGAAGGGTGATGTAATGCTGGGCTTGGAATACATAGTTGATGTTTTGTGTCCAGTACCTCCTCTATCTGTCATCCACTCCATAACCAACACAGTCAAGTCTCACTTGTGCTGCCCTGACACTCTGATGATTATAGGAAAATTACAATCACATTCTTTTATCAAACGGATTCGCATTACGTGTGGTTTGAAGAGCTTTCCATTGTCCTAAACCTGTGTGCATAAGATAGCAAATATAGGGAAAGCGCATCAACACACCTACAGACACACCTCCACGCGCAAATATAAGAGTCGGCAATATGTAATATGTATAGTGGGTTGTGTGGCCGCAAGATACCGTATACGGATAGTGGAAGCTCCTAAATGCGTAATTCACGGAAAGTGACTCCTCCTGTAGCATGTGTGAACTTTCTAGCTTCTGTTACTGGTGTTTCTGTTTGCCTAAGCCCTGTTTTAGGCTCTGCATTTTGTCCTGATGAGTCTCATCTCAGTAACCACAATATTTTGCATCACAATATGCTTCATTTTTGCACCCCTAATATTTGGCCATTCAGGATTACACCTTGATTATCTGTGTGATTTGTCTACATAAAAATAAGACAGTGTTTTTCTTTTCATATCTGATCCACTTTGCACTGCCGATGCTCCTCTGAGCAGACAAACACTCAGAGACATGCAAACACACAAACTGTCCCTCTTATAGACGGCTTGCCTCCCCAGAGCAAAGCTGTAAAAATACACATTGTCACATACTTGTAATTGTTTTATTCAATTATTGTATTCCATTGTTATTGTAATCTACACACACACACACATTGCCACATTATTGGCATTACTTGATTGAAACATTTGCATTGTTAATTCTTACACTGCTCAGTGCTGGAAATGCAAGAACCAATTCCCTAAGACAGTGCCTCATAAATATAGCAGCACGACTAAATCAGTCTCAATTCACTCCTGTACAAGCATAAGCAAATCATTAATGTGACCAAGCATTGCAGCAACAAATGAACAGTGTGTGAGTTCTGTTTAGGCCAGTCAAAATAGCTAAAAATGGGCCTGCCCCTTAGAGTATATATGAATAGAGACGGCACCCGGAGGAAACCCTGAGGCGAAATGGACATAGTGGCCGAATCTGGTATTGCAGTTTGGACCCAAACACATGAACGCGCTGGTCCGTTGACTATCATTGCGCACGTTCATGATGACACGTGAACTCGGTTTCATACGTGAACGCACGTGAACGCGTGCAATGATAGTCAACGGCCAGCGCGTTCATGTGTTTGGGCCCAATCCATCCCAGAATGCACTCTGTTCCTACCCGGAAGGAGGAGTGAAATCGCCTCATGCGCTTTTGAGCAACTTAATGCAATTGGATGGGAGGAGAACTCGAGAAATCCTCGCGTGCACGGTCTTTATGTGCATCGCTGTGTAAAATGCGATATTCGGGGCTTGATTAGAGCTTAATTTGACTTAGATATAAAAATATACGATGATCGCTTAGCATCCCGGACATCTGACTGTGTAACACAGTGCAGAAAACTAGCGGATGTTATTGTCCGTTGAACCGGAAGTGATATCGCCAGATTCGCTCTATTTGGTCAAAATCGGCATAATGGTGAAGTTACCGCCACCATCAGGACTGGGTATAATACTATAGGATTGCCGTGTCAGAATGAGATGTAGTGTGTATAACTGTATATCACAGATTTTTCTATTGGCATTAAAATGATGAATTAAAAATATGAATAGAGCTGGCAGAAGGCACTGAAAAGCTGCTATTGGGGTGGCAGTCCGAGGGTTTAAACTATGTCTAGTTCTGCATTGACATTCCAGCGCTGTAAATTACACAAATATGGAATGGAAAGATAACAAGCTCACTCCTAATCTCTCTACATTTATTTTAGTGTGTGTGCGCGCGTGCGTCAAAACACACACACAGATATTGTACATTTTGTCCCTTGATCAGTGAATCACCTGTCTTTCAGCAGGTTACTTAGAATAACTAGGATTCAAAGGCTCTTTCTGCACACAGTAAATTACTCAATATTAATATATATTCATTTGTATAACTCCTAGACTGTAAGAAATATATTCCATAAGTGGGCAGTTTCTACACTCTCAGTTAAATGAACACTGTTTTTCATCCGTCCATGTTCATTCAATTGTGGTCTATTTCTGTATAGACTGAACATAATTAGCCTGGGATCCATTCCAGACTGAATGCTAATGTCAAATAGGACCCTGGCCAGACTGAGTAAAATGGTAAATGGTGCATTTATATAGCGCCTTTATCCAAGGCGCTTTACATAGATTGTGCATTACATTCACCCATTCACACACATTCATACACCGATTGCGGCAGAAGCCATGCAAGGTACCAATCAGCACATCGGGAGCAATTTGGGGTTCAGTGTCTTGCCCAAGGACACTTCGACATGTAGACAGGAGGAGCCGGGATTCGAACCGCCGACCCATGGATCATTGGACGACCTGCTCTACCTCTTGAGCCACAGTCGCCCCGAGTAGAGAAGTGAAAACATATGAACGTAGTCAATCAGTCTGCATAGAACATAATGACTTTGATCCGCAAAAAACGAGTGACTGCCAATATTCCTCATAACTCATTTAATTCCTTCCTGAATTAATTCCCCTAGGAATTTATTCCAGTGGGGGAAAAGTCAGTTTGTGTAATAACTTGAAGTTATTAATGATTGCATTTAAGTGTGAAATGGCAGATAGATATGGGATTTAAAGTAATCTGAATAAAATTAATATATATAGTTTAACTCAAACGTACTAAATAACGTGGAATCACATTTTGAACCACATTTTGCTAAGGTAGGAAAACAATACTTTATATATTTAATTGAATAGTCCTTATTTCAAACATAAAACAGGAATAGCAATATTTAAATATACCAATATTCTATTCTCTCTCTCTCTCTCTCTCTCTCTCTCATGCCTGAGGGAAACTGTGCCATCTGATTTACTGAGTATTAGTGAGGACCAATTATATAAAGCTAAGGTTAAAAATGGTACTCATTTAAGCTGAGCTCATACTACAGGATAATTGGGGAGGTTTTGCGGCAGAAATGTTTGATCTCTTCATTCGCGCTGTTCAATAGAAAAACGATATTTATGTCTTTGCTCATTGCTCATTTCATGCAGCTTTAAACTTTAAACCACCGTAATCAGCCCAGTCCATGCAATATCATCCTCACACTCCTCACACTCCAGCAGTGAGATTCATCAGAACATTTAGAGATGTACAAATACACACTTCTATATAAAAAACAAAAACAGGATATCATCATAAAAGAAGTAAAAAGGGAAAAAACATATATACAGTAAGGGGGTGGGGGCGGGGGGATTCAGATTTTACGGGGGGGAGTTTCGAATTGCAGCCGTCCATAGGTGCCCTTTGAGAGCGGTTTTGAAGGAGTCAAGGGATTGAGGAGTGTGCTTGTGGGCGAAAGGTTCCCGGTTTGATTTTCCCGAACTGGCAGAAAAAATAATCGGGGTGGGGGAAGTGATTGACCGACACTCACCCCTCCCTCAGGGGACACAGTTGAAGTGACCCCAACTGTTCCAGTGGAGCTGCTCTCAGCAGACTGTAGACAGTAGACTGTGGTTGTACTGAGCAGTTCCCAGGTTTTAATGTGTGACTGTGATTTATATTATGAAGAAATCCCCTGGATAGACTGTATTACAATAGTCCTTATAAACACACTTGGTAATAGGAAACAATGCATGAATATTTCATTATGATTTCCCTAATGAAAGGCTGTTGTCTACTTCTAGAGCTAGATTAAAACTAAAAGAGGACTGCAGTGACTGTCACTGCCTTCAGTTCAAACTATGGAACTGTCCTTCCTTTGACATTAGATCATCTGTATTGTATTAACTCTTTATTTATTCTCTTGCTTTTCATAACTATGCATTTCTTCAACTGTATTGTCACAAGTTGACAGGCCGTAAAAGAGTGGTTGAAATACTTTTTAAATACCTTGTTTAAGGAAACAAGGTCAAATCACAAGAAGACACAATAAAATGTCAAGTATTCATCAAGTGCATGGTCAACAGAAATCAAATGTAACATCATTTTCCTCTTAGTGTAAGTAGAGATAACATTTGCAGTAGATATATAACCGCAGATATAGAATCACAATTTCTGCAGGTGAAAGATATGAAACAGCAGATATAGCCATAGGCTATACATATTAGTTAAAATGTATTTACTAAGGCAGCATCAATGGAGTGTATTCATTGTACAATTACAATTTAGGCATTTAGCAGATGCTCTTAATCCAGACAGATTTACAGTAAGCAAGAACAACACAAGACACAAGGTAATATGCATTGTCACACAAATGGCTGTTTGTTTGTCTAATTGTTTGTGTTCCTTTTTGTGTAACCTTTATTTTGAATGGTGCTCTATAAAGCTTTACATTACTCACTTGTGTTCTGCACCCATTTAGACCTGTAACTTGCAACCTACACATTGTTCTACATTTCAACGTCTGCGTCTCATCGGGTCTAAATGGGTTAAGCTTTGACTGGTGGCGGTTTTGTTATGCAGGTCATATCCTGCCAGTAAACAAAACGGGTGGCCATATGATCCTGTCTTCATTGATTACCTGCAGCAGGGCTAGGTGATTACCTTGACTAATAAGTTTCTGAAGAGAAGGTTGTCATATCTGCAATGCAGTAATTTATGTCTGTTCTGACGGATATATCTGCTCTGCTGGTATAGCTCATTCACATCGTGTTTATAAAGTGCTAAAATTATTCTGGCCAGGGGCAGGTGTGTGTGTGTGTGTGTGTGTGTGTGTGTGTGTGTGTGTGTGTGTGTGTGTGTGTGTGTGTGTGTGTGTGTGTGTGTGTGTGTGTGTGTGTGTGTGTGTGTGTGTGTGTGTGTGTGTGTGTGTGTGTGTGTGTGTGTGTGTGTGTGTGTGTGTGTGTGTGTGTGTGTGTGTGTGTGTGTGTGTGTGTGTGTGTGTGTGTGTGAGATAGAACAACAGAAGACAGAATACATTTTAAGCAAATGTATGGAGTCTTACATTTTCATAGCATCACATCTCATTTGTGTATCATATCAATTTCCATAAGGATTCAGTTATTGTTTGGCAAATTGTAGCCCCAACCTTGCAGTGCATCTGTATGCCATCACATGGGCTTAAGTATGCAAGCTTATATAATGTTAAATATATTGGATTGCAAAAGAAAGAAAGACTCATAAATGCAAATTGAAAACAGAAGTTTCATAAAAATGTGAGGCATATCATGTTTAAATATCTTCATATGTCCCCCAGGACTGCATGGAATAAATCTTCTGTCTTCTCTTTTAATATGAAGTATACATTTTATAGGCTTCAGATATACGTTAAGATACCATACAGCAATGTTTTCCATGCTGTCTTTCAATTTATGCTGTTACAACTATAGCCTAGCTTTATTTTCAGATCATTGCACAGAGCATAAAAAAACATTGAAAGCCACAACAGATTTATGGTCTTTTGCGATTTGATCTCTCTCAAAGATGAAACATTCCTACATTCCCTAGTCAAGTACATTACATCCTTTTGCATTCCAGATGGTTTTGGTGCACATGTGCTACTGCTACAAATAAAAGAGTGTTTCTTTTGAAAGCCATTGCCAAGGCTCTATTTCCACCAAATAAACCCCCCTGCTATTACGGGTATGTTGCCAATGATTTGCAATTTTGAAAATTGACCAACCCTGGTTCCATTCATAACTTCTGCTTCTATTGTGTGACCTGCAGGTCTCCTTTTTATCTGTCTTTCAACATGGAAACGATTATGATTATGGCGAAATAACTGCGATGATCTCAATTCATTGCGATTATGTAATAATTGTGACACCCGGCCGGACCTCTAGCAGTGACGCTCTCACACTCTTAGTCATCTGCTGCTACAGCAACGGGAGATGACTCTTCTTCCACCTCCTCCAGTCTCGCCAGTGACTTCATCCTTTATCTTTTTGAAAAAAAGATTTTTCTTTTTATGTCCATAGCCTTGATGTCTTGCCTTAGTGAATTAGTTAGCTAGGGAGCGTGATAACCTGTTCCATTTGCTGTACATTATTCGTTGATGTCTGGAAGAAAACCACCTAGCTTGTGTGTTGGCTAAACATATATTGAACCAATATTGGATCCTCAAACTATCTGCCAAACCAGCTAACTGCAACCATCTTTTTCCCATTTTTTCATAAATCAGTGTGTATGTAAATATTCAACCAATGAAAAGTATTAACGAGATCGCCTTTTGACGCCTCCAGGGCCAAACGCCCTCTGCGCAGAGTTCGCCTTTTGACACCTTTTTTTTTATATCAATTGATATTGCTGTGTATTGCTGTGCTCAGCCAGACAGCCAATCAAATCATCTCAAATTTGGTACACAAACGCACAAAGCTGGGCATAAGAGGAGCTAGCGCCCCTTAAAAATGTTTTATGAGCCAATGAAAATTGCAGTTTATGAAAATTCTTCTTCTGTTAATGCATACATGCAGAGTCACATGTTAATGACATTTTACAGTATGGTAGAGGGTCATGCCAAATAGCGCTGAAACCAGTCTTACTCCAATTGGCCAAAGGGGGGGCGGCTATAGCAATCGTTTGAAAATGAAACTTTGAACAGGCAAAACTCATGCCTTGTTTGGCCAAAATCCATGGATCGTGTTTACACATGTGTCTTGACTCATGCAGAACACATCTGTCACTATGACCAGTAAGCTCCGCCCTCAGATTTTCTGCCATTTTGAAAGACACATGATTTTCTACCGGGAGTTTTGAGCACTTTACTTGAAACGTTCTACACACAATCTATGGACATTATCTGAAATCCCAGAAGAGAAGATTGTATGTGAAAATTTGTAAAAAGAAAATGTATAGCTGCAAAAAAAAAGCCATGGAACTTGTTTACACATGTGCCTTGACCCTTCTTGAGTACAAGAAGGGACGAGTGACACCCTCCTAGCTTTTTGGGGTTTTTTTGCGTTAAGGTCAGGTCTAACATAGTTTTACTGTGGTCAGGGTTAGTGTTAAGGATAAGTTCAGGTATAGTTTTACTGAGGTTAGGATAGGGTCAGCTATTTAAAATGCTCATTTGTTAATTGAATGGTCTTCTTTCTCTCAACTTCAGTTTTCTATGTTTCTGTGGCTTATTGTGCATAGGCTATTGTAGTTTTTGAGCGGTGCCTAACCGCTCCAATAACGGAGCCTCTGTCTCTCTGTCTGTGTTGTTGAGCAGCCTGCACCGCTCAGTTCACACGGCTGTGATTTTTCTTATTACAAAATAATACGCGAGTGCGCTCCTGGTGCGCATATCCAAATGCACCCTACCTGGTTTTCACCTTAGCACCACCCACCTGAACCAGTCGTTCCGCCGCCTCCGGTTGTCAAACTGGGGTCTGGGGTCCTTGACGGAGTTCCAGAGAGTCCACAGCAAACTTTGTTTAGCATCAAAACAAGCCTGTTGCATTGTGACACGTTGTGAGCTTGTAGATCTGCTATTTTCAAATAGCCTATGCATATAGGTTTCAACTGGTTACGCTGATTTTGCTATATTCTGTTTGGCCCCACAGGAGCAAGGATTCTCTGTCAGAGTGAATCAGGAACATTGATTTACCTTTATTTAATCAGGGAAGACCATTGAGAGCTCTCTTTTGCATTACGCCCTGAGTAGAACATGATCACAACATACCACAAAACAACAAACATCATTTTAAATAATAATATATATATTATGATATATATATCATAATACAAATACACAGGGGCTACCCAAAGCAGGTACAGTCATTGTATAATGCATCCAGTTTCAGAGAGTTCTGGAGCTTTAAAAACAAAGATAAATGCAATGGGAGCTTGCCACACAGCGCTTTATAAATAAATAAAACATTTGAAGGTGGATGTGGCAAGTTTACAGATACGCATTATGCTACTCTAAGCTATTTGACCACAACAATTTGTATCAGAAAATGACTACCCCAGATAAATCAAACCTCTGATACACCCGCAACAGACCGTGACTCTGAGGTTGAACTCACACAGCCCAGTATTGTACAAATATTGATACAAGATATGAAATACTTTGACACAGCATATTATAATTATACACTCATTACTTATACAACAGTTGTTTACATGCTGATTATTTGTAACATTAATTACATATTTACTCTCCTGTCCCCCGGCCACCCTAGGAAACACTAAATCACATTTTGTGTACTTTCCTCTCTCTCTCGCACGCTCACACAACATGCATGTGTGGTGCCAAGTAGTGTGATGTACTGTAGATCTGATGCTTGAATGACACAGATTACCCAAAACATGCATGCATTTTTTATTGATAAATTATGTCGGAATGCCAATCTGTTTCCTAAATGCACAGGCAAACTTAATCAGGCCAATGGCAATCAAGGATAAGACACAGGTGAGGTGGGAAACAAGGATGTGTGGTGGGTAATATTATACGTAGGCAGGCAACAGCAATACACACAAGTTAAGAACAAAAATGTCCAGAATGGCCATCAGGGACAGCCACAAAACCCCCAACCCATGACAACAGCAGATACAGTAGCTATACATGCACACATCCATTCCACATCCAGCTACAGCTATACTGAGCAGATATCAAAGGAAATAAATGTAGTGGTTGAAAGTTTGTAAGCCCATAGCTCTTTGGCTGTAGCGGAATGAAGACGTATGATCTGTAGATTCAACCCAGAGTGAACTGCTAGTACTCAGCAAGTGACACCAACAATTTGATGACACAGGCCGACATATTTCTTCCAGCGAGGCCAACATTGTATTTACACAAGCTATAGCGGGTTCAAGTGGCACAAGCCCCTATTGCTTAATTTATACTCTGTCGTACAATGATGATGCAGAAAATAGCTGCTCTGTACAGGCTGATGCCATGCATTGTTCGGCATGTGACACCATCATATGACAGTATAAATTAGGCTTAAGACATCCTTATCAGCCATTCTCTCATTTGTTCATTCGAGGCCAGGTTTGACACCTTCAGCGGATTAATGTCTGCTGTGATAACTTCATTAGACCATCTCAAATCCACTGCTCTACTGAAATATGACATTCCTGCAATGTATTGGGGGGCGGGGTGAAAAACCTTGTACAAAACCATTTCTACATTGGATCTGAAGCTACTTTTGTGCAAAACTGTGACAAAGTATGAAATATGTAAATCTGACTCATTTATGAAAAAATAAATATGGAGATATGAAGCTTTATTTTGCAGGTGGGTCTCATTATTGTCATTGCTAGCTGGGCATCTGTGCTGCTGTCCATGGTTTTGAAACTACCATTGCTGCTCTGCCTGCATATTATCTGTGTTGCTGTCCATGGTTTTGAAACTGTCATTGCTGCTTTGACTGTATATCTGTGTTGCTGTCCATGGTTTTGAAACTACCATTGCTACTCTGCCTGTATATCTGTTACTGTCCATGGTTTTGAAACTCCGTATCGGCTGCGTGTATAGTAGTACTTTATGTTTGGAGCAAAGTACATTTGATCGGCTTTATTTTGACGTACAACCTTATGCAAAAATGTTTTTATAAAAATAAAAACATCATTACACAATTTTCAGTTAGGAGCAAAATCTTCACTTTCACCCCTATCAATGGCTCCAGCAGAATTGATTCATTGACTATTGACTATTGTTGACATATTTCATTATCCTTATGCATAGTCACCTCGATCTCAGGGTTTATGATTATGAAATAGAATTATGTACTAATTGTGAGTGTCACTTAAGTTTGTAATAAATTGATGGGCTTGTCAATCATAGCTATGGATGTTTCATACTACAGAATGTCTAAAAAAGCTGAGTTCTTCTGCAACATCATTGATTGACACTATATTAGTCAGAAATGGAAACAGGACGAGGTACAGTCAGACATTAAGGCCATAAAAGGATAACACAAAACAGTCCTGTGGGAATTGTTTCCATTGTGTGCGTGCATAATAGTTCACTAACACAACTAACATATTGACAAAAATTGGTCTTGCAGGACAAACTTTATTGAAATAATCTTCAGAAAAGGAAATGAAGAGCATAAATTATTAACTGCACCACAAATAAATGGATTGCTGCAAATCGCTAAAATACACGACCCCATCAAACTGCTATATACATGCCGGTAGATCACATTTGGTCACCGATCAATTCCATTGTTAGGATGTGACACCTCTCCTTTCCGGGAGATATTTAATCTTTAGTGCTTGATGGAGGTCTCCAAAACGGCCTCAGAATGACCCACAAGTGTTACACTGGGCAGCAAGGACCAAGATTGCTTTCATCCACGTCATCCTGTGGATAGGTCTTGGAGCAGTATTATCCTGGAAAAGACCATTCCCACCCGATTAGAAATCCTTCATCACAGGAGGAAGATGAACACTGAGAATAGTTTAACGCTCTACCTTGTCCTCTATTCACCCCACATCATTTAAATAGCACTTTGATTCCCTACTGCCATCCGTGACTTTGGTGACAAGATGCCTCTCTGTTCCATAACCAACCACACAAGAGAATGCCAACAGATTGTCAGCACTGATTCAGGATCATTTTTATTTTTTTCATCGCTAGCACCCACCGGCGCTTATAAAATATGCAAACACAATAATCAAAGCACAACTTTGAATTGTAAATGCCATCAGGAAATGTATTCATCAAACAGCTCTGTGATGTTTTCTGATCCATCATGATTTTAGCTTTAATTCCTTTTTTCATTCACCAGTGTGAATAATGTGAAGATACTGTCAGCCAAGCATTTATGTTGTTTGCAAACAAAATGATTAGTGAGGGCTTAATATCAAAGTATGTGATATATTTCTGATTCAATATATGAATATCATTCACTCATACTGTAGCAGTCTGGTAAACCAAAAAACGAATTCTTCTTTTTTGTTTTAATCAATAATGATATATATATATTTTGAGCTGTACTAAATCAGGTGTGTATATGTTTGTGACTGAGTCCCTACTCTGTATTGGAAAAAGATCAGGATGAAATATTGTCTTTGCGGCTGTGGGCTGTGGGGATGCTTGTTTCAGCGTGTTCTGCATGTCACCCGTTACTTTCCTACCAGAGCTCTAATCAATGCTGTCTTGACAAATCTCTACTAGAGAGGGAATCATATATTAAAGTAGGTAAAGCGTGTTGGTTTACCCTTGCTTGACCCAGCTTCTGTAACTCAAGACGTGTACACTCTTAAACTGGACATTAAACTGGATACATTGATTATGGTGTTCAAGTGCTCATCAACTGTGACTTCATACGTACACGTCCATTCTCTGCTCCATCTCTCGTGTAGCCTATATTTCATTAATCCAGCGTAATAATATATAAATAATGTAAAACTGAGATTAAGGGGAACATTTTGTTTTTGATGTTGATATTCATGCATGGTCTAGTCTCTCAAGCCAGACTACTATTCCACAATCTTCGAATGCTATAGGAATCTGTAACACGCCTCCTGAAAGAACGGAAGCTGTCTTTTTTTTCAATTTCTATTATTGCTAAGCCGCAAGTTACAGTATATGCACGTAGACTAATTTGATTTACAGTAAGTTCCGGTTGACGTCGCATTGTTTTTGTTCACCGCATAGCAAATTTGTTTACATATACAGTAGTCTTGCTAGTCGCGCCACAAGGTAGAATAAAAGATGGACATGCCAAACTACCAAGACCAACAATTATTATACCAAAAAGAACATATTTGCCACTGCAGGTTCCAGTCGTTGGTTTTGGCCGTCTGATGATGTAAAATGATTTCCATTCACAAACCCGGAAATGGTATTGATCCCAGGCTATAAGATCCAAAAAATTAACCAAAAAAGCACATGAAGTGAGGAGATACATATACTATCTATGGTCAAGTCAATGTTATACTAATCTGCTGACACACGATAACCAGACAGCATTGCGAACCACCTCTGAATATCTTCTGCGGGCAACACTGAGGTCACCACCCATAATGTTTGATGCATGGAAACCTTTGGAATGTAAATTATTCTGACAACTGCAGAAAATATCCGACCTGTGAAGGCACCTGAGGAACAGGAGTGGCGGTGAATGTATTTACTGATAAAAAAAAATACTCACACTGAAAGTAAAAAAAACACTGAAATAGCTTCTCTTTTTTTCAATTGATTGAGTTTAAAGGACCATACTGGTGGTCTGCCATGTTTACCACATAGGCCATTTTAGCCTATTGGTTTTGTAAGCGAAGTTCAGAAATGTCAGAAGTGAGCATCAGTGCAAAAATGAATTCTATTTTGATTACATTGTAGGCCTACTGCATGGTTTCTTCCTCATTATAGACATTCATCCACCTAGTTGTGCGCACACTTTATTAAGTTCTGGGAACAACTTAAGGATCTTGTGCGCACACTTTATTATGTAGTGGCCACACCATATCTTGTTACTACAACTTGCTCTATGTCCCTTAAGGTACGGGGCTCTGTGACCCCTTTTCCACCGGTTGGTTCCCAATGGGAACCGGTTCAGTTCTTTTTGGTTCTTAGTCCATGAGCCAGAGCTCCAAAATTGGAACATTAATCATGAATTGAGTGGGCAAAACCATACCTAGATTAGATTGTTATCACCATGAAACTTCCCCAGTTGATTACTTACACGAAGACAATGATTTATTGTATTACAAATTTAAATATGCAAATGAGGCATTATATAGGAAAATATGCAAAAAAAAAATATGGAATGTGGAAGGGTTATCATATATTAATTTACTCATATTGATCTTATAAACAATTTAATACAGGTATAGTTTTGCCCACTCAATTCATAATTAACGTTCCAATTTGGACTAAGAACCAAAAAGAACTGAACCGGTTCCCATTGGGAACTCACTCCTGATCATTGCATTACAGTGTATACAGTTGCAGACACATGAAAGCAGCCAGTGTGTCTGTCATCCACTTACAAGGTGTTCAAGGTTGAGACCTAATTCTTTGTATCAGCAGGAAACCGAAACCGTTGCCAAGGGAACGGGAATACGTGACTGTTGATAAAGAATGTCAGGCAATCAAGAGTGAGCTGGATGCATTGAAGCACAACTGTGCTATATCACACTGTAGCAGCACCTCCACTACTTCTCTCGACAAGGATTTGGTAATCCTGACAGTCCATCTGACATACAGAATGAATGATGCCTGTCGGATTCACTCTTTCGTGATCTTGCGGCTGGTGTAAAATGAGGCATCAGGTCTTTGTTTGACAACCGCACTTCAATGATTACCTATAGTGTTACCTTGAAGATGGGCTTCACAGAGAGACCAGTTTTGTGCGTGAGTGCGTGCTCTTATGGCACAAGGTAAGATACATAATAGACTTAAAAAGAAAAGCACTCAAAAATGATGATAAAAGCTTTTATGGAATAAACTTTGTTTTAAATCTCCTTTTCTTTTTTTAAGTCTATATTTTCTTGTTAGTCTTAGAAGCACCTTACACATTCAAGATGTTTTTAATCTCCAGTGAGAACCCGGTTGGCCTCTGTGTTTTTCTAAGATGTATCATGATTCTTCCTTTAGATTCTTCCATTTCAGCACAAGAGCTCTCAGTTCCTTGAAGTAAACACCTTTTGTGCCTTGGGTTCATTTTCTCTGCCCTTGGTGAGACTTCAGAAAGAATCCTTTAGTTCTTCTAGATAAGATGAGCAAGACATGATCCCACACCACAGCATGCGTACCATCTGCCTTGACTCTCTTACATAATATGAAGCGGTTCTCTCTTGCAGATTTGTGGACAGAGGGAGGAACATCAATTGAGACACCATTAGACTGGCTGTGGAGTGCCACTTCAACAATGCAGGGAGGACCCTGAAGATCCTAGCTTGTCTGTCCGAAACGTTGGTCTTATCTCTGTGTCCACAATAAAATATGTGTGTGTGTGTGTGTGTGTGTGTGTGTGTGTGGCAAGGACATCAACTGAGGTGTACCATAGAGCAATAGACTATTATATGGTGTCAGTGATGTTTGGGGGGCACCCAGGTGACAGCGAAGTGACAAAAGAGACATGGGAATGGACAGGGCTATGACATTAGTTTACATATTTATTCACCGTACATTTCTGTGCATACAACCTCAACTGCTACGCTATCTTGGGGCCTAGGCAATGGATGCCACACTCTTCCTAGAAAATTTGCGGAAAAAACATCATGCTGCAAAAAGAAGCCTACAGACTACACTGCCTTAAACCACAGGGGCTTATTGACAAATTTCAACTGAAAGCTTTCATTTAAATGTAGCCTATAGATCTATAGGCTGATCTATAGATCTGAAAGACAAGAATTCTTGTCTTTCAGTTTCATTTATTTGTCTTATTGTTTCTTCCTGTTACCAACATGAATTGCTATGAGACCAAGTACTATATATCTACAAACCAAGAAGATTTGTTGTTACCAACAACCCGCTGATCAGCATTTTGTCAGCTGCTTATGTACAGTATATCAAAATGGTACAGGTGTAAAACGTGTACCCATTGATATCTCCCCAGGCATAGGGAACGCAAAGAACATGCATTCCCTTAACCCATTTTGACCTGAGATCAGATTCTACAGTTCGACAGTTTTCTAAAAAAGCTATGTTTCTATGCCAGTCATTCTTCGATTTTTCAAAAATAGCAGACCTACAAGCTCGTAGCGTGCCACTCGGTGGCGCGCTATGAGCTTGTAGATCTGCTATTTTTCAATAGCTAAAGCATAACATAATGCTAACACCAAAAGGGGTTCCCGCCCAGAATGGGTTTAAGCTAGCGGTTCTCAAACTTTTTGGCCTGTGCACCCCCTGTTACCTCCCGACCTAGCTGACACCCCCCTAGATAGAAAGTTAAATATATGAATATATTTTTATATGTAACATAATTATATGTTTATCATGTGACATATGAATTGACTGCCTGCATATGTCTACATATATCCATATAAGTATATGTTCTAAATAGGCCTACGCTACGAGACATCTATTATATTTCATATCCACATATGTGGCATATAAGTGCATATATTCTGCATATACTTGCCATATATTGCCATATATGTTCATATATTTAAAATAACACCATAGCACCACCATTAGCCTTTTCATGTCGCGCACCAACTAGAGGGTGCTCGCCCACCACAGGGGGTGCACGCACCACAGCTTGGGAAGCTAACTAAAGGATATACCTAGACTAGAGAAAACCTATTCACTTAAATATTTATTATACCGCATCAATGTTTTACTCTGAAGTTCAAACACAGTGAAATTTTAGCAAAATACTCTGCACTCCCAAAATAAACTGATCATGTTACAGAGATACTGTAGTAGAATTTATACTCTAGCCAGTTTGCCACAGAAAAGAAAAAAATGGATTTCAGATTTGGTTCCAGAGTGGATCCCTGACTTAGCCAGCCTGTGACATCAGTCATTGCGATTTGCGACTGCAGGTCACATTTACTATTCCCGTCAGTCAGTCAGTCAGTTGTTTGGTTGGTTGGTCTCGTGACATGTGAAATCATCCCTGATGTCATCAATATTAAGCCCATATATGGGAATGCCCATATATGGAGATCCCTGATGTCATCAATATTGACCAGCAACTCTACCTCTGACCTCAAACCCTTAGATCTCCATACATGGAGCTGACATGTTCCTGACCTGTTCCTGACCTGTTCCCCATCCATCCTTCCTCTTCGATGTCTCCCTTTTGACTGATACCTGTCCTTTAGTACAGCCACGCCAGGCAGGTGGCGAAAACTCGAGTTCTCAAAAAAATGAAGGCCCTGCCCTACCTGGGCCCTCATCAAGCCCTGTACACTCAAGACACTGCCCCCGCTGCCTAGAGTTCTCATCAGGCCCGAAAATTAACTGTGTACACTGTGCCCCCGCTGCCACCCTTAGATCTCCATAATCGTTGCTGTCGGGAGGAAACGTCATAACTCAATTTTTGAGGTTTTTGATTATTATATTTTGCATAAATCAGTGCTATTGAACACCCTTTGCGTCTGTGTGTTGTTTCGAAAATATTGAACCAATGGAAAGTAGTAAAAAACGCTTGGGACAAAACCTCTTAACTCCATTGGACCCTCAAACTGTCTACTAAAGAAGCTAACTCCACCACCGCTCCCCCTCTCATGCAAGTCATTGACAATATATAAGGACACAACACCAACTTTGATGGCACAGTATTGCGTTGTTTTCAAAATATAAGGTTTTCTTACTTTCCTGAAAAAAATATATTTTTCATTTCCTGAAAAATTAACATTTTGGAGGTGGTTTCCTCCAGACAGCAAATATATAATATATGGAGATCTAAGGGTGGCCGCGGGGGCAGTGTCTTGAGTGTATCCTAGTGACTCTTTGCAGGATTTGTTTTCAGCCGGATGATACCGGTCAGAGGAGGCAATCTCAATCGCTTGATCCACAGTTGGTGCAGCAGAACAGTGGCTATTGAATATTGAATGATGGTCGCCTGGGGAAATTAATGTTGTTGTTTTTTTGCTTTCGTTTTTGTTTTTGCTGTGGAGGAGTTCTATCACAGCTGTGGTCGAAATGACAACTGAAAATAGAGCGGGCTATAGGCCAAAACATGGGCTGAGCGGACGTACAATATTGTAGAGTTATCTATAAAGCTGCAGGCCCTAGGGATGACTCCGCCTCTAAGCCTTTCAATGTGCTCCCTCTTCCTGTGAACACACTTGATGTCCCCATTGGAAAGCAACAACAGCTGTTTGACCTAAAGCGCCACTGTCCAAGTGATGTATAGATAAAGAGCTGTCAACGTATCACAGAGAGAGACGTCCTGCTTTGCAATTGTGAATGCTTTGAACGTGCTGCCACACTGGAGGAAGTATAGAACTTGAACAGCTGTTCAAACCTGCTTACCTTGTAAGATTCGTGACATCAGGGGTGTTTTCCCTGAAGAAAGTTGAGATATTTTGAAGCCAATAACTGCACAGTGCGTGCTGAATTAGACAGAAGTTGTTAGAGAATAAAGTAACAAAAGTAATGTGGCTGATTTATGTTTTCATGGCTGCAAACAAAGCGGGCAGAGACGGAACAATGAACTGAAATGGAAATAGGCCTGACTGCCTCAGTGCTTTCCTGTTGGACCATGGTACCAATAGAATCCTGCAAAGCTTCAATTACTGCTTGTCCCATATTATCTCTACTGTAAGTGCCAGCTGGAGAAAAATCCACAAATGTCTATACTCACCATTTTATGTCTCAACCGAGGGTAAAGGCGATAAAACTAACAATCAAAGCAATATCAAAAACGTTTCAGTATATGCTTTTTAGGTAATTATTAGGAGATTACTGCTGTACAAAAAATCCAAATCATACTGCTCAGAAAAAACAGGAAAGGCTACGTTTACCTGTATGCTCAGGAAGCCAGAAAGGTTGGGTAAACAGCACAACACCCAGTCAGTCCAGAGTTAACTAAGCTAAACATCAAAGTGGAAATGCTTTGCTGCTTAAAACACTTCTGCATTTCTTCACGCTATTTAACATATAAAGTCAGCGGCATAGTTGGTGATGCTTGCAGATTACACGTTCCTCGTCAGGGACTTGCTCAATTTGATTTTGCATTGCACCATTGAGCGTCAGTAATGTTTCAATCACACTGCTTGCCCCATGGGAAAGAGTCCAGCTCCACCCCAGAGTGGTTCCCTGTGATTCAGGCTGCTTCAACCAGTGGCTATAACCTTTACTCTATCAGCGATTTAGCCTGCCTGCCTCCACTGATAACACACTCCATCAGAGAGTGAGGCTGAGAGGAGATGATCAGGGCTGCTCTCTCTGTCACTGTGTTGTGCTCAGGTTGTGGGACCTTCAGTCATTCAGGTCATTCACCTTTTACCATAACCTTGGTAGCCTCTATTCCATACAACCAGTGAACCCTAACAGCTAACACTCATCTACCAAATACTCATAACACTACAGTGTGGAATGGATCCTACTGTACATCAAAGGCAACCTCTACATTCACCTACACCTATTTGTACAGTATGTCCTTTCCCTTGACTCTTGCACTCAACGTACGTGCTACCTGCAGACCTGGACGTTTCTAGAGTGAGTCAGGTCACAACATCGGGATTTTTTACATTTCTGATCAAATCACTTGACACCAATCACTTGACTTTCAAGCCACAAGAACAAGACTTTGGAATACAGTGGTCAGTTGTTCAACTAAACATAATAACTCTGACAACAGCAGGACATTGACAAGTTGAATATGTTCTTCTCATAAATATCGCGTACAGTATTAATTGATGCAGTAATGGAAGTGGGAATGAGTAGCAAGGGCCTGTTGTACTGCTTGAGATAGAAAGCATACATACAGAAATGCATGTATGCATCAGCAATAAAAGGGTCATACAGGTTAGATTGACAAAACATTTGTAAATTAACTTAAAGGGGAATACCACTCATTTTCAACATTTTACCATGTCATTAATATACCTTAGAGGTGTTGTGTGGAAACAATAAAAAAGTCCCCCCCATTCTGTGTTTCCTAGAAAAATCATTAACAAAAAGATCATTAACATGGTGAATCACATCTTGATGACATCATCAAGATGTGATTCACCATGTTAATGATTTTTTTCAGACCTCCAGTTCTAGGAAACACAGAATAGGGGGACTTTTTTATTATTTATACACAGCAGCTCTAAGGTATATTAATGACATGGTAAAATGTTGAAAATGAGTGGAATGCCCCTTTAACTACAAGTTTCATTGTGTGCAATATCCTGTTCATACTGTTCAATAACTTAAATTCTGAAAGACACCACATTTGATCGCCAGCAGGGCATATTGACATACAGTACCAATACCATCATGTCTACATAACTCACTGTGTCAGATGATTCATCAATATAGTGTTTTTACATCCCAGTAAACGCACAACATGACGATGTAACAGTCAACAGCATTTATGTGGCATACATATTCCACCCCCATGAAACGTCAGACATTAATATTCATCCAATTAATCCATGTGTTCTGTATGTGATCACTGTTATGTAATAGACGTTGCACAATTCCTCACACATGGAACAAAATGCTAATATTGTATGCCACAATGTTTGATGTGTGACTTACAAAACAGAATAATCATCAGGTAATGTTCAGTACTTTAGTTAGCTACTGACTTGTGTAAGAAGGCGTTTGATCAGTCAGCACCTCTCTGCTGACAGACTCTCTCCATCTTAGTGTTGTGACTGATTATGTTTGTCAGGACATTGGTGTGTTTGCTGAGCTCTGGCGAGTGAGAATAACTGCCCAAGATAGACAGTCGGAGTGCTATGCTGAATGCCACTTCTTCTTGTGTGATTTTAAATTGAGTTTCTTAATAAAAAAGAAATGCCTTCACCCATTTCTTTCTGTTTTAACCACTCGAACCTATAGACCAATTATTTGACTGTTTCATGTGTAATCAATTCCCAACAGATCTCCAATCCTGTTGTTTTGGGGAGCGCTGGTTTCAGTCCATTCAACCTCCTCTTGTGTGTTGGCTAGTGAGGTGCACCCTAGGACCCTAGGACAATAGAGCATCGCAGTCCCGCCCCCTTTCATGACGACGCCAGGCCCAGGAAATAGTTCCCAATGCATTTTTCCCATAGACATTTCAAAACGTATTTATTTAAAAACCTTTTAAGCGTCGTACAAAGCCAACTCTTGTCGTGACAAATCATGACAACAAACACAATATTTTGGACCAAACATTACATTACATTACATTACAGTCATTTAGCAGACGCTTTTATCCAAAGCGACTTACAATAAGTGTATTCAACATAGGTAGGGAACAAAAACTACTAATCACCAGAAGTCTTTAGTGCATTTTCTGCAAAAACAAGCAACCAAGAGTATACCTAGCGCTAAGGTAAAAGTGCAATATATCAGCTACCTATTTCCTTAAACAGATGAGACAAAATAGCTAAATCAAATGAGCATGAGCTAAAACAATTAAGTGTATCGACTAAACAAGATCCAATAAACAATACAACAATAGAAAACAAGCGTTCGTACAACTAGTTAACAACAAGTAGGTCAGGCAGAGAGGAAGGGTAGTGTTTCCTGAAGAGGTGGGTTTTCAACCTGCGGCGAAATATGGGCAGTGACTCTGCTGTCCTAACATCAGTGGGAAGTTCATTCCACCACTGTGGGGCCAGAACAGAAAAGAGTCGTGACCGTGTGGATCGGCCAGAAGGACCCTTGAGTGACGAGGCAATTAGTCGCCCCGAGGTGGCAGACCGAAGTGGTCGGGCAGGGGTGTAGGCATCGACCATAGCCCGGAGGTAGGAAGGAGCTGTTCCTTTCACTGCCCTATAGGCTAACACCAGGGTTTTGAACTGGATGCGAGCCGCTACGGGGAGCCAGTGTAGAGAACGGAGAAGGATGGTTGTGTGGGAGAACTTGGGGCGGTTGAACACCAGACGAGCCGCAGCTTTCTGAACAAGCTCCAGAGGTCTGATGGCAGATGCCGGAGCACCAGCAAGGAGGGAGTTGCAGTAGTCCAGGCGGGAGATGACGAGAGCCTGGATGAGCACCTGGGCTGCCTTCTCCGTGAGGAAGGGGCGAATCCTCCTGATGTTGTAGAGGAGGAATCTGCAGGACCTTGTCACTGATGCGATGTTTGCCGAGAACGTCAGTTGATCGCCCAGGGTCACACCCAGATTCTTCGCAATCCGAGTTGAGGTCACCCCAGCATTATCAATGGTGATGGCCATGTCTCGGTGCGGACAGCCCTTCCCCGGGAGGAACATCAGCTCGGTCTTGTCCAGGTTGAGCTTCAGGTGGTTTGTCGACATCCACGCCGAGATGTCAGCCAGACAAGCAGCAATGCGTGCCTCCACTTGGGTATCAGGGGGGGGGGAATGAGAGGATCAGCTGGGTGTCATCGGCATAGCAGTGGTAGGAAAAGCCATGGGAGTGGATGACAGCACCCAGAGATGTAGTGTAGAGAGAGAAAAGAAGAGGACCCAGAACCGAGCCTTGGGGAACCCCAGTTGTGAGCCTGTGTGGTTCTGACACAGACCCTCTCAGCATCACCTGGTAGGAGCGACCCTTCAGGTAGGATGCAAACAGGGAGAGTGCAGAGCCTGAGACACCCATCCCCTCGAGGGTGGAGAGGAGGATCTGATGGTTCACCGTGTCGAACGCTGCAGACAGGTCCAGGAGTATCAGGACGGAGGAGAGAGAGTTCGCTCTAGCGGCATGGAGCGACTCCGTCACTGCCAGCAGGGCAGTCTCTGTCGAGTGACCCACTTTGAACCCAGACTGGTTGGAGTCCAGGAGGTTGTTCTGGTGGAGATAGGAGGACAGTTGTTTAAAGACAGCACGTTCGAGAGTTTTAGATAGGAAGGATAGAAGGGAAACCGGTCTGTAGTTCTTGATCTCAGAGGGGTCAAGTGTCGGTTTCTTCAGGAGGGGGGTGACTCTGGCAGTCTTGAAAGTAGAGGGAAAGTAGCCAGATGTCAGAGAGGTGTTAATAAGGTGGGTTAAGAAGGGAAGAAGTTCAGGTGCAATAGACTGCAACAGAGTGGATGGGACCGGGTCCAGAGAGCATGAGGTGGGGCGACTAGAGGTAACAAGGAGAAGGACCTCGTTAGGGGAGAGGGGAGAGAAGTGGGATAGAGAGGGGATGGGGGGGGGAAGAGGAGTAGATGAAGGTAGAGAGGGGGGGGTGGCAGGCAGACGGGTGTGGGTAGTGCGCAGGGCACCAGCCGGGGGAGGAGGGAAGGAGGATCGGATATCGTTCACCTTCTTGTCAAAGAAGTTGGCGAAATCGTCAGGGAGGAGGGACGAGGAGGGAGGAGGGGGTGGTGGTTGTAGGAGAGAGGAGAAAGCTTCAAAGAGTTTTTTAGGGTTGGAAGCAGAAGCCTGAATTTTAGTGCAGAAAAAAGCAGCTTTAGCAGCTGATAGAGAGGAGGAAAAAGTAGAAATGAGAGATTGGAAGGTGAGAAGGTCCTCCAGGAGGTTGCCCTTTCTCCATTTGCGCTCAGCCGCTCTCAGGCTCCGTCTCTCAGTCCGCACTGAGTCCGACAACCAGGGGGCAGGTGGAGTTTGGCGTGCAGGCCTGGTGGTGAGGGGACAGAGATGGTCGAGAGAAGAGGATAGAGTAGAGAAAAGAAGATCTGTGGCGGTATCAGGGGATAGAAGAGCAAAGGATTCAGGGGCAGGGAGAGCAGAGAGAACAGAAGAGGAAAGATCAGTGGAGGAAAGTGAGCGAAGATTGTGACGTGACGGGGCTGTGAGGGGAGAGAGGAGAGAGAGAGAGAGTAGGACATGAAGTAGTGATCAGAGAGTTTCTTACCCTTTTCACTGGAAAGAGGAGTGACAGACAGGTTAGCAATAGAGCAGCCTCTGGTGAAGATCAGGTCCAGTTGGTTGCCCGCCTCATGGGTAGGAGGAGATGGGGAAATAACTAGGTCAAAGGCGGCGAGAAACGAAAGTAGTGGGTCTAGCTGCTTCTCAGTCGGGAGGTTGAAGTCACCCAGAAGGATGAATCCAGAGCCATCGACAGGGAAGTGGGAGACTAGATGGTCCAGCTCCTCCAGGAAGCCACCAGCAGGGCCCGGTGGACGATAAACAACTGCAATGGTGAGCTTGACTGGAGGAGAAACAGTGACCACATGAAATTCAAATGAGGTAGGAGAGAATTGTGACAGTGAAACAGGAGAGTATTTCCATTTTCTGGAAATTAGCAGACCAACCCCACCACCTGTCCGCACGGCTCTGGGAGTGTGAGAGAAAGAGTACACATCTGACAGAGCCGCGGGCGTAGCAGTGTTTTCTGGTCTGATCCAGGTCTCAGTCAGAGCAAGGAAGTTAAGGGAGAGCAAGGATGCTCTCCCTTAACAAATAGTTACAAAGAAGAAAAACAACAAAAAAAGTGTAACCTGCCGTTTTCTTCTTCTTTCTAATTATTTGTTCAGCCCAAAAAAAATTGTTTGTTGTCATGATTTGTCACGACAAGAGTTGGCTTTGTCCACGGCGTAAACGTCTTTAAATAAATACTTTCTGAAAAGTCTATGAGGAAAATGAACGGGATTTATTTTCCGGGTCTCTCGAGGGGGCGGGACTGCGACACTCTATATGGACAAACAGGCTCTGCTGCCGTGATCATGAGCGCACCTCCCGTACTTATGACAGCGAATGGAGGTGTGGTTTTGAGGACAACTGATTTGAATTGCTATTATTGTTCGAACACAACAGAAACCAAGGATTATATATTTCAAGGGCGAGGGATCACAATAAAAATCCTAATCATTCTTCCTCCACACAAGGAGAAAAACAGCATCTGAAAGTTTGATGGGGCATTTTTTTACACGTGAGTGCAGTTAGAACTTTTCCATTGCATCTTATGAGAGGCAGGGTTCTTGTGCTGCCGGTATGCGCGCGCATGCTGTTGCTTATCAGTGTGATGTCGTCTGTTAAGGCGTCTATAGCGTCTCTATTCTGGGGGAACACATTCTTTAATAATACAAGATATAAGCTCACAACGCATTACATTGAGGTGCATTGTAAGCTTGGGGAGGGAACAGATGGTGGAGGTGAACGGAACAGTACTGCCCCTCCACCCCCCCCCCCCCCCCCCCCCCTCCTGCGTCGTTCCACAAGGAAGCATACTAGGGCCTTTACTGTTCTTAATATATGTAAACGTCATGACATCAGCTTGTGACTGCAACTTGTTCCTGTTCGCGGATGACTCTGCTCTGCTGGTCACGGACAGGAACAAACTGCAGGTTGAACATAAACATCAAATCGAACGACAAGCTTGACGTAGCCAACTACTACCAAACATCTTCTTTTCAAACATTGCAACAACGCTGGTTAACACACTGCCCTCCCACTATGGGCGTTTTGGTGTAGAGCACATCAAAGCCTTCTACAAAAACGTAGGTGTTTGTAAAGATGATGCAAGCAATGGTAACAACGGAGGAGGTACTTAAAAAACGGAGTGCCCTTCAACCCCACAAGGCCACTGGCCATGACAATATTCCCTCCAAATTTCTCAGAGACTCTGCCATCTCTATAGCTCCAATCACCCACATAATAAACCTATCCATCAAACAGGGACAGGTCCCCCAAGATTTCAAACTGGTCAAAGCAACCCCCCCTGCACAAGAAAGGGAACAAAGGTTGAAAAGGCCCTCAGCTCCGAACTCGGTAGAACAGCACCTGGCTCGCTGATAACAAACTACAGTATCTTTACACCTGGGAAAAACTGAATCCATTCTCTTCGGATCAAATAGTAATCTCAGCAAGGCAGATGGCTTCTTGGTTAGAGTGGGTGACAAATAATATTATCACAAGAAAAGATGAAATTATCTACCTAGCTTCCATCCTGGAGGCAAATCTTTCCTGTGATAAAATGGCCACCAATGTAATAAAAAAAGTCAACCAGAGAACAAGATTCCTGTACAGGATCGCCTCACTGGTCAACAAGAATACCTTGAAGACCCTAACAGGAGCCCTCATACAAGGTTCCTTCGACTATGCATGCAACTCATGGTACCACAGCACCTCAAAGGCCCATAAAACAAGGCTCCAGACATCCCAAAACAAACTGGTCAGGCTACTACTTGGCCTCACTCCCAGAACCCACCTCACCCCTGCCCATTTTGAAAGTCTGGAATGGTTTAGGGTTGATGACAGAGTACAGCAACTTGCAATGGGTGCTGTTCTACAAGACCCTCCCCCTTTATCATACAACAACAGCTGTGGGTGCGGCTTCAGTTCAGGTGGATCACCACCCATCACCACCCACCTGGCAAACCAGGCATATTTAATGAACTCGTGGGCGTGTCCATAAAACATTTTAACAAATACTGTACACGTTTTTGAAAAGAATATTCCTCCTTATATAATAATACCGTATTGTGCCGAATATAAGACGACTCTGATTATAAGACGACCCCCATTTTTCAAGACTCATTTGTGGAAAAAGAACATTGAATGTCAAATAGTCTAGTCCCAATTAAAATACGACCCCATTCCATGGATATTTCCATTGGAAAGAATGTCTTATATTCATCACAATAGGGTAATACCCGATGCTCATGTTTTAGGGTGGAAAACAATCATCCACAATCAGTCCACAATCACAACACCAGAGGGAGTTCAACAAACCACGTGCAACCCAGATTCGGATCGTATTTGTCGGATATTTGTACATGTACGTCTTTCAATGTTCTGATGAATTGAAAATGGAGGACCCTGATGTAAACAAGTTATATCCTCGGTAGCAGTTTTTGTATTGACCTGTACTTTCTTTTGAACTGTACTGTACTGTACTGTACTGTACTGTACTGTAAATAATATTTTCATCAATCATATTGTCTGCGAAGACAGTTGGTCTTGAGGGAACAAATCAGCTGACCTATAGTAAAGTGGTTATGTTTTGAGGCATTTTCCATTCACAGACATGTCGGCTGGTGACTTGCTGTACGCGCCCTAACCACTTGGCATTCGGGTTGCCCCAAGTCTGTCATGCGATGGCCTCATCTTGCTGCAATATTAATTAAAGCTTTGCACCTTCCATCAATATGCCAACACTTTGTGGCCTCACTTAGCTAGCACTAAAAGAGAGCTGGTCTGTGTCGCCCATCTCCATGAAACTCTTAATGTTGTGGTCCATCTCAGTGGGATGTCCATCTCAGTTGTCTTCTGACAAGGGGACTACACACTCCAATCCTCATTTGGTGTAAATATAGACCACTGTCTGTTAAATTAACACTAAGGATTTTACAGTGTATGAGAGGCCTGCAAACATTGTCCAGATAAGCACTAAGAACCATGACATGATACTTGTGTGCAATCAAGCTCTGTTGCTCTTGCACTTGGACTAACACATTTTCTCTCTCTCTCTCTCTCTCTCTCTCTCTCTCCGCTGTTCTCATCAAAATTATTCTTTTGAATGTTCTGTTGCCATGGTACCTCGAGATCTTTTTTCCTGGGATAAGGATTCTGATTTATCAGGTCCTGCTTACAGAGGTGACACTTGGGTTCAACTTAGAAGGCAAAATTAGAACAAGAAAATAAAGATATACTGTGAAAATACATCCTCATAATTAATTACCATACTGTGAACATTTTACTGTGAACATATAATAATAATAATAATAATAATAAGGGGATGGGGTTCATAATTGTATACATATATATACTATATATTTTTTCCATGTTGGACAGAGACTACAATGGCAATGGCTCAAAGTAAAAACGAAAAAGGGGGGCATCACAGGAGCAACTGTTTAAAATTAAAACAGGGCTTGTCAGTGTATCATAATATTGTAGATTGTAAACAAGATTGACAATGAATGGCCAGTTTTGAGTGTTTGTACCTAACATAAACATGCCAACTATAATGGGTAGCAGCAGCTCAGGAGGTCCAGACTGCTCCCTGGGTGCTGTTCAGTAGTTGCCCTCTGCTCCTAATTGTTAGGATGGGAAAATGCAGAGGACAAATTCCAATTGTGTGAAAATGGAAAAGAGGACACATATGTTTTATTTCTATGCAACTAGTAGGAAAATCTACACAATTGTGTTCACATGCAGGTGCAGGTATGTGTTCAGTGCTCACTCATATATGAAAATAGGACAGCTGGGCTCTCTGTAGGACCCATGATCCACTAATAATGCTTTGTTCTTGCAGACAGTGCTTCATTGTCAAGACTATTCCTAATCCCAGCTCAGCACGCACGCACGCACACGAAGACCATGCATCAAGAAACTGATGGAACATCACATTATTGGTCCTCCGGGCTCTGCCATGGAGAAGAAACTGGGGATTTCTGTGTCCTTAATGGAAATTGATCTGAGCAATTTGTTAAAATAGTGCGCGGGGGCAACAATGGTGTGTCAAAATGGCATTTTGGAACCTCTAACCACGTGCATCTGGATTGGGCAACATCTACTTGTAATAGGCCTATGTTGTAGGTAATTAAGCATGCCCTCTGAGCATATTAGATATTAGTGCCCGGCCGTATGCTGGTTCTGAGTGCAATGCTCCCTCCTTCATGCCCTGCACTTTAGGAGATGGCGAGTTTCCTTTAAATTGGATGCACTGACCTAATCCGCTATTATGCTTTCAAAGACCAGTGTACAGTAATTTCATCACTTTGGTGAGTGAAGACAGTTAAGATAGCCGATTCCTCAATATCATATCAATCAATCACTTTACAGTGCATTACTCTGAGAGGGATCTTTAGCCCATGGAGTGTAGGCTGACATAAATAGAAGAATGGCCTCGCCTGTAGCTCTTTTTCAGTTTCTATCAGTATTCTGCACATGAGCTCTACTCTATGTGTTCACCCACCTCATGAACATGCTCATTCTTAAAGGGCTCATATAATTCATACTGTGAAACTCCAAATCTATAGCGGGTTCTGTGGCACAGTGAATTTATGTACGGCCACCTAAAACCAATAGTTTTTACAAAGATTACCACAGGCGGACAAATACAAAACTAAACCGGTTAGAGAGGATATAGACAGCTATTCAAACAAGAAGGTTTGTCATACGTAAAGAATGTTTCATTGTCACAACTTGGGGGCCATGTTAAAACTATCCTGGTCATTCTGACCCTGTGCCCGTGCAGACCACTGTGCTTGTGCAGACCACTAGATACTGGTTACATTAATTATTGGTAATATGAGAACAGATCCTGTATGTACATCTTTGGTTGTGATATTTCCAAACGGGTATCACTGCTTTGTTCTTCTCTTGTTCTGTGCACCTCCCTGGCCCTCATGTCTATTGGAAGACATTGTCCATATACTGTACAGAACTGTCTTTATTTCAACATTCTTACAGCCAAACAAAATCAATGTAAGGTCACAGACACTGGAAAATGTGTTTGTTCAGCTGATCTTCTATATGGTCCTAATGGATATGGATTCTGGAAATAACAGGTATATGTTCAAATGTGCTACCCAAGCACGAGCGGTCAAATGGGAGCTGGACTCCTAACGTAACAGGACCATGTACCTCACATTGACTTCATATTGAATCATGTCACTCAGAACATGTGTGTCGCACCCAATATAAATACACCAACTAGGAAATGGGGAAAATAGACAAGAGAATGTGAAGCTTCTTCATAATCCATGTAATTGATACATGTAAAAAGATATATTTTGCAACAGTATATTGTTAAGCATTTTTTAAATCGATGATCAAAAATATCACTATTTTCCTTTAAGGAGAGTGGAGACGGGCAGATAGGAATACCGATCAAAGATACTATACATCTAAATTTCACACATACGCTAAAACTAGGTAGAAATTAAAAAAAATAACAGCATCACAGAACCAACAAAGACTTTGGTTCCTTATGAGAAGGTATCATTGGGATTGGTTTTCAAAGCAGTGGACGTAGGTTTGTTACTGCTGGTTTTCTCTGGCGTCCAGGCCCATTGATTGGGTGTAGATTTCCCCAGGCGTATCAACAGTAGGCACAGATCCTAGGGAGAGAAGCTCTTTTCTTTGACTATCGGAGGGAGGGGGGCGTGGGTAAGATTCAAATGGGAGGTGACAAAGTCAAAGCCAGTATTTTTTAATGAGCTGTTGGATGTCACCACAGTAGGCTACAGTGTTTGGAACAAAAGAACATCGGCAACTGTATCAACCATGGATCATTATCAAAGAGGAAATACTTTTGCACGCAGGCTTTAAATTGAGTCATATTTAAAGGGATTTTTCACTTTTAATTTTGTCTTGGTTCATTTCATTGTCTACTCACTACTCAGGCTTATGTGAACACTCCAGACAGTTTCTAAGTTGCTTGATTCAGTACTGTTGAGATATTTGATATTCATTTTACCTGCCCCGCCCCCTTCCTATACAAACCCATTGTACGGTAACTTCAAACAATATTTTTTTTCTTTTGCCTTAAGCCTTTATTTTATATTTTTTATGGAGGGACAGACAGGAAATGGTGGGGTGACATGCAGTAAAGGCCGTCGGGATCGGGAGTCGAACTCGCGGCACACTGCCAGACTGGATTGCCAGCCAAGGTGCCTGGACCACTGACCACTGGAGTTTGGGCCCAGGCCCAAACTCCATTTTAACCACGTTAGATTAATCGGAAACACCTGTCCTTGGTTCTGGTGACTGATACGTTCTAATACGTGAGGGGGGCTGTGTCCAGCTTTGAGGGTATGTGTAAGCACAAACATTGTCCTAAAACAAACATTAAATGCCATTAATAATGAATGGCCAGTTTTGCCCTGTTTGTGTAAACACAAACATTGCGTAAACACAAACATTGATAGGACAGATTCAACGACAACTGACAGTGACACAGGCGCAGATAATGCTCCCTTGACTCAAAGGGAGCTAGGAGAGAGGGTGTGGCCTTCTCTCCCGGTGCTGCATGGTTGCACCTCGGTGGTGGCTGCGCCCGGGGTGCCCCTCCGTGGACTTGTCTATAGCTGGAAGCCTGGAGGAGAGGGGCAGTGACTTGGCCAATCAATGCTGACCCGCCAACTGGAGAGTGTAGTGGTTGAGGGTTGAAACACTCTAAGAAGGTTGGAGACCACCTGATGACCTCTCTTCCAGGCCAAGGCATCCATTAGAAATTGATTATATTCGCATCTTTGATGTATTTACAAACTGAAGATGAAGGTGAGGACGCAAATTCTAATTGGCCGGAATGAGATGATGTATTATGATGTATGATGATAAGAGCGCCCCTCACTTCACACGGGTGTGATTTTTTTTTTAATGAAACGAATAAATATACATTTTTGATGAATCTATCATGGTTAAAATGGAGATGGAAGTTACAATGGATTTGTATATAGGAAGGGGCGAGGCAGCTAAAATGAATATCAAATATCTAAATACTGAATCAAGTAATTTAAAAACTGTCCGGGGTGTTGGTGTTCACATAAGCCTGAGTAGATGATGAAATAACACAAAAATGTTTGAAAGTGAAATATCCCTTTAATACTGTGCAAGTTGCAGTGTCTTTTAGTTTTTGCATATATATTATGCCTATAGTTTGCTCATAACACCATCCATAAGACATTTTGCAGCCTCAGGTTCTGTGGAGTGAAAATGCACTGCAAGAGTGAAGGGGACCCAAAACCAAACCTTGCTTATAGGGCCCTAGAAAGTCTATAGGGGTGGCCCTCTTTCCCTCTGAGTCTAAGCCATGACTGTCACACTCACAAACCATCTATTGTCTTTGGGACAGAATCATGTTGGTGGTCAAATTATTCACACTGCTGCTGTAGCCAATTGTAATACAAGGATTGTTTCAGATTATAGGGGAAATAAATAAAAGCGATGTTATGTTCCTGTGAATAATGCTGATGACATGGCAGGTATTTTTTTTAGGTTACTTTTTTCATTTATTTTTTAGAGCAGCAAAGAAACCCCTCAATGCATGCAGCACCATTGTGCTGGTCCATACTGGCATATCCCAAAGTATAAGGTACAACTCCTGCAGAAGTGTTGCAAATTGACCACAAATTGTGTCATTACAGTAGAAATCACACGTTTTGTATAGGTTTAATTAAAACCCAAATTACATCACAGTGCTCGAGTGCTGCAATGCTGCACAATTCACAAGGTGCCAATATTGTTTCTTAACAGCAAATATCCATTGCACTTTATTTGCTCTCCTCTGCATTTGCCCCAGATATGATTGCAATCATTGCATGGAAACATGTATTCATGATATCGTTCCCATATTAGGCAGGTGGGAGTGGAAGGATGCTGACTGCATGAGTACAGACGCATTGCAAGGTTGCCTGTTCTCTGGTACACAGCAAGATTGTATTCCACCTCGCCCGCAGAAATCGACCGCATTGTTTCGTTGAAGGAGTGGACAAACCAAGTCATGTAACTAATTGCTCGCATGGGCATGCATAGTATTAGGAAGAAGAAACAAAACATGTGTGCGTGGGTGGGATAACTGGGATTCCTTCAATGCGCTGCAGACAAGGGAAGTTACGACAACAAATTGCTTCAGTATCGGAAAACAAAACAATAGTCAAAAGGCGTGTGTTAAGTCTACACCTCCACATTATAGCATAATCAGTGGGGAACGCATATACCGGTAGGTTGTTCACCAGTATAGTTCTCGACCTTGACGATATTACGCTTATAAGGCTATTTCGATTGGAAAATAAGACGGCGTGCGTGTGCGTGTCTGAATTTGACGCCAACCTCCAATGCGTCTGTCTCAGTGGCTTCGAGGCGAGGGAACAGCTTCACATGAGTCTAAACTACAGATTTACATCCAGATTTTACATCCCATTCGAGCCAAACGTCATATCGGAAAAATATATGTATAGCAGCATATTCCTGTGACACAATCCAATGGGCTAAGTGTTTAACATAGTGACGCGTTTACCCTTCGGACGCTGCATGTCGTCGGACTCAACAGCTTTGGATTTGGATTTTCTTTTTCTTTTTCATTCTAACGGCTGGCTCTCATCTTTTTCATCTCTTGGATCGTACTGGAATTAAGGTGGGGTCTTTAACCCGATGCAGGTAACTGGGAGATTGTCTACTGTCTCCTGCTGACACTTTCATGTACAGGCTATTGTCGCTCACGTCCAATGGATTTTTGAATTATATCGTGAAACAAGGCTAAGAAGAAGACTTTATGATTGCGGAATCAATTGTGCACCATCGCGAATGCATCTCGAAATGCGTTAAGACAATGTCTGGAGGGTGGAAATCATGTTCAATGGGTCCTACCCATCAACATCTGCTGTATTAGCCCACTTTCACTGGCTGGGGTAAGTCAATAATATGTGTACAATGGAGTTTTTGTTAATCTGACACTTTTTGTAAATAATTGTCATGGCTGCCTACGGCAGACAGATGTTGACTCGTTGAGTGTTGAGGGTACATGCTATGCCAAAGCTATAGTAATAATAAGCTACTTCACATCAGACTGACTGTTCCTAGGGTGGCCATTTATGCCGCATAGAGGGAAAGTACTAGGCAAAATGTATAAACTATTTGTTAATATGCGTGCAGCGTATAAAGTGTGCACTGATAGGCTATCAGTTCTGGTTTGGATATGGTGGCTCATGTGAAATTGTATAGGCTATACTGACGGTGGGTGATAGTGGGAACTGTCATTATAGGTAAAGTTGTTCTAGTGCCTATTGCCTGCACAACATATGTTGTAAATAAAAATATTCTATATAGAATATTTCTATCTATCTATCTATCTATCTATCTATCTATCTATCTATCTGATAATCTGACGTATTTGTTTCTTTGAATAATCTGCTAATCATGGGTATAAGTGATCAAATGAGTTGGACATTAATTAATGCCTATTTGGGCCATTATAGCCTACTTATAGTTTGTCAGGGACAGCCGGACAGGGCAACGGCAATGTGCTTGCTTATTGGTTGTGTGTGGACCAGACTGACTGACTGCTAAACATCTAGCGGAATGTGGCACATCAAATTACCACAAGGAACCGACGAAATACGCGAACACAAAGCGCGCGCACTCATAATGTCATAGTCTCATTGTGATGTGTTTAAGCTACCTAAATGGGAGGGGGAAATGATGGTGACAAGTGTAAGCCTTCAGGCTACAACGAACGAACGCAGGCGACTTGACTTGAATGAGCCGAGCTTTGAGCTTTCACTATGGCACGGCACGGGCGTGTCTGCATCAGCAGCACGACGCCGAGTGCCCGACTTTCACTAAATATCAGCGGAATCCAGTGTCATCAGTGCAGAATAACCCTTTGCCAAGTGATGCTGATTGCTAACAAGACTGTTTACCACTTACCAGTCTTTGTAGGCCTAATTATGTATCCCACGGACTATACCAATATATCGAGATGAGTGTTAAACAAACTTAGAGGTTGGAGGGTATATCAGACTGTACAGTAGCCTATAGCCCTAGTAGGCTGCTCTAGACTAGCCTACGGTTGGAATAGGCCTTATAATGTGTGTTAGAGGGGGCACACACACACACACACACACACACACACACACACACACACACACACACACACACACACACACACACACACACACACACACACACACACACTGTTGTTAGGCTTATAACTGCATGGCTATGGCACAGTGAATGACTGCTGGGCCTGGCCAATAATTATTTTCCTCCTCTCATAATTTGTGTTCATTACATTATGCTAATTGTCTGTATGGTAATAGGTCTAACGTCTTTACTATTTACAATTACAATATCTAATATTTTTTAAAGACTATACCTGCCAGGGATCTTCATCTTGCACATTTCGTCCATTCATGTAGGCTACTATATATCATTCTTGATACAGACATTTGACAGTACACCAACACAGTACACCAACACAGTGCAGTTTATGATGTCTTTATTTCTTCTTCAGAGTCAAAGTAACATTGCGTGGTAATGCAGTTGAAAGTGTGGATTGTTTCTGAAAAGTGACTTGCTAAACATTGCAAGGTCGTTTAAAGATATGTGTGGTAAGAGATGCATCATGCAGGCATGGAGATACCTTGGTTGTAAATCCATTACACAGAGGTGGGGCAAGGCATCCCGCGTGGCATTATCTGCACCTTTTCAAGATACCACGGGACATCGACCAGTTGAGTTGCTATATCAGTACAGAGCATGCAGTACAGTATGTGTTACTTATACAGCAGCTTGCGGGGCTGTAAGAAACCCCTGAATAGCAGCTGCACCTTCCACATACGCCCTACTTTACTCTTACTGAGACTGGATGTTCTTGTTCAGCGGTGGGCTTCATGTCAGAAATTATGCAGTAAGATGACATAAAAGGTGTCACAAGGTCTGGATTTTGTTCCTTTCTCTGACAGGTGCCTCGTTGGTTATGGAGTATTCAAAACGTATACACTATAAATTGGCAAAGTTTCATGGAGTGAGCAAAGCAATCCTGCTTGGCCAGGGGCTTGGTTAACTTTTATTCACAGTTAAATGTTGAAATTATAGGGTTGTCCCGATTGGATAGGGTGATCGGAAATCGGGGCTGATCACGTCATTTTCAAATGATCGGAATCGGATCGGGAGCCAAAAAACGTGATCGGGACATCCCTAGTATCAATGTTATATCCATATCATGATATTAGACTGGATATTGTCTTTGATTTGCGATATTGTACTATTGTGATATGGCATAAACGTGTTCTATAAATATAAATATCGGATCGGGAAAAATCGGTATCGGCATGTCTCAAAATCAAATAATCGGAATCGGATCGGGAGCAAAACAACGTCATCGGGACATCCCTAGTTGGAAGTCAGGGTTATCAGCAGAGTGAGCAGAGTGACCTGGCTGATTTTTGGTTTCTAAATGCCAGGCCATATTGCATGGTGCATTATAATGGTTTAACAAAAGTTATTTTTGGAATGGGCGTGACGTAAGTGAAGTTTATTTTAGGCTTGATATTCTTGAGCCTTATTGGATTTGTGATCGTAATTAACAGTTTGTTTTACTAGCATTTGCATTGAGCGAGGTTCATCACTTCACAGCCAAAGATGTGAAGTGTTGCAAAGTGTTGCAGGATGTTAACAGAAGCTCTGGATACTGGCGTCATGTGTTTTCCTAATGAATTTGGCTGTGGAACTCTATCAATTTTATGCATTATTGCCATTTGCCAACATCTCCATGTATAGTATTGCCAATACAGTTGAGAAATAACTGTAGCACACGTTATCTTGGTAGGTAACAAATAATAAAGAGATTCAAAGTGGATGTGTGAGGAGGTTTCTGCTTTCTAGGTTGCTTTACGTTTACGGGCTACAGGGTGAGATTAATGGGGTCTCTCTGGCTTGCCAGTCTGTTGCATTGTGTTACAACAGCTGCTCAGGGTGCTGGTGTCATGTGTTAGCATTATGAAATCAGGACTGATATCAGCTACAAAAATGAGAATAATAGCAACTAAGCTATTGATCCTTATGTAGAAGAATAAAAAGGCAAATTACGGTCCTATAAGCTTGATTTATAATACGTTGACATACAGTACGACCATTCATGTACTGTATATAACAGTAACTGCAGGGCGCACAAGCCTTACTGCATTTTTCTCACAAGAATTTGAGAGTAAGAGTTCAGCACCATGGACAGGGACCATCTCATTTTGGAACACACAACTAGAAAGGAGGGGAGGCGGTGGCTCAGGGGTAGAGTGGCCAGATGGTAACCGCAAGGTTGCCAGTTCGAACCCGAGCTCCCCCAGAGTTAGTGTCGAAGTGTCCTTGAGCAAGACACTGAACCCCTAATTGCTCCTGATGTGCTGGTTGGTGCATTGCATGGTTTCTGCAGCCATTGGTGTGTGAATGGGTGAATGTAATGGGTGAATGTAATGCACAATCTATGTAAAGCACCTTGGATAAAGGCGCTATATAAATGCACCATTTACAATTTTTAGAAAAACTCCACCAGGCCTGGCCAGGTTATTGTGGCCTCCTGGTGGTGCTATAATATATTTGTTTTTGTTCCAAAAATGTGTTTTGCAAAAATCCACCTGTTGGTGACGCTATAACAGGCCAATGTGAAAAGGGTTGGATTTATTCCTCAGCCTAGTAGGAAAGTGTGTGAAAATGTTCTCTGACGGCCTACAATGTGTGAAAACGTAAAAAAGGCTTTTTGTTCAAAACGGGCCAATCCTGCAAACTTTGGAAGCCAATGTTGGCCAATTAGGATGGAATATGAAATATCGGACAGATCCGTCTTGGTCACATGACTATAGAGATACTGCTTACCAAAAAACAGTTTTACAAAAGTCGGCCTCCTGGTGGCGCTATAAAAGGCTGATGTGAAAAATGCAGGTCAAAGGTTTTTCTTTGGCCTTTATGGAGTTTGCATGCAGAGTTTCACGCAGATCGGTGCACTTATAGGTAAAAATGTGAAAATCTGCCTCATGTGGTGCTATAACAGGCCGTTCTGGAAAATGTAAGGCAAAAGTTCATCGTTGGCATCCAGGGAGTGTGTGTGTAAAGTTTGGCATCGACCGGGCCAACGGTGCCGGAGATTAGCTATACACAGACGGATGGACACACGGACAGACTGACGGACTGAGTCCAAAACATACTCTATACATGCCTTCGGCCTGGTGGAGACAATAATGAGCAATACTGTAGTGTACATTATAAGTAACTAGAATATTTAGAAAAATTGGCACTGTACTGTACCTGTTAATCTGTCTCCTTGACTCCGATGATGATAACGATAGTTATGGGGATGAATCACTGCTTATGCCAAGCTCATCTAGAGTGGCAACAGGTGGAGGATGTGGGTGAACAAAATATACATCTACTTTGGGCAGTTTAGATGGTGCTTGCTTGTTCTTTTTTCTAGTCAGTATGTTTTTATCTCCACCTTTGTGTTTATATCCAAAAGTGACGAGCAATGCCCCCCCTACTTTTTCATTGGTCTGAGCAAACACTCAAACCCCCTGAGCATAACCTCAGTAACTGCTGAGAGATATCTGACAGGTGCACTGCGAATGCTGTGGTCACCTTGACAACACCTACCCAACCACTTATAGAAGATACAGTATATGATTAATAATTATATGATTAATCAAATTATAGAAGTAATTGCAGTTAGATTGTTTTTAATAAATTATATCTAGGTCAGTTACAATGAAAAATAAAAATAAAATATATTGTATTTGCATGTCCAGTCAGTGGTTATAGACATGTGTACAGTATGTGCACAGCACACATGTAGATGAATAAATATGAATGAATAGAATATGAAGAGCAAAAGCAATACTGTATATTCTGAGACCACAACAATGCATTGACATACATACATACATACATACATACATACATACATACATTGACATCTGTTGGTAGATAAACCTATAATGATGGACTACAGAAGCAATTCAGTTACAGTTATGGTTAGTAAGTCGACTGCTCTAAAATCTAAATTAAGCAGATCTACAAGCTCATGAACTCATTGATCTGGTTGTAGATATTCAAAAACATGATTCTTATCATATGACTATGATGCTGCAATGTCCGTAATTTTGACTCTTTCCTGTACTGTATGCAAGAGATATACATAGTACTCTGTGCTAACCTAAAATAAAGCTCAATGGCCTGGGCCGTGGCTCAGCGGTCCAGGCACCTTGGCCGGTAGTCCAAGTCTGGCAGTGTGCCTCGGGTTCGACTCCCGATCCCGACGGCCTTTACTGCATGTCACTCCCCCATCTCTCTCCCCATTTCCTGTCAACCTACTGTCTGTCCCTCTATAAAAAATATAAAATAAAGGCGAAAGCCACAAAAGAAAAACATTAAAATAAAGCTCAATGTGATGGGCTGGTTGGTCCCTTGGAGTTCCCGAGCCCCCGCCCTCCCTGAAGCTGTGCCCCTGACAAGTAAACATAAGGCATTTTGCCTGAAATAAAGAATCTAAGGATTATCAAAGCATCTGTAACGGATTACTGAATATGCTTAATGAAACTAGACAAAAAGATGAAAGATGTAATAAACACCAAAGCACAGAGAGAAATGAAAGTGTTATTCTCATGTGTGTTTACAAAACTACAGAATAAGCAGCAGTATTTTAGTACAGTAGAACCTCATTTAACCGACCCCCATGAGAATGATGGGCATTTGGGAAAGTGAAATGTTTGGATGAATAAAACAAGCATAACAATATAGGACTTGTTATCAAGTCAATGTGAATATATTTTGTTCTACACTGATTACAGAAATAAAACAATGAAATATAAAAGTACAAAGCTGTGCAAGAGTACTGCATTGCATTCAAAGGGGTTAATGAATAAGACTTCTGAAAAAACAGCTGACTATCTGATACTGATGCAATACTGTCCTGTCAGCATGTCTGACTTTATCAGGGACACATAGCCTATTGCTTTCAATACACGATTTGTGAGACTCTTAGCCACCCGATTCAGTTGATCGCTAAGTTTGGATGATCGGGGGGGGGGGGGGGGGGGGATCACAAATTGTAAAGTAAGTAAGTAAACTTGAAGATAAATTACATACAAGCCACAGAAAGCTTGACATAATGTCTGTTTATACACCACTTAATGTCTAAGATGTGGATTGAGCAAAGAGCTTGCACTGTGCACTAAATACTTCCATGACTAGTGAATTATAGCCTACCAAAGTAAAACTAGAGGGGCCTCTCCACAACGCAGAGCCAAAAGTCATTTCACTTCCACAAAGGGGATGCCACAAATGCTCCACATGTCACTGTTTGTTTATTGCCTAATGTAATTATTTTCCCACCAATAAGGCACAAATTGGTCTTATGAGCCATGTGACAATGACTGTCAAACAGGGTTTTGATTCTCCGTACCTTTTGCCTGTAATTGCCTTGCGTGAACATTTAATAATGAACGCAACATCTAATCATGCAATCGCATGTTGAGGGTCCTCTATGAAGCGCATCTCCAACAGTTGCACCGTCTGTCAAACTCAATATCCTTGTGTCCTGACAGCTGCACCCCATGACTGAGACAGTCCTGGGTAGACAAACAGGCATGTGTTCTGAGGACCGTACTGTACTAGTTTATTTATTTATTAGCAACACAAATTTCACTTTCACAAAATCTGAATATGGAACATTGCACCTCGTTGCCCCTCAACAGAGTGATGTGTAGGCCAAGAGTAGTATCATTCTTGGCTTTGGTGGGAGTGCATGGGACTACTTCTGGCATAAGATGATAAAGTGTAGAGAGCAGTAGTGATGGTTAAGGGTAGGTGTTACATGGATGTCACGAGTGAGAGAGAGAGAGGGGGGGGGGGGGGGGAGAACAGAGAGAGAGACTCTTGTCGCTGTATAAATGTCGATGTGGTCGTAGTGTGCTCTAGGGCTGTGCGATATGACGATATATATCGTATAGAGACGATAGAAAATGTCTATCGTAGAAAATGTTCTCTATCTATCGTTTATATCATCGTGTCGCATTACGGCAGTATTTTACGTCACAGCGCCCAGCCACGCTGTGCTGTTATTTCATAACAAACATGAAGGGAGATGATAGCTGACAAGATTCAGACCGGAGTAACACTAAAGTAACCGGCCATTCACTGTTATAAATGCAGGTTTCATGTTGGGTCAAATTGATAAACTGTGTGAGCCACTCATGTTTTACACAGTTGGACAATTTAGCTTGTCCGTTGGGTGCAAACGTAGTCTTCTAGCGCTTTCCTCTTACCTGTGCAGTCCTCCTGCTGCGTGTCTTCTTGTTTTATTGTTCCAAATAAATTATTCCATCTGAAAAGTCCTTAATTCAGCAACAGCTTCCAACAACAACAACAACACAAGACGCTAACTTAAGTCATCATGTAAAAAAAAACTCGACCCATACGCCCAGCTGGGCATGGAGAGTTGACGACGCGGTCGCGTTGTCTCTCACTCTATCGCCTGTAGTCAATTAAACATTGTTAATCTTCTCAACGTGTTTAACAAACTACACTACAACAGAAGATTTTGATTCCCTACACAGAGCTTAAAATGAACTGAAACAATTGTGTGGCAGTGAGTGACATGAGGTATTCTTTTTTTCATTAGACAATTTAATGCAAACATAAGCCTGTACTTCTGTGTCTGAATGGGAAAGTCTTATTTATTTATTTTTGCTTTTTAATTCATATATAATAATAATAAATAATAATAATAATAATACAACATTCAATAATAATAATAATTATTATTATTATATGTTTTATTTTGTATTCATTTTGTACTTGCTTTAGGCCTCTGTGCATGGGCAGGGCATCAGTATTATATTCATATAATTAGACTGGATATTGTGATTTTACATATTGTAAAGTTTGATATTGGCATAAGTGTTCTTTTCCTGTTTTTTGAGTGGTGCAACCACTATAGACAGCTGAAATGAAATGAAATGAAATCTATATTTACCCAGGGTATCTGGGCTAAGCTCAAGAACTTGTTTCCAGCCAGGCCCTGCTCATAGAACACATTTCATCGTAGTGGTTCAATGCCTTGTTCAAGGGCACTTCAGCGGTGGCTATGTGTGTATGTCCCTGTATCCGAGCACGGAAATAGCATAATTATGAGATTTAGTCATATCGCCCAGCCCTAGTGTGCTCTTAATCACTTCCAAGAACCCTGTGTGGAATGTGGGTTGATATGAGATACACCAGTTGGGCCCAGCGGTATGTACAAGGCTCATAAACACAACTTGACTTATATCGAGCTTCTAATGGCTTGACACATATATTCTGCTGGGGAATGCATGTCAATCTCTGTGGAGAATACAGTATAAGGTACAACACCTAATCATTAGAACCTGGAGGTATGCTAGCCGGCCTCCGCTTCCCACTGAGGAGAATGTGGGTCATTAGATGGCCATATTACCCATGGCACCTGTGTCACTCAAGAACCCTTGTTATGTGGCTATGCTGCCATTGGCACCTCTTTAAACGGTTGTTCCTTGTGTTAAGTGTCAATACCTAGTCTAGATAAGCATTTAAAGAAAGAGATATGATATCTTGCAGATGGGAAATTATAGCTATGCACATTATAATGGCCAGCCACTCAGTGAGGATGTACACTACTAATTGCAACGTCTACCATTTACCTGGAGGTGACATTGATTTAGAATAGGCTTTCAGTTGCTGCGTCTGATCATTATTAATGCTATTCTACCTCAACGGCGTGTCTCTGTAGGCCGTCAGAGAAACCAGGAAAGAAACCAATTAAGAAGCCTATAAGCTCTCATACAAAACTTGAAATGCATAACACATATCATAGTTATAGTGCCATTGAATAATGCATACGAATATAATATCTTACAGCGGTTAGGCCACATACCCAAAAGTGTATAGTGTTTTTTCCCATCCCAAGCTATTTATATAGTATTTATATTTGATAAACTCAGTTCTCGGTACAATATAATATTGAGAAAACAAATACCCTTGTAATGCTTCATATTATGTCCTGTTATAACCTTTCATATTGATTTGTTGCACAAAAACACATATATGGCAGACTCCACATTAGACTACACCAACTGCCTGCTGTCCATTAAAGGTTAGGTGCCTGCTGCACAATAGTACTGTGCAGCAGGTTGTACAGAGCCTGACACTTCTGCATTGTATTTGCCCTTTTTGGAGAGCTGTCTGCTTTTAATACAAAGTACTGTACATGCTGAACCCTGGCTGCATCCCAGACTGAGATGAGAAGTCTACAGACTGAAGAATATTTCTCTTGCCATCCTCTTAACTGGTTATCCTTTCAGAGGGATTTGTTCCTGGTGATCTGATGCAAGTATACTATACAGGAATTGGGATATTCTTCACTGTATGCATGCAATAGATATTCTTTCTTTCTTTCTTTCTTTCTTTCTTTCTTTCTTTCTTTCTTTCTTTCATCCCATTATGCAGGGCATCTCAAGGCAATTCAATGTAACAAATGTAACGCTGTTTGTTAAATGTATTAGTTATTACATTTCTCCATTCACTTATAATGGGGAAGTTCGAAGACTCCCATTCAAGTTTATTATTTACTTGGAGACCGTAATTTACAAAACTTGGAGAGGAGGTTCATAATTACAAAAAGTAATTGCAAAAGAATGACATCTGTCAGCCTCACGGTGGCGCTATAACAGAGCACTTACAGAACCGTAAGTCCATTTGCGTCTAGAAAGATTTTCCACCATTTAGAATTTTCTTCAAAACACACTTTTTGCTCTTCCACCTACAGATTTTGTCCAAATCTCACAAACATCGGTACACATGATATCTGGACCTATCCGTATCGTTCGGCCATAATCGCCTTCCACAGTTAGTGGGAGGAGAATGACATGCCGAGGGTGGTTTAATCAACCGACAGCCAAATGCAATTCCATTTTTAACTCTAGGGGGCACATACATCAATAATATGATCTATTAAATCGTATTACTCAAATTGTACATAATTTGGTGTTCATATATTCGAACGGGTAAGGACTAGTAGTTCAAATGTTTGAAAGACACATTTTCCATCATCACACGTTATTGTTATTTAATTGTACTGTTGAGGATACAAACTAATACATGGAAAAACTCAAGTTGTCTTGGGTGATTCATTGTAATGGAGGAGGACTGCCAGTTTGACAAGCACAGAGTACAGAAAATCCACGTTGTTGTAAGTAAACTAATAAACACCCTAGCAGCCAGCCTAGCTCAAAGCAACAAAAATGGAGATCATTGTTGTATTTTAGCTGAAAATCTGCAACAGGCCAAAATCCATGTAATAGCTTCTACTTACAGAAGGCTTTGATGCTTGTATTACTTGATATGTATCTAAAATGCATACAAGATCTACCCATTGATAATTCCCCACCGCCTTGAGGTTCTTGAAACAATACCCCACATAGCAGGTTTATTACAAGGTTTGATTAACTATATCGCAGTGCCATGCGGTTTATCACTATTTCAATATTTTAGACACCTCAGAACTCTAAAACATTCTAACTCCATTCCCCCAAGATCGAACTCTTTTGTTGCAGAATAAGTTTGTGTAAATTACTATTGACCAGGATTCTATAAAAGTCAGAGATATACAGTAGAACAGGTTGATTACGTTCATAGCTGTAAGTCCCTGTGCTATTTCACAATCTTTTGTGTCAATATTATGCCCTAGAGTCTGAAAAATAGCAGATCTACAAGCTCATAGATCATATGGTCTGCTATTTTTGACGACTGACATAGAAACATAGCTTTTCCAGAAAACTGTCAGGATGTAGAAGACATTTTTAGAATCTGATCTCGGGTCAAAATGGGTTAAATGAATATTTAATAAGTGTGTGTGTGTGTGTGTGTGTGTGTGTGTGTGTGTGTGTGTGTGTGTGTGTGTGTGTGTGTGTGTGTGTGTGTGTGTGTGTGTGTGTGTGTGTGTGTGTGTGTGTGTGTGTGTGTGTGTGTGTGTGTGTGTGTGGTGTGAATGGCCGGCATCTGCAGGGGTCAATAGGTCAATGAGCATAAGCCACAGGGGTCAATGGTGTAAAAAAACAGCAGGGTCAGTTAGTGTCCTTGAGCAAGGCACTGAACCCCTAATTGCTCCCGATGTGCTGGTTGGTGCCTTGCATGGTTTCCGCCGCCATCGGTGTATGAATGTGTGTGTGAATGGGTGAATGTAATGCACAATCTATGTAAAGCGCCTTGGATAAAGGCGCTATATAAATTCACCATTTACGATTTGCCAAAATGGCTGCTGTGCATATACCCTATTGTCTCATTGCATACGTTCTGTATTTGATTTATGAATTTACAAGTTAACTTCATTGATATTTTGTGGCATTATACACTGAGAAAGAGGTACAAGCATCCATGTGTGACAGTTCTGGTGAAGAAAAAAAAAGATATAAGATATATACGGGCGGCGGTGGCTCAGGGGTAGAGTGCCTGGATGGTAACCGTAAGGTTGCCAGTTCGAACCCGGGCTCCCCCAGAGTTACTGTCGAAGTGTCCTTGAGCAAGACACTGAACCCCTAATTGCTCCCGATGTGCTAGTTGGTGCCTTGCATGGTTTCCGCTGCCATCGGATAAAGGCGCTATATAAATGCACCATTTATCATTTAATGTGTGTGTGAATGGGTGAATGTAATGCACAATCTCTGTAAAGCGCCTTGGATAAAGGCGCTATATAAATGCACCATTTACCATTTATATCTTCTTTATGCTATATTTAGAATGAACAGTGTGGATAAATGGAAAGCAAAGGCTAGAAAGGGGGATAATGGGCCTGGCCGACCCATTTGTACAACTGGCGAACCCTACAGTATATGACTTTTATCTTTAATTATTAAAACGGAAGTAATCAATCATGAACAATGATTCATGAAGAAAGATCCCGCACTCTGCTCTTGCTCAGCAGCATCAGTTTTATTTAAATTGACGTGACATTTCGGCCCCTCTGGACTTTCATCAAGAGTGTGAAGATCCAGAGGGACCGAAACGTCATGTCAATTAAAATAAAACTGAACCTGCTGAGCGGGATCTTTGTTCATGTATCTTTGTTCATGACTGCTGCTGCATGCATTTTGTCACTGTCTTGCACCTGCATCTGAACAAGGCGGATGTTATCTTTGGAAAGAATGAAGCTAGCATTTAAACATACAAAACAAATAAAAGTAAAAGGTTTGTTATTGCATCTAAAAGCTTTGCTCACTGCCTTAACCCATTCTGGGCGGGAACCCCTTTTGGTGTTAGCATTATGTTATGCTTTAGCTATTGAAAAATAGCAGATCTACAAGCTCATAGCGCGCCACCGAGTGGCGTGCTACGAGCTTGTAGGTCTGCTATTTTTGAAAAATCGAAGAACGACTGACAGAAACATAGCTTTTTCAGAAAACTGTCAGGATGTAGAAGACATTTTTAGAATCTGATCTCAGGTCAAAATGGGAGCGAGAATTTGTTGAATTCCAGTATGTGAACGTGACAAATCATATAGTGCAAAATCTCACCGGTGGAGAATAACATGGAGAAATATGGAGAATAGCATTGGGTCATCTTAAAATCGTCTCTTATAAGAATTGTGGTCCAACAATAAACAAACGGTCTCTGCGATATTGTCGGGGAGGTGTCTCTGTATCGTTTAAGACGGTCAGTCAATCATATTCTGTTTCTAGCGAAAGTTTAACGAATCCGGCAGCAGTAACATTAGCGTTTTCTCTCAGTCAGTTGATTCTTCATATCCATATTTGTGAAACCGCCGGGATGATTTGTTTATTTTTCAAACAGTTCTTATATGAGGCGATCCCCCTATGGGGATTATAATACAAATAAATGAATACACAAATCCATGGACTTAGCGCCCTCTAGCAATATTGACGTCAGACTTCAGTCTTCTCTAGTATCTATTTAACATGCACATGCATATAAAGATTACGAGCAAGCTATGGGTAGACTCTGTTTAAATCTTCTCTCCTCGGGTCTTCTCAGGATACACACTCTGACTTATTCATTTCATCCAGGCTCATACAGTATATATCAGTTTAAACCACCCTCATATCCTGTTGTTGGCTTCATTGGTATCCCAGACCCCCCTCGCCATGTTCCTTTTTTGCTCCTTGACCTTGCCATATTTCCCCCTTACGAGACGTGTGAGTTTCGGTTTGTGTATTGCTTTGGCTTCTAGCCATGATGAGAGAGCCAAACCGGCTCCCAGAAGTTATCTTATCTCGATTGTTCAACTGGTGTTTTTGCTGACTTTTAATGCTGACTCTACCCAAACTGTCCAGTCCATCTTGTCCTTTTTTCCCCCTGTGTTGTTATGCAACAATTGCAGAACTCATAACTGAACAATTACTGATATCTTTTACCATACTCATGGTAGTACATAACCATTTTTACTCTCAGTATACTGTTGACTTATACTGTTGACTTCCTCATTTTACATTTGCTGTCTGCCACTACACTGCTTTTTTGTATGATGAAGTAGGGCATTTACATAATGAAATATGGACATACAAGGTTTCTGCCAGACAGCAACACAATCTTATATTGATTTGTTGGGACCCAAGTCAGTCCACCCGTCACTTTGACACGCTGCTCATCCAAAATGACCATCCTGCCTCCGCTACGGCATGCAACACACATTCACAGAATCAAACCCGGCGATTTTATTAAGATAAGCAAGAAAGTGGATAAGCTGGCCATTTGAAACGAGATTACTTTATCCATGCTTTTTAGAAAGTGATTTGTTGAGGTCAGGAAATGACTGACACTCTAGTCTGATTTATAATTGGTTTTATATTTTTTTGTGCACGACACGGGATCACAACCACAGTTTGTAATCACTAATCAGCCATAACGAGTTAGCTACAGGTGCACCCTATCTCATCTTTTGCCTTCAGCCTACCACGTTATTAGCGTTATTAACACTTAGCACTTAACAACACTTAACCCATTGCCGACGATTAACGTCAATTGAAGCCTAATTTTGATACTGACGCTTAACGCCATTGCCGACGGCCTTCGGCAATTGAGCTTTTATAGCGCGTTCGATTGCTTGAGCCAAAATGCTACTCACGTTAGCCGGTTAGCTAGCTGTGTTGTTAGCACAGCACTGGATCGCCCATCTTAGATCGTCGTCGCCATAAGAATCCATTCTATCCATTTCTTTCAATCGCCTGTATCTCCTATTCCTTGTCCCAGATGGCATTTTGGTCAAAACAGCGTTTCTTTGACGGCACAAATCGGACGATGTAGAGCTCTCCAGAGCTCTCCAGAGCTCCGGTCTGGCTTCAGATGGTAAACAAGGCCTGTCCGCTCCGTGTAGCTTCCTAGGTTATGACTACTGCTCATGGACCGGAAATGGCGGCTTTTCAAAATAAGAGCTAAAATTAAAAAAATGCTGGCGTGAATTAGATCCTAATTTTTCAATAAATGCTAGCGGCCTAAGTGTTAAGGTAACCTACATAGCGGAGAGATGTCTCGCTCCATAAGAAGTAGTTGACTTCTGTACTTCTAGGGTTTGAATACATTGAAATACATCATATTCAGCCAATTGCAAGCAAGCAGACTAATACAGTGTTTTGCCTGACAGACATGGATGACATTTGAAAATGAAAAATATTCCGCGGATATCTGGCCCTGCCTCCTTGTTTACAAACATTTCAATTAAATTAACCTGTTTCTATTTCTCATGTTACTGAAAACATTGCTGAGGGTAGACATTATACTTTTTCAGTATCACATTTACCAGGTGTTTGCAGCCATCTAATTGGCTGTTCTGCCTAGTTACATTATTCCAAGCCCTACTAAATGCAAAATGTTCATTATATGTACCATCCATGTTACTTTAGTAAAGACAATTACTTCCACCTGGCATGCAAGGAATCTGACCACAGAAGGGAAGTGAGTTATGTGACTGGACGTCGGGGAGGCGCCATGACGCTCATCGGTGGCAAACCTCGCACCGGAAGATCGATGTCTTCTTTGATTTCCCAGAAGCTATTATTTTACAATGGATCTCAATCATTCAGAAATAGTGTTTGTTCATATGCTTCATGTCCACTCAGCTCCATGGACTCCAATGTATTCCACCAGAATTTCGGCGGCAGTTTGTCACCCAGTGTGACGAATCTGCCGGCTGGTATTGCAGGGTAGAGGAAATGACGTCGGTGACCTTTCCTTTCGTCAGATTCCTTGCTGGCATGAGTCTCCACGCATTCCCAGGGCCTACGTAACTTGCCTACTTGCCAAGACATGTGAGGAAAAAAAGGGATTTAAGCGTCTGGAAAATTTGCTCCAATATAGTAGTCTTTCTGTGTTGTCTTATCGGTACAGTTTCTGTGGGCCATCATGTAATTTAACTAGATGAGAGAGAGATGAGATGAGATATACTGTATTAATCCCAGAGGGGAAATTGAAGCGTTACAACAGCACAATGTGACACATAGAAAGCTAAAACTACTGGACAGACAGAAACACAAAAACAGACAAATGGGCATAAACCACACAAGACCAGCACCACTAAGGACCATATGCCATTCGGGGGGGAGGAAGTTCTTATGCATTGTATAGTCTGATAGCAGTTGGCATAAAAGAGAGTCTGTATCGTTCCGTGTGCATCCTCGGGGGGAGTGTGAGCCTACGGCTGAAAGTGCTCACCCTATCCTGCAGCACACCATAGAAGGGGTGGGAGGGATTAGCCAGCATGGAGTCCAGTTTGACCCCGATCCTCCTCTCCGCGACTGACTGCAGGCTCTCCATTCGGAGGCCAACAGAGCTGGCCTTCTTTAGATATTTAGATACTTTCCTCAAATGTACTGTCAACCAGCTTAAAACTACTACCAGCTCATTAAAACTGACATTGACAAGCACTGTGCCTCGCTGAAAAGTTGATCTAATTTGAACACAAAGCACTCTGAGGCAGAACCACAAAAGTGGCAGCGTGTGCTGAAAAAGGATGGTGGCGCCATCAGGCTACTGTAACGAGCGCTACAGAACCATTGAAAACATTCATGGCCTTTAGCCTAAATGTGGTACATTTCCACCAGAAACTACTACGTATGACTGGCTGCTTTAACTTATTTACATTCAAATATTCTGTTTTCAGGACTGAAAACAAGGAGAACTTAAATCAGACAATATGAGAAGACACCCAAAAACACCCAGTTCCAATACACAATAGATCTACAGTTGGAGGCCATCGATATTGTCCTTTTCTTTTTGCTGAGGTTTGCGTGATCTGCACTAAAGGACAGTTAACCCATTTTGGGCGGGAACCCCTTTTGGTGTTTTAAACATTATGTTATAATTTAGCTATTGAAAAATAGCAGATCTACAAGCTCAGAGCTTGTAGGTCTGCTATTTTTGAAAAATCGTGAAAATATTTATTTCAGAAAACTGGAGGATTTAGAAGATTTTTTTTTAAATTTTGAGGTCAGGCCTAAATGGGTCAAATGATAAGGGACAATATCGGTGGCACCCAATTTACTTTTTTATACTGTATATGGTGTATGCTGCTGTTATTCAGATCATATCAGTATACTGTGTACTGTAGAGTTGAAATGAGTAAAGAAGGACTTTCAAACCCAAGAAGATGTAAGTAAGGCGTTTCCAAAAGCTAATTCTCTTTGAGGATTCTCTGCCCTTTGTAGCACAGTGGCAGCATCCTGAAATCCTTATCATTCTCTGCCCTTTGTAGCACAGTGGCAGCATCCTGAAATCCTTATAATGTTCCTCTGGAACACTGGCTACTCTCAAAGGGATCAATTTCACACCATGCAGCCACAGCCAAGCCACAATGCAGCTACAGCCAAATGTTAAACAAACTATAATTACTCTCTACACAGTATGGTGACTGGTCCTATAATGGCATTATGATGTATTTTATTTGTGGGTTTTGTTCTCTCTGTGTGTATATTCCTGCACTATACCTGCATCCAGTGATCTTGGTACAATATAGAAATTGATCTATTGAGATTCTGACGTTCAAATGTACATATTTTTTGTTTTGATTGTATTGCTGTATTGTTGTATTGTGCTTTCTGCTTTGGCAATGTAAACGTATGTTTTCTCATGCCAATAAAGCCCTTTGAATTGAATTGAATTGAATTTTGTGTGTGTGTGTGTGTGTGTGTGTGTGTGTGTGTGTGTGTGTGTGTGTGTGTGTGTGTGTGTGTGTGTGTGTGTGTGTGTGTGTGTGTGTGTGTGTGTGTGTGTGTGTGCGACTGTGCGTGCATGCGTATCTGTCATTCACATATCTCGGAGAACTGTCCAACTGATCGACTTCAAACTCGGCCTGTGTATTGCAGAGGACCCGAGGGAGTGCGGTGCTAGCCTCGCGTTGCGATACTAATATACCACTGTGCTGCACTGCGTGGGGGCATATGCATATGCATTAGGGGCGGATGAAGTCTGGCTGCGCCAGGCTAGTGCGGTGTCTAGTCGGTCGGAGAGGCGGTTATCCAGGACTGCCGATCAGACCGATATGCCCATAATATTGTATGGGCATGTTGGCATATGTGGAGGTGAAATCTCTGTGTGTGTGTGTGCGTGTGTCTGTGTCTCTCGTGTCCATATATGGGCATATACTGATGACATCAGGGCTCTCCATATATGGGAATAAAAGGGAGACAACAAGGACATATGGGATAAAAGGGACTCGTCAACCAGATACAACGGGTACTCTGACAATGGGTACACCCGGTTATATTGTTATGCATTATTATTATTATGCATTCTCAATTTGTTATCGTTCACAAGTAGGTTATAATTTGTGATGGGGCAGCTTTTAGGACAATATCAAATGGTCTTTGTTTTAAGTTGGCATGCTTTGTCATTAATCAGCTAGAGTTTCTCTGTTTTAGAAAGAAGAAAGAGGTTTTCCATGCAACTTTCATGATCCAATCCTATCCTATGTGCAGAGCTCCCTTTAAGGGCTTCTGCAGAGGGCAAGTGGGTGACATTGACTTGCATGAGATGTGAACTGGAAAAACAAAATCTCCACCAACATAAACTTGACTGTTGACAGAAGAATAGCAGCAGTGACATACTGTAACAATACCCACAGCATACTGTACCTGTCTGTCAAGATGCTTTGAAACGTGGCAAACAAACACCCTGCTGTACACATTTCACCAAATGTTACAAAGGGGTAGAATTAACTTTGTGTGGGCGGAAACAACCAGGAGGTCAGCAGGCTACATACAGTATTGTTTTGATAATAATGCCAGGAAGCCCATGTGTATGATTTTGATAACAATAAGCCTATCAAGCCTGATCAAAATAGGATAACAACAGGAAGCGGATAATGACATTTCTTCTTCCAACTCTATTGGCTTTGGCAATATCAACACATTGTCTTGTCTTGGCTCAATGCATTATTCCTAGCATATAGCCACTGTTACTATAAAATGGTGCTCATTTATTTATTTCAAAGTGCCTCACTGGTGGCCAGGGTTAGCAGTGGAACATATTATTCATAAAGCAAGTAAGCCACCTGGAAGGTATCATTCAAATGGCCTGTCCAGCAGAC
>NC_136792.1:16318407-16383407 GCF_951216825.1 Electrona antarctica | reverse complement strand
CTGACACAGGAGCGCAAGAGGGGCTCAGCTGGGGGCTCGTTGGCCTCATCACTCCTCATCTGCCAATCAAAGCAGACATCAATGGATTTCAGTTGATCACTAACCACTTTCTTTACTGATAAGCCATACAGTAGCCACGACACTCAAAGGCAATTAAAGTATAGTGTAGCAGCAGTGTAGTAATCGTGGCTAGCCGTAGCTAAATATACTGTACACATCAATACTTCATGAGGACTCTCAACGCTTGAAAACTAAATATTTATTATGAGTATGTATGTCCACGTGTCTGTCTGCATAGACGATACCATGGCAGTGGATGTCTCCTGTGGGTCTTTTTCTGTTGGACGATGGTAGCTGCCATCTTCAGGTGAGGAATCGTTTTTGGCCAGGCTGGGAGATGGTGACAGAGCCCTGCAAGGATGGCAGGAAGAGAGCAAATGAAAGACAGTATTAATGTATACCCTTTCAAACAAGGCCTGTTAATTCCTTGACAAACACCAGAGGGTGCAAGCGAGAACAATACATTCACATGATATTGCTGTAGCTCTATCATGACATTGCACCAGTGGGGCTTAGAGAACAGATATTGTATTTGGGATTGTGAGCATTGTGGCCTTTGAATCCTTTGTTTTCAGGAGGTAATATTACAAAAAGAACAAACAAAACAAACAAAATCACACACAATGGCTACCTGCTGTTTCACATCAAATCATCATAGGACTAAATTCAGTAAACTACAACTAATCCTCGGGAAAGATATTTGTTTAGATTGACAAAAGGTAGAATCTTACACCTGGGATCAAAGCAGTGCTATGGTGGCTTTTGTGTGCTTCGGTAAGCAAAGCTTTTCTATTGAGGCAGCCATGAGTGCAATTCATCCAAAAAGGGAGTGCTTCACAAAAGACTGAGCTGAAATGTGAGTCAATGTTTTTGGGGAGTGGAAAGAGGGAAAAGTCCATTCAGCTCAACTTTTATTGGCAACAAAAGGAGAGAGAAGCAGCCTTGTCATTTGTCATCCCATGTTGTCAGGCACTTATTCAGCCCTACAGAGCTTTTTACTGTCTGGCCGCTAACCATGCACGTCCAGGTGTACATTATTGCAAAACGCTGCCCCCCACACACACACACACACACACACACACACACACACACACACACACACACACACACACACACACACACACACACACACACACACACACACACACACACACACACACACACACACACACACACACACACACACACACACACACACACACACACACACACACACACACACACACACACACACACACACACACACACACACACACACACACACACACACACACACACACACACACACACACACACACACACACACACACACACACACACACACACACACACACACACACACACACACACACACACACACACACACACACACACACACACACACACACACACACACACACACACACACACACACACACACACACACACACACACACACACACACACACACACACACACACACACACACACACACACACACACACACACACACACACACACACACACACACACACACACACACACACACACACACACACACACACACACACACACACACACACACACACACACACACACACACACACACACACACACACACACACACACACACACACACACACACACACACACACACACACACACACACACACACACACACACACACACACACACACACACACACACACACACACACACACACACACACACACACACACACACACACACACACACACACACACACACACACACACACACACACACACACACACACACACACACACACACACACACACACACACACACACACACACACACACACACACACACACACACACACACACACACACACACACACACACACACACACACACACACACACACACACACACACACACACACACACACACACACACACACACACACACACACACACACACACACACACACACACACACACACACACACACACACACACACACACACACACACACACACACCTGCGCATCTGGAACACGTGACATACATGTACTACCTACTGTACATGTATGTGCACGGTTCGCAGTCAGCTGACATGACATCGGCAGCTGACATGACATCGGTAGAACAAAAACTCACCCCTCAAGGACGGCACCACTTCCTGTTTCTCCCTGGGGTCCTGAGGCAGCATTCTCAATCACCGCGGCAACCACACATCCAGCCTCCATGATGCTGCCTTACCGCAACAGCCCGCTGTCGAGAAAAAGACAGGGAGTGTGTGTGGGTTAGTGAGTGGGAGGGAGGCAGGGAGGGAGGGAGGGAGGGAGGGAGGGAGGGAGGGATAGAAGGTGGGTGGAGATGAGTGGAGTGGAGAAAAGGACAGGAGAAAGACGAGTCCACCAGATGCAGCAAACACTCCCTCAAGGCTAGAATTCAAGAGAGTCATCTTTGATGACATCATGCTATGTAGGCTAATACCGAGAGCTGCCCCAGTGATGATGTATGTGAGGATGATTTAAAGCGTTCATGGCATTCACAACCTGGGGTGTTACAGTATATTTACATTTGGTACTACCTGGTAATGTTACAAATAGGCATAACATATTCAACTTCTAATTGGGTTTTAAACCTATTTTATAATTTGGCGATTCAAAAATAGCCAATCTATAAGAATTTTGAAGATTTTTGCCTATATTGACACAAAATATATAAATAAATGGGATGGGATGGGATGGGATGTGAGGGTGAAAGTTGTTAATTGCTTTAATCATTCATCAATAGATTAAATAAGATAGTAGAAATCTTAACTATATTTTATACGAGGAAGAGCTTATTACTGTACTGTACATCCTCAGAGGTTTTATTGTTGTTATGACAGCCCCTGTAGTACATCAGAGGGACCTCGGATCATCATCACTACAAAGTTCTATGTGTACTGTAAACAAAGGGAAGGAATGCCCTGATAGAGCGAAACCAGACTTGCACTCCTGCATCGTTCCCATCGACTTGCATGTGGATGCATTGATAAGAATGAAGTTGGCCTTCTGGCTTCTCCGCTAAGCACCTTCCCACAATAACCACCGTTGATCAGCACAAAACCTAATACTTCGTCAAGTTTGGAGTGAGTTTGGAGTGATTTATTTGCCGTATAGTAGCATTTCTCTACCAGTACAACACGGGAGGTGTTGTACCACCCCCTGGACCTTCGCCACGCTGACTGGCTTCCACAAAGCCTGCTGACTCAGCAGAATGTGATCAGGCAAACACACAGTCCAAAAGACTCTACTACACACACATCTCATCTTTCCTCTCCAATGGACTCCGTAACCTCACTGTGTATGAATGAATTCGTGAAAAGAGTGGATTAAGTTAGCTTTGACAGAAATTGCTTCAAAACACATTTTTCTGGTTGTCACTTGGGGGGTTAGTCCTTCCATACAAATTAACACAAGTGTGTCAATGATGCCTGTATCTAAAATTACAAACTTCCATTTCATGGCTCAAGATCAAACAATATCAATGCCTGTTATGCCTGTTATGATGAACATGGTGGACCCTATTGTAAACAAGTGTAATGCTTTATGCCTTTATGGTGTTGTCCACTCCACACGTTAACAGTTTTGTATTGAGTTGTGCTTGAAATGTACTGTAATTCTCCAATATGTCAATAAATACTTCAATCAATCAATGATAAATGGCAATACTGTAGAAGTATGTTACATAGTATTGAGTTCATTGCTTGCTTGGTATAGAGAGGACAACAAAAAAGAAACCATGCTGACAGCACAGTTGCAATGTTTTGACTACATTATACAAAATGGAGCCAATAGCAGTTATATTCATTCCATGACACAGCACAATGACTGACAATGTCCTTGATGACTATACTGAATGATTCCTTTCAAATACAGGTCTCATAACATGTGCTTCAGACAGAGTGCAGCTAGTAGCATGGATTCCTAAAGTTTCTGCCTTCCTGGTCAAACAGTCACTTGCTTTTGTTTTCCACCTGAAAGAAAAGACCATGCAGGAGGAGCTTAGAGCAACAGAGAACAATATACAAAGAGAGGAGTGTCCTTAGCATCTCATGATGTTATCGAAACCACCTGGGAAAAAAGGATTATTTTGAAAATAGCCTAATATGGGGTAATCTTTTGAAGTTTTAAAAGAAAATAAGTTGGGGAGAGATTGTTACCATAACGATAACATGTAAAAAGACAAAAGTGAAAAGCCTATCATAAGGAGTCGGACACAAGTAAAGTAATGTCCGATAACCTTTGTTCACATAATCTGTCTGAACAGGCCATATTGAAGAAACAGTACTGTAGTACTCTTCACTCTTCACTGACAGTTCATTGAATGTCTGAACAGATGATGATACTTCAGCGCACACCCTCTTGTGGCGGTGGCATCACTGGCTTTGTGCACACCTGCCAATGGTACCTGTAGCTGCCTCCTGCCTGCCAAGTCACGGCGCTTCAACCCTCAACCCCTTCAAAATTGTACATGCAGCTATGCCCTCCATGCCCTCAGTGCCCTTTTACTTGACCAATTACTTAAACAAAGTGAGCGACACCCACAGCCACAAAACTAGAGGTAGCGTAAACAATGATCTGGTGCCGCCCACTTACAAAACAAATATTATGGGTAAATTCACCTTCCGCAGCACTGCTATTCAGGTGTGGAATGCCCTGCCCCCTTCCCTTAAAACAAGCAAATCACTGGCCTCCTTTAAAACAGACCTACATTTTCACCTGTCAGCAGGTCAGAGGGAGAGGAGGTGACAAATTACTGTTTTAGATTATTGTTCATTGACTATATGTGCTGTTTGCATTTCTTTCTTATTGTCTAATAAAATATTCAATCAATCAAAAACCCTTCCACTCTCAGCTCCTAACACACTTCCTCCTTCTTCAACTCACTTCTGGCTGTTTTATAGGGCTCTTGCTTAGTGGCCTCACCCAACCCAGGTGCAGGTCTTCATTACTCAGTCAGGTTGTGCCAGTCAGTGGAAAGATAAATATATGAATACATGCAACTCAACACTCATAAATAAATCACAGCGGTATCACTCAGGAAAACAACAATATCACTTAAAAACATGCAAAATATACAAAACACAGCAAAAACACAAAGTCACATAATAAATAAATAAATCACACCCGTGTGAACTGAGTGGTGCAGTGTTGTCACACACTAACCATAGCAACCATGCTCGTGTTTTTGGTACGAACAAACACGGGTACACGGGTACAAAGCCAGTTGTTGGAGTGGTTTGCAAAAAACCCAAAACACATCTACATTTCCACCGGCTCCGTTTTGATGTTAAAAAGTGAAAGCTCTATATTCTGATAGCAATCATTGAGTAGAAAAGAGTTCCAACCGCGCCTCTAGCCTATGGCAGGCCAGTCTGGTGCATCTCAGAGGCAGGACAGGTTACAGGAGGAAAGGAGGCACTGGAGCAACTCCAGTGCAATTATCAGTCAATCAGTAAAAAGTTGCCTTTTTACTTGCACCCTGATAATACAATAAGGGCTTAAACTGTCTGAGTTGCTCCAGTGCCTCCTTTCCTCCAGTAATCATTGAGTGTTTGATCAGTAACAGGGGTCTCCCCATCTCTCCAGCTATTTAGTAAACAGAAAATATCAGAATATAAAGCTTTTAACAAAAAATAATAAATGGAATTACTTCGTTGCACACCATTTAATTTATGTACTTTAGTACTATGTACTAAATCATAATGAATTGAAAATGGGCAGGAAGCCACCATTTTGGTGAGCCTGGTCTAAAAAAATGTTTAGCATCGGCCAACAATTTCACAGTTGCGGCACAATCAAGTGCAAACCCCAGTGAACGATACCCGTCTGCACACCATGGATAATTTAACTCCGGGACGGTAAAAACGGACCCATAAGTGATTTCTAATCAACAATGACTTTTGTTTTACTACACTGTCAGAGTTTAAGCCAAGGCATTAGGTAATCCCTCTTAGATGACACCTTACATCATCAGTTTAAGCATGAAAGAGAAGGGGGAAGTTGGGGGAGTTGGGGAGTTATACTGTGCCATACGATGGTGTCGCTTGTATTAACTTGAAAATCTGTTCTTGTCAGCGATGTCATTATAAACTACCTTCACTATGATAGTTAAACAAATTAAGATTTTTCTTAAATAATTTAGAATCTTTGGTGGGTTAAGTGGTCAAACTGGTTAAGTGACAGCAGGGCTCTGACATCAAGAAACATAAGGCATCTAGCACTGACGTCTGATGGCCTAAATGGTATTCTGGGAAAACTAGGGCATCCTACACAATCTTGTATGAATGTGAAGAGAAGAGGGAGCTGCAGCCAGACACATTTACTTACTCCAGCAGGTTTTCTGCACAGCACATACAGAGGCAAGAGATTAATACCCAACGCATCCGCTATGAGAGTTTGTGGGACGTTGGGGAAGGAGAAAAGGTGCAAGAATTGCTGTGTAATGGCTGTCATCTATCCCGCTGTAGCAGCAGCCAGAATGTTCGCCTCAAAATACCCTTGCCCTCATTTTTTCCGCCAACCGCTCCGTGGGGCGGTTCTTGTATTCTTGTAGTTGTTTTATAAGATAAGGTTAGAAATAAGTTTAGGGTTAGGCATGGTTTTACTGAGGTTACGTTTAGGAATACCAGGTAGAGACTGTTCAGAGTTCGCCGGAATTGCACCCAGGGTGACTGTGTTTTGAGGCGAGCGTGGTATTTACTGTAGCAGCATGCACGCATATGCATGCATGCACAAACACACGCACGCGCACGCACGCACGCACGCACGCACGCACGCACGCACGCACGCACGCACGCACGCACGCGCGCGCGCACGCACGCACGCACGCACGCACGCACGCACGCACGCACGCACACACACAGACACACACACACACACACACACACACACACACACACACACACACACACACACACACACACACAAAAGCCATTGCTGCAATGTTAGTTCCATGATCATGTTCTTGTTCCGAGTCCTGGAATGCAGTCAATAACAGCCAGAGACGCAGTGGAGAAAGGCCTGCGGTTGCTATGGAAACCTGGTGGGTCCATGGTGACTTGAAGCTGCTCCAGAAGGAGGATGAGTAGAAAGAAGACAGAATGAAAACCTTGCTACCTTTGACTCATCATCAGAGCATCTGCCTCAGGGTTTAGGGCTGGCATCACTGATGTGAAAACACCTGTGTACTTTTATGTAATGCCAGACACTAGGCTACACTGGTTATATAAATAATGTAGAGAACTGGAGATTTATGTAAGCTTTCACACTGCTTACTACTATCAGGGAGAACTATATAATCCCATAATCTGCTTGAAATCGACCAAAGAGAGATTAAGTTCATCTTTATCTGACCATTGATTTCTCTTCACTTCTTAGTGAAGATGAAGACAAACATTCATCAGTTGTTCATGCCGCACACATGCCTGTGTGCCGTTTCAGATTGTGTTTATTTTAATGATCAATCAATCGATTGTGTTCCGGCTTGTATCAATGGAACTAACATAGTATACTTAATTTGAGATCCTATTTATCTGTATCACGAAAACATATTATCACTGCCCACCAGTGGGCCCTGGCCCACAGACTGGGGATCACCGCCCTAACCACTTGCCTATCAGGTTCCAACATCCCATCTTTTGCTGTGCACTCAACAAGCAGTTCTAGTTATTATAGGGATGCCTAAATATCACATCCTTAATATGATTAATAATAATAACCCTAACCTTTTGCTGTTTGGCAGTGGAAACTAATCTAGATATTTATTGGCTTATGGAAAGTGACATTCTATTGTGAAAATACATGCTTTTTCTCCAAACACAAACCTGTCAGTTTACATCAGTGCAATACACACCCTTTTTTTCGTCGTCGTCTTCTTCTTTTTTTCTTTTTTTTTTTAGGGTCCCTCCTATACACAGGTTTGTCTTTAGTTCAATGTACGTCATAATGTGCCTGGCGTTTAATGTTTGTCTTGGCACTTGGTTTGTTTTACATCACCAAATCATGACATGAGTTCAAACATGAGTTAGACTTTAATATATTAGCGCTCCTCATTGGTGTGATTATTTTTTTTTAACCTATGATGATATTGATTTCTGTTGTTATTGTTCATGTCTATGAATTGATTGCATAGGGCCTAAATGGAAACAAGACCGCAAGGACTTTTTTTTGGTGCTATCCATTATTCCTAATTCCTAATTAATAATAGATTCATATAGCCATTATAGATAACACAAATTGACCAAGATTCAGAATAGGCTTAACCTCAACTGGACAACCTTCCTGGCAAAAACACATAACATCATCACAGGGTAAATTACCCTAAAACTAGTGCAATTTGAAAAAATCATCTGTATCTGTATCATCTTCTCACCCTGCAGGCCTGATAGACCACTCACTGTGTTGCAGCAGAGGCACAATATTATTCTTCCTTTCAACTTCAGTGTTGGTTGTTTGTGCTACATGCCCAATACCAAGCCCTTCACACTTGTTTTGGGTGTGTGAATCACACACCCAAAACAACCCTTCAACTTTTGTCCAGCACCAAAAAACCTGCACCAAAAACCTCCAACTCACATTCATGCTAACTTAAGGGCTTCAAGGCTTGTAGTAGCCTACCTTTAACTATGGTTCTCAAAGTAGGGTCCGGGGACCCCCAGGGGCCATTGGGGTGGCCCGGGGGGCCCAGCTAAACAATTGGTCGTTTGTAACCAAAATGAACACAGCCCTGGTCCGTAACTGCAAGAGTATGTCCTATTCCCACATAGGTAACAGGTACGGTCGCCCCACTACTCTACCTAGCTGTAAATAACATCAGAGTTAACAAAAATAATGCCGTAGTAGTCCACTTACCATAATGTGAACCCAGGCATGTTGAGTAGGCTACACCAACATTTTATGTTTGAAATGTTGAAAACACTCCTTGGGCTAAATACGGCCATAGCCGCCCAAATGTGCTGACATCATAATGGCCATATTTAGGCCAAGGAGTGTTTTTTTGCAAAACTAATACTTGGAATGTATTCAGCATCATGAAAACCCCCTAGTTTGACATGTCACATGCTACAAAAAGCATGAGGAAATTTTGAATATTTTTCCTTCTATAGGTTGTTAATGGCATGGTCACATATTATGCCAATTGTGAAAATTGCTCAAAATATGCAAGTAGCATTTGGCAGTTTCTACATGCTGGGGACCCATGCTCAACATTTCTAACATAAAACCTTGGTGTACTCAACATGTCCGGGTTCACAATAGGGCTCTATGGGCTGGCAAGTAGACTATAGTCTAGTATTGACCATATCCTCGGCGGTCGGCGCAGTAGGCTACGCCGCTATATTGTACTTCCTTTGACTTCTTTTTCCACCGTCTACTCTACACCAAATTTCATTGGCAAAAAATAGGCAATCTACAAATCCAACTGCTACGCAGCGGCATACATGTCGTGTGTGCTTGTAGATCGGCTATTTTTTTTTATCAAATTTGGATGCTGGGGTTCACCGTTCAAGATATTTTACACTGTAGTAGGCCTGGGTTCCCAACTTGAGATAATCATATGAGGACCATCCGAATCCGATGCATATCTGGGGACTGGGGACAATGTCTCCTTGAGATGAACAGGTTGAGAATTAAAACAGCCTACCTGTAACTGTTCCAACAGCTCGCTGCTCCAGCAGAACTCTGTTGCGTCTTGACAGCTTGATTTTAACACTGCGATTCTTCTGCATTACACTCCGACCACATAGCGACTGTCTCCGGCAGATCACCTTGACAGCAGGTCATCATTGTCAAAGGTATAGGACATTCATTCGATCCAAATTGTAGTTCTACTGTAACTAACTGTAGCCTACGAATGTACTGTACAACAACCATATCATATCGTCACCACCACCGGTTCGATCCTGTGGTAGAGTGAGTCCGTCAGTCCGTTCCGTTCTCGTCTCTGAGAAGAATCTGCCTGCACTCGACCATGACGAGCGCGCGCAGCAGTGGCGTGTCCGCGCACGTTTGTGTGGTCCATTAAAAAAATCACTAAAATGAAATCTTTCTGAGTTATTATTATTATTATTATTATTATTATTATTATTATTATATTTTACTGTGTAGGCTTGTAGCCTAGTTTGTAGGCTACGTGAATGTAATGTTATAGGACCATTAAATTAGCCAATTACCTATTCCAATAAACTACAGGTCAAACAGACCAACTTCACTTCAGAGTTCAGATGCATGTAGAATGCAGATAGTTGTTCATTTGTTTGCAAGCCTGAGAGGAGGAATTTGAACAAGAGTACAAAGGTCGATCATCTTGAAGGACCTCAGTTGTGTGAGTGTGTGTGTGTGTGTGTCACTGTGTGTGTGTGTGTGTGTGTGTGTGTGTGTGTGTGTGTGCGCGCGCGCGCGTGTGTATGCGTGCGTGTGTGTTTGTGGTCTGCATGGTCAAGTAGTCTGCATTATACTTGTAAGGGTTACAGTCTTTGACAGAAAATATATAATGCTGTTTTATATAGTCTAGTAGTTATAATGCTGTTTTATAGTAGGCCTAGTTATTGTGGAATGTGGATTTATGTATTTTTGGTCACTCAGTTCATCATCATGTGGTTTTCAGAGTATGAATATGAGTATTCTTATGTATACAGTAGCCTACTAACAAGGAGACCATGATGACATGGATGGTTGTGAAAATGTATACTGTACTAGTGTACTTCAGAGACAAAGAAAGTAGATTACCAGCTTGCTATATATCAGTAGGCTACATAAAAACTGAAATTCCCTGAACTGATTCTATCACTCTTCTTCACTCATAGCCCAACACTTACACCTTGTGTCCAGCTGTTGAACTACACCTTAGATCATAATTATGTTAATCTGAAAACAGGAGAAAAAAAAACAAAAAAAAACAAAACAAACAGGCTAACATCTTTTCATTTCTTTTATTATATCAAAATACAAAAATTTGAGAGGAAAATTTCGAATGGGACTAAGCATTTGAAATGATATGGCGACATGAATACAACACTGCTTTCATATTCTCACAGACATGCCGATAGATAGATCATACTGTCCATCATGCGCTAGGCCTATTTCTACATCATTATGGGCCACCGGAAAGCCTATGCATTTCCCTATACATTGTTATGCCATTTTCCTAGAGCTGTGGACTGCAGTCACAAAGCCTCTATTCCCCACAAGCCTACTGTAGTTGCCATTAGGCTAGAATGATTCCCTCCCCCCCACCCCCCCTTTTCCCCTTTATTATTATGTTGCTCAGTGTCTATTTCTTTTGAAGAACAAAGTTCCATGGCAGTTGAACATGAGGAGTGAGTAACAAATGATCTGACAATACAGAATTCCCTGGACAGCAGTGGCAAACGAGAAAACCAATACAAGTTTTTATACATAAGGCTTTGGTACAGCACCATACAGCATGAGTTAATTGCTCACAAAAAAAAGTGAAGCCAACTACCTGATGTAATGACACAACAGAATGTCAAACCCTGAAAAGAACTAAAACAAATAAACGAAATGACTAACAAATAAAAACCATCAGGTCATTTTTAAACAGACAAAAGTATAAGAAGTGTTATGTTTTTGTTTCGAAATATTTACATATGAACATTTTTGATACATATTTAAATTGAAAGAACATTATGGAAACAGATTGTACAGAAAAACAACATAGAATACAGAATGTAAACATGTGATGTACAGCACAGATTTCAATGGATGAAAACGACATGAAATGTAGTACATTTTCTTCCTTTAAGCACTACTTAGTTTGCTTGAGTATGAGCATATGCTAAAACAGTCAACAATGTAGTGCTTATTGTAGCCTACAAGAATAATACATTCTAGTTTATCAGTGCTGGTACACATGAAAAAACTGAGAATATAGAAAATACTACATATTCTATTTTCTGTCCAATAACAACCAGTTTGGATGTCCATGAATGATTGCTAAATAGGCATTTTGTATTGTCTCTACATGCAAGATTAATACAATAAAATAAAATTGTCTCTAAGTATTATCCTACCAGCACCTAATGATGCACTAAAAGCTGTAAGCAGAGAAATTGGAAAAAACAAAAATTGATCTAACAGTACCTCCAAAGCAGCCCTCTTAAACACTGTACATGGTTTTGTTCCTCCTACGTGGAAAAAGCATGTATGAGTCATAACTTTCCCAATACCTTCACTAGGAGAACCAGCATAAATACAAATGTGGTCTGATGAATATTCCATGGCTAAACTGTACAGTACCAGTATGAGTCTTATTGTCAAAGGTTGTGAAATAATGCAAGAAGCCCCTGCAGTGGTGTGCTTGAAACAGTGCATGTCAACCTAAGTTTTTAAACCTATAGTGTGTAGAAATATGCCCTCATGACCTGACCATGCTCTCACTCAGATTCCCTCTCTTGTGCCTTTTTAGGTATCTACTGCTACTCCAAATCAGGTTGATGGTGATGTATCGTTTCTCCCTCCTCTTGGTTAATATTATCAATATCAACACAATTATAATTTGAAGAGGGTACCTTGGAAGCACAGACAAGACATCCACACTAAAGAAATAGGTAATCTTGAGCTAATTTGAACATCACTCAAGTCTATGATTTGAGCTTATACAAATACTTTCCATGTTCAGCATGGTTCACTGTAATTACACACCATGATACTGCAATGATAAGGACTTATATTGTATAACGGAGCTAGTTTAGTTATTCAAACACAGAGGACTGAAGAGTTGCTTGAGGCAAAGACCTCTATTCTACAGCACCACAAGGATTACCATAGCACCAAGTTGTAATGTACAAAGAAAGCACCTATGCCCTAACACACTGTTTTTCATACCAAACTAATGTAAACACAATTTCTCCAACGGCACATTGTACATGACCATGATGTCTGCAACTCTTAGAACGTTTTCCTTCAGTAAATTTGCTTTGGACATCTGAAGGCAAGTGATCTTGAGTGAATCTAGTAGGCCTACAGTGTGTGCTCATGAAAGGGGAAAATGCATTTTGAATTCTTTGTCCCAGAAAGGTTATAGGGGCAACACATTTCCGCATCTAAAGCTTTTCGAATTGGCATTCACATACTATACATCAGAGAAAATACTACTCAACTTGTGCGGCCAACGGGCTATGGCAATAATACATTGTACGGTACTAACATTTAGGTTTCTTTTCTTTTAACATAAAATAATGTTTGCTGAAGTATGACAAATGAGGCACCTTAAAATGTTTTATAAACACTGTCCACTTAAAGCCATACTGTAAGCAAATACTTTTTTATATATATAATCTAATTTTTCCTTTGAATCCTATCATCTTTTCATACATCCTTATACACAGAACATTTTCCTGTAAAACATGGTTTGATTCATCTTTACAAATACAATACACACCATGTACAGTACATAACAAATATAAATTTTTCCCCCCATATCTTACATGAAACCAATTCTTACAGTAGAATATGCACTTCAATGTATCAATTTCAAACAACTCGATTTTCAGGCAATCATCACTTTCTCACTTGTCAAGACTTTTTGAGACTTCAGTGTAAGCAGATACAGGATCAATTGATTCATGTGGATACTTACTGATTACTGACTTACTGACATGTGATTTGCTAGTGGCAGGCAAAACTAAATTGAATCTAGCTTCTAATGACTGATAGAAGGGGAAAAAAGTGATTGTTGCCATTCGAATGACGGGAGCAGAATTAGAACCTGTGTGGTATTACTATATCCTCTTGCCAAATTATACAAGAATAACTAAGGAATAAATAAATGCTTGGGCTTGTTATGTCAACCGGGGGCCGGGGCGTTTTACCAATACAGCTGCACTATAAACAATATGGGTCAGGTCATTCATTGTACTGACATTGGGACATTCATTTCCTGTACAGCAAAAACATACATTCAATATCGGTTAGTGTTGAAAATTAACAAACGTACAGAGAAATAGCTAGCAAGTAATATACAATTGTTAAGAGAGAGAGATAAACAGTCAGGATGGCCACAATTTGAATATTATCTGCAGCCTGTAATTGCAGAACTGCACCCAGGCAACAGCTGTGAACTTTTCCCCAACGTTGCAAAGCAACAGCAATCATCTTCAGTTCTAACAAGTGTTTTGAAACATGAACATCTGTGCCAACTGTTTCTATCGGCATGAGAACTACAGTACAGTGTGTATGCACTTTTCAAATGACACTATACACATGGTTTATTTGTGTTCTAAAATCCAGAGCTTCAGCATTATATTTTGAAACCCAGTTTGAAACCTCACTAATTGTTATCATATTCTGTTCTATAACTGGAATATACACAATAGGTACAAATAAGTACCCATTTAAAATATAAAAAAGAATCCAGGCCAGGGTAATGCATCTTCTGTAGCATTTTCTCGGGTGTCCTTGGCAGAGGCCATACATAGTGGAGTCGCTCACTCCCAAAACAGACATGTGAGAAGGCGAATAAAAAGGCAGTTGATTCTTATGTAAAAAATAACAATCCAAAAAAAGAAGAAAAAAATAAAAATAAAACAATAGAGAAAAAGGCAAAAAAGGCACCTAGATATGTGCCTCATTTCACAAATTATTTCATATTAATGAAATACTACAATACACATCACAATTCATCACCCTGTTCCAACCCTTCCAGTTCAAGCCCCTTTGAGCAGGTGACTCCCACTTTTAGTTTGATGTGATTGAAGCCTATGGTCTAATAATCCATAAGAAAAGGCCATGATGACAGTATCAAATACACCACCATCAAGCACTAACAATTAAGACATTGTGTCTTGTAATGGTCTGGATTATGAGCATTACAGCATGGTTTGTATTGAAAATGATAACAATAATAATAATCAAAATCAAACATAATACACCAGTTAATTTGAGCATAAAAAGCTTCAAAATCATATAAAGGTTAGGCCATATTATTTTGTATCATGAGTGCGGTGTGTGATATTAAACCTTTTTATCCATACATTTGATATGTAAAAAGGTAAGTACGTACAGTATACCACAAGAATTACAGCAACTCTGCGTTTACTCTGAGGTATATTTGGTGATAAGAACCCTGTGTTAGATACTGACGCTATTTGTATTGTAGGAAAGGTAGAGACATGTCCCAGTCCAGAAACGCACCAGGTTTAACAGTACACTGTGTCACTGAAACACCTAAATATATGGATCTCTCAATGATCAGTGAAGGATCTCTCAATGATCAGTGAAAGGTTTTACCTTGATGAACTATTCAAACCATGTATTCTTTTTCTTTTATTACTGTAGGATTTAATCCCTTTTACTATTTTATGTACATTATATATTTTCAGAGCTAAGTTTATTTTAGATGAGATTCCTCAGAGAGAACTAGTGTGGTGATAACTCAGAAAAAAAACAAAGCCATTGTTCTTGCTTTCAAATGTTTAGAAAAAAACGTTTTTTCGAGCCCCTGGAGTACTTCATGTGATGGCTCCCACTGCAACACACAGGGGAAGACCTAGAGATTAAGAGTTGAGTAGTATCTTGATAGGGAGATCGGGGGTGTTGTCAGTGTAGTCGAGTCCCATGGCTTGGCCTGTCATTTGACAGTGGTGGGCATACAGGTCAGCGTAGAGTCCCATAGTTTGGTCCATCGGAGTCTGTGCTGGCCAGGATGCCCGTCTGGTCCTCCTCAGACCGTCTGCGGTGCAGGAAGGAGGTCAAATAAAGATATGGGTTTTTTCTCTTCTGCCGTTTTTTCTTCCTCTGGAAGTGGAGATCCTTTCTCTCCAGGCTTGTCTGAGATTGCTGCCGGGTCTGAGAGGGAGGCACACCTGTGATGGAGACAGAGGCAGAGGGTCATCAGTGCAGTCGTAATAATAGTCATCTTCATAGCACCTTTTGAAAATGGAGTTACAAAGCACATTATATAAACAATGAGGTTAAAACCAAGCTGTAGGTTTTGATGAACATAATTAAGATGAGCAGCGAGCACAGAGCAGCGAGCACAGTACAATGCTGTAAAGCAGTATTATAATGAGTTGAAATACAGTGTACTGTACACTGTATGTATTTATATACAGTACAATACACATATCGTTGCTGTCGGGAGGAAATCACCTACTGTAACTCCAATTTTGAGGGCTTTTGCATAAATCAATGCTATTGAACACCCTTTACGTCTGTGTGTTGGTTAAAACAATATTGAACCAATGAAAAGTAGTAACAAGCGCCTCGGACAAAACCTCTTAACTCCATTGGACCCTCAAACTGTCTGCTAAAGCAGCTAACTCCACCACCTCATGCAAGTAATTGACAATATATAATGTCACAGTACCAACTTTGATGAGGCAGTATTGCTTTGTTTTTAAAATATACGGTCATCTTCATTTCCTGAAAAAATCTTTTTTTTTCATTTCCTGAAAAATGAACATTTTGGAGTTACGTGGTTTCTTCCCGACAGCAGAGATATGCACATCCTTACACGTCTGCATCATACAGTATGTGTTGTACAGTATCATACAGTATGTGTTGTACATACACCAGTTAGACGCCCTGAGGGCGAGAAGCATCCGCCTGCGTGACGGCAGACGGCTGCCGCTTTGGGGGGTCAGATCAACATACTGTATGGAATGAATTCTGTACTGGCCATATAAGAGCGTGTCTTGAGTGTACTAGGTTTGATGAGGTCAGATCAACATATGGAATGTCAGAACAGGTCAGCTCCATATATGGAGATCTAAGGATTTGAGGTCAGATGTAGAGTTGCTGGCCGGCTCCATATATGCAGATCTAGGTGATGATCCAGTCTTCTCCATGTATGGCTATTTGATGAGGTCAGTGTTGTGATCTTCATATATGGAGACGGCCATGTATGGTGGTGTGACTTGTCACAAGGCGTGACCATGGAGGTGTGACCGACCGTCCAAATGACGGGAAATGCAGGTGTTCATAGTAAACTGCGACCTACAGTTGCAATTACAGCATAACAATGATGTGATAGTAACTAATAATAATAATGATAACAATAATAAGTACTTAAGTAATTATTTAAGGGAATAACAGAACAATGGACCACCTACACGTCTGTGGTTAATATAATGTCACCTGTTCTCCTCCTGGAGGTTGAATTGTTATTGGTGTTGCCAGCCTCTCCCTTGGCTTTAGTAATACAGTGGTGTAGCAGTGCTTGTAAACTCTCAGACCCGGCAGGATGACTCGACGCTCCTAGAGGCTCCCTGTGGACAAGAGGAAAGACACGCAATGCACAGTGGTTTGTATTTCATCGGCCAGCAGGCAGCGCTATCTTCCCAAGGTGAAAAGCCAAAATGGCACACATTGATTCCAACAGGCGCTATCATGATTTAAAGAGCTCTGGTGCTTCTAATAATCTGTTTCGCTAAAATGAATTCTCATCTCTCTCTCTCGCCGGCATTAATGAACAATACGTTTGAGAAAGAAAAAAGAAAGATTGAGAGAAAGAAAGAAAAGAAGAATGACGAATGGCTGACTGAATGAATGAATGATTAGTTGATTGTATCATACTGTATGATATCATTGGCTTTTAGTCAATTTCTGCTTAAAATCTAAATGAAAGCCCCAATCCAGGATTTATTAAGTTACGTCAGTCACAGACGCCTCAAGGGCAGGACTGATTGAAATGATTCCCTGGACTTCCCACCATAACTTAAAATCTGTCTCATTGTGTAGTATTTAGTTACACTCTTGAAACTCATGGTTCACTGTATACAGCAGTGGTTCCCAAAGTGGGGTCCGGGGACCCCCAGGGGTACTTGAGAGAGTTCCAGGGGAGACCCAGCTAAATGATAATTTGGAACCAAATGGACCCTTATGGGTCTGTAACTCAGAGTGTACAAATAACTCTCAGAGTTAAATTAGCATTGATTTTACAATATAAATTGGGGGTCCCAGAGATATAAATTCTATTAAATGGGGGTCCGTAGCCTGTCAAACTGGGGGGTCCTTGAAATTAAGCGGATTGAAAATCACTGCTAGAGCCGTAACAATCTTCTCTTATGGGGGGTCCCTGGCATGTCTTTTCAAATGGGGGTCCGTGGGGCTAATTAGTGTCAATTTGGGGGTCCTTGACGTGAAAAAGTTTGGGAACCAGTGGTATACAGCAATGTCAGCCCCATGTCAGTATAAAAAACCCATCAGTACATTTGACTCATATTCTGGATTGGGACTTAAGCAGTGAAAATATTGGACCTTTCTGTATAAAACCCATGAAATGAAAATCAGCTAAATCACTGTTTGCATAACAGCGTAATTTCATCAACCAGTTTCTTTGCTGTTTATTCTTTTTATATATAATATGGATGTATATGGTCCTTCTTCAAAATGGGAAACAGACAGGATTCTCTTTTTTTTAAGAGGTATTTTCATTTTACGAGTGCCACATATTAAACATAATCACCCGTTGTTGTTTTTTTAATTGTTTAGTTAACATATGTAAAATAGTGATTAATCAGTCTATCATACATCAAATCACAATGACTTCATGAACAGAATATGCCTTGTTTTTTTTTGTTTTTTTTACCTCATACTGAATTCTGGTTTTGTTGTCCATCTCTCATAGAAAGATGCATGTACGTACTAATATCCAAAAACAACCTCACAAATGCTAAACATGGAGGTTCATGAGGTTCAAAATGTTAGCTCAATGTCTTTGCCTTTCAAAAGATCAAATACACCAGCTGACAAAACCTGACTTAGTGATACATTAAGTCAGGTTGTCGTGCCAAACATGTATCGTTTCAAAAGGCATAGGGACACAAAGCTCTAGAGAGGCTGTCCATCATTTGCCACTGTGGAGAGAGAAATTGAAAGCCATTAGCAGAGAGGGGAGACAAATCTGAGCATGTTCAACAGTCCTGGACAGATGCAGCACACATTTTCCATTATCGTCACTACTGTGAGCAGTGGCCACAGTGTGTTGAATAAATTACAATTTCCATAAACATGAACACTGTACAGCACACTTCCATAAACATGAACACTGCGTACAGAGGCTTCACCATGCTGACGGGAGGAGATGGCAGGAAGAGGAAATGGCCGTTAAAGAACAGTCACATGACAGGAAGAGGGAAATGGCCATTAAAAACAGTCACATGACAGAAAACGAAAGCACTTAGGACAACAAATGTGACAGAGAATTTAGTCTGAGTATTATTGTTATTGGTTTGGTCATAGAGATAGATTTAGAGAATGCATGCATGGCATTTTGCACATGAAACAAAACTTTAAAGGGGAATACTCCAGTCTATCGGCAATGTGGGTCCTCTATTGATTCAAGGCTTTTGTGCAGGGAAACTTATGCCTGTGTTCCGCAATCAAATAGGATCAAATGCTACACCACAGTCCAAAACCTCCTCCTTGAATGGTTCACAAGCCTTTTTGACTGTAGCCTACACTACAGCAGGCTCATTGTCCCATGGAATTGTATTGAGAATGCATCCTGCAGTCATTACCATTAGCTATACTTAACTTGAATCCAGTACAGAGGCACAACCCAAGCGATTCCCCTTTAAAGGAGAGAGTGATTAGATCCCTCCCCCTGCTGACCCCTCCCCTCTCAGACATGGGTCCGACCCTTACCTATTGCGGCGAAGGGGACCGGGTCACAACAACGCTGCCCCGATAGCTGAGATCAATCAAAAACAAATGAGGTAAGACCCTTACCCTGTACAAAGCAGCAGCCCTATTATGCTACTTCCCCATAAAGGCTCGTAATATTGAAGGAGCAAGCCTCTGCTTCATCCTTTACACTATGCTGGTTCAGGGGGTGGTGAGGTGGGTGCGGGGGGTAGTAGGAAGGTATGTAGTCTAGAAACTATGTGGGCTACAACTGTATATGCGCCTCAGGTATTTTATTTATGTATACATACAGTTGACTGTCTTAGCCTGCATTAAACTGTATATGAAAGCTTCAGTGCATGAAAATATTGGATGTAATTAAAGTTAAGATTTAATCCTAACATTCAGATAATGAAAAACAATTACACTAACTCAAGAACAATATGTCTTACGTTTTGAGTGTAACCATAATAAAATGTACACAATAATGTAATTATGATACTGAATGAAGAGCACCAACATAACTACTTTATGCATTCCATTTTCAATTTCATTGATACTATGTTATACTTTCATACTCTTCAAAACCAATTTGTTATCTAGCTTGTATTTGCCATAACAGGTTTAAAATTTTGAACACAACAAAATAATATGTCAGTATTTCTTTTCAAATGTTCATCCAATCATCATATTAAGATTTTAATTCTTGTCTAGCACTGTAAGCCAGTGACATGATTAAAAAAAATCAGCCATAATAGTGAAAGGACATTGTTACATCTTAACGATCAAATTCAGCTTACATATGCCATTGAGTTGTCAAAATCTTAAAAACATTTTATCTCTACGAACTGATAAAATGTGTGCTAAATGCAATTACATGCTTTCTGCATATTATTGCAAAATATGCATTGTTGCTTTGCCTAACGGAAACAAGTAAAATTCAAGTAAAGTAAAACAAAATTGAATAGGGAGCAAATTTGGAATAGAGGATGGGGAGTTTCTGTAAGTCTCCTCCGTAAAAGAATGTATGACTATTCTATTCTGTAATGCATCACCTACCCTGAGGCGGATATCTGGAGCTGAGAAGGCTCTGAGGGTAGCATCTCCTCCTCTGTCCTTCTCTGGGATGGCCTCTGCCCGAAAACATCCCTGCACTCCGGAGGGGGAGAAGGGGACTGGGAAGGATAACTGGCTGCAGTGGAGGCATAGGACATGTGGGCACGGTAACTGGGGCTGGGCTGTCTGCTACCCTGGCCCCTACTGGGAGAGGTGGACAGCGAAGACCTCCGAGAGAAACTAACGGTGGCAGAGGGCTGCAGGGTGATCTCTGGCATCTCCAGAGACCGGGAGGTGCGGAGGATGCTGGGGCGGGGCGGAGGCCGCACTAGGATATCTGGGGAACCCGGTTGGGTGCTAAGTGGACTTTGGGAGAGTGGAGATAGACGGGAGGGCTGGAGTACCAGCGGGGGGAGACTGGGGTCAGCCCGGCGCCCTTCCCTCGGGCTGAGCCAGGACTGAGGGCTACTACTTGGGGCTGTGCTTGGGCTCCCTGCGCGGGGGTCAGGGTAAGGCAACACTGGTACACCCACACCGTGGGATGTGTGTCTGAGCTGGCCGAGACTCTGGGCCTGTTGCATAGCTGAACGCCTAACCGGAGGCCCCGAGGGCCTGTCTCTGCCTGGAGGAGGCACAGGGACCTCCAGCTGCAGGAGACCAGGGCTAGATGGATCATTTAGGGGAGGGAGGTGCAAGCGGCTTGGGGGAATAGAGTGGGGGAGGTATTGGGGAGCGTCGGGGGGGTCCTGGGGATGATGTAAGGGATGGTGGGGTGGGTATATGAAACGTGGGCCTTCTAGACCCAGGAAGGGGAACTCATGTGGCTGCCAGCTTTCGGGCGAGCGCGGTGGGGGGCTGTGTGTGTGAGAAAGAGAATGGCCAGATGCAGTGTACTGATGATGCTCCATCTCCCCACTTTCCTCTGGGATGGATGGGTAGCCGAAAGGCCCCTCAGCGGTGCCCGGAGGGGAGGACAGAGCAGAGCTACGCGGGCTGATGTCAGGCATGTAGAAAGGTGGTGGAATCCCTGATTCTCCACGGCTGCCTAGATACCCATAGAACGGGCCTTGGGGAAAGCCCCTGTAGCGGGAGGCTGGTGCCTGCCCTGAGGCGTGAAGTGCACTGCCCTCCACAAAGCTCATACCTTCCATGGCCCTGTGTAGGCGGGGGCTGTAGTTGGGGGGCTGCGTGGAATCCAGGCTGGAGGATGTTGGGGAGAGCTGGGGCCGGAGCGTGGGCATGATGGGGGGCATAGGCCCGGGGTCAAAATCATTCTCCTCGTCGGACTGCCGGAATTCCGGGTACATGTCAGACTCCTCCGCAAAGGGGAAGCCCTGGATGCGGCGCGCCGGTGGACTGCAATCCATGGTGAATCGGCCATCGGGTCCGCGGCTGATCAGCTCAATGGGTGTGGTCACCTCAGCCTCGTACTTGGACACGCTGTACTTCTTGCCGGCTATTGCACGCTTGGTTTTCTTGTATAAAGACAGCTCTTTGTCCTTCTCTCGCAGGGGGCTTGGCAGCTTCCTGACGTAAAGACCGGGACCGTGGGAGTCATCCGAGGAAATAGAGCGCGGCCGAGACGGAGGAGAGCTCTCTGGACTGATCTTCCCTGACGACAGCCTGACAGAGGAGACAAAGAGTGCGCTGGGTTTAGAATGACGGACAGTCGGACACTATAGATGGAACTCTACATGACATGTTGATGAGAAAGAGAAAACAGACGAATGAGCAAGCAAAATTATTTAAAATAACAGAGAACCAAATGGCAAAATACTCAAAACCATGGTGCCTTGTCAATGCATCCATAATGAAATGTATTATGATAATGACAAGCAGCAACCTTGATAGCACTGCAGCTAATGAACCAAGCCAGAGTGACAGTATGAGATAAGAACCAACTACGCAACCACAACTACGTCCCACAAATCTCTTATCTATTTCCTCCTCTTTAGCAGAACTGAGGTCTATTTGCATATGCTGGTATGGCATATGAAAATAAAAAGCAGATGGCAACTATCCAGGATCTATTTAAAGTAAGATTTTTTTTCCACACCAGGAGCAGCATTGTCAACACTTACTTATTAAAAGGAATTACATTATGGTAGACATATAAAAAGGAATGCATATACAAAGTACTGTACATGCAGCCGACTCAATGCGTATAGAAAAGTCGGTGCATGCGGTTAGGCCGGTGGCACGCTAAAGCAAATAGTCAGTGTCAGTTCATAATTTCTATGCAATGCAATAACCATGCAGCCAAGCCAGTGCAGCACAGCACACACTGTATTATGGTGCAGGCAGGCACTCACAGGGGGCTGACGGGCGGGGGTATGTAGCTGCTCCTGGCAGGCTCGTCCCAGCAGGGCTCTACCCCTGGCAAGGGGGTGAGGGGAGGCCTGCGTTGGGAGACAAATGACATGGGCCTAGTTCATCTGTCAGCTATATCAATTGGCCATATTTACAGCACACAGCAGCTACTTTGCTCTTACTTCATACTCAGGCGGTAGTGTGTATCCCCCCCACCCCTGGGTATGAAGTAAAATCTAAATGGCCGATGCCTGAATAAGGTCAATAATCCATGTAGGACAGGCTACATAATTAAGGAACCCCTGACCTGACCTGGACCTTAAAAAAAGAAGAAGAAATAACAACTCTCAGAAACCTATCTTTATCCTATCAATTATCACAATCAACTGGACTTAATATAAAATGATTTCTACACATTGAACATTATCACATGACAATTAGATTCAAATGACATTATACATGAATACAGATTTACACAGACACAGACACATATACAGTACATTGCATACACACATAGCTGATATTGTACATTACAATGTGCAGAATTAAAATGATAAACAAACAGAATTGACCATTTATTACACTCATGCAGAGAGCAGACAAGCCTTTAAGGTTAAAGAATACAGATGGATCAAAAATCAATAGAGAGACTGCAGCAGTGGCACTCTGGATAATGTGCTTAAAATGCTGACTTTGCTATTCTGAACGATGTCTGTGATCCGCTAGAGGTTGCTATTGCACACCAACATAATCTCTCTGGTCTGTTATCAATGCTTCACCACTTCACACACTTCAGTGTGTACTACTACTGTCTTCAATGCATCATGCAGATGAATAATAACACCTCCTCTGCAATAACCGTTATACTTCCTCCTGATAAAATGCAATGGAGAACACACACTGAATGACTTTATCCATCTCACAGGTAATCATTTACTCACCAGACTGTACTTTCAGCTGCCTTACACTGCTTGTTAATAATACACATTTCTTATAGTGTAAACTATTCAAACATGCCGCTGAGGAGCTTGTCATTGCAAGTGGTAAGGAAGGTAGTGTTCAAGTGACTAAGACCCTCTGCAGGGCTAACTACCTCCAGAGGATCACAGGGCATTGTCTTTGGCTTTCAGAGGCTACTTACGGTGACTCTATGCTTTTCCTGAAGTGTGTCACTGACAAGGGAGGGTCTAAGAGAAGAAAGACAGAAAGAAATAGTGTTTCAGAGCGAAACATAGCCAGTAGAAACTAGACAGCAGTACAGTAGCAAAGAATAAGGCCAACCTGGTTTGCGTTTAAGTTTGCGGCGATGCTGCTTGTTTACGAAGCAAGCTGCTAGAGTGCTGAAAAGAACTGCCGCTGCCAGGAAGCAGATGGTTGCTACGACGCCCGCAACCACAGGTCGTGCCAACCCCTCATCAGCCACCTCTGCAGGGGGGAAGGGATCTGATGGAGCATAAGTAATCTAATTACAGCATGTTACTGTAGGTGAGGTAGGGTTGACGGGCCGGACACATGAAAATCACAAGTTTTTTTGTGTTGTGTTCTTGGTTAAAGGCACATGAACTGTACAGACTGTGATTCTGCAGTCAAGAAGCTCACCTGTGCTAGACACACCCACTACGTTGCTGCTCTCGCTGATGAGGTCATCCATGACTGCCATCACTCTAAACTCATACCAGGACTCCTGCCAGGGACACAAACAAAATCACACTCTGTTTGTCTCATAGTAGCTAAGAGCAATCACATTTAGCTCAGTGGGGTGGTTTTTCAATGCAAATAGTTGTCAGTGTGATGTGAATACTTTTGTTTGCTCTGTTAAAAAAAAGTGGGCAGTCCACTCCCTTTTGTGACTTCAATGATCATATTCAGACAGCGGCCATTTTGCTTTGGCCACTGTATTAATATGGTCAATTGAGACAGAGAGTGGAAAAGCTGATAAGGAGACAGCATAGCAGAAGAAAAGGAGGAATTTATCTATCAGGAGTCAAAATGGCTAGCAAGGACATGCGTTGTTAAGTGCTGTCCCAGAAGTTAAAAACATAGGATGGAAGAAAGTGTATATGAGGGCTTTAACCTCACAGCCATTGTGTGATTTTCCAAAAAGTACAATAACATGTTACGGTCCCAAGTAAAGAGAAAATTTAATATACTTATGGAACTCACTGAATACTTACCTGAACAAGGTCTCTGGCTATGAGCTCAGTCTCAGTAGCTGGGATCAGGTCGTCCAACACCTCCCATCTCTCACCGAGGCGAAACTCCATGATGTAGCGATCAACGGGTGATGAGTGGTTCGCTGGAGGGAGCCATGTGAGAAGGACTCCATGCTGCGTGCGATTGGCTGTGAGGCACCGTGGTGGAGTAAGAAGCACCTGTGGTTCTGGGGTACTCAAAGGAGAGCCTACGATACATAGAGTAAAACCACCAGTGTCAAAGCTGCAGTCCATAACTTTTATGTTACTTAGCTACTTTTTTGTTACTCAGGATTTTAAACCACATTTCAACCACTCATCCAAGAGGCACTGCCTGTTTGGCCAGGGGAGATGTTGCATTAGCTGTTATGAGCTTCAAGCAGTATTACTTCTTGACCAGTAGGTGTCCTACCCGACACCTACATTTCTCAGAGGAAGAGTAGGGAGACCACATCAAACATACCACTCTACTATAGAGATTTCTTAAAATAACATTTTGTTCATTACGTTCTGGATTACCGGTCCACTTGGTTACATTTGCACACTCTTTGAGTTACAATAAATGAACTATGAGGATTTTACTGCATAAAGTGAGAGAGGTAGAGCATACTGTATTGACAGATAATGTGAACAAACTCAACTGGAAATGCCTTGTATGACCATGGCTGAACTGCAGAGTGCACTCTTGTTTGAAATAGGTAATGGTGTTCAAAACCTTTTTAATATGATAATCTAAAGACAGACAAAGGAGGAAGTGAGAGCCCCCAGTCCATAGGATTTCATAGTTAGAAGAACAATAATACAAATAATTCATGTCCTTCACTGCTTATTGTGGCTCAACTGGTAGTTGATCTGTGCTTGTACTCTGTTATGCTTTCTTATTTACTATTTCTGCATGTTTGTGCGTGACTTTCTTTTTGTGGGGGAGATAATGGGGACAAAAAGGCAGTGTATTGCGTTACACATCTTTTTGATGAGCACACAAAATGAAAATAGACAAATATTATGCAAAAACCTAACTATAAAGCCAAATAAGCATTCTACAGCATTCTATTTCACACTGCAATAAAATAGCAAGAAAAATAAACAAAAAACTAATGATTGAAACAGAAGCATGTTTACTTGTATTTTAAAAGCAATTTAAGCAGTACCCACCTGCAGTGTTAACTGTCACAACCTCACTGAACGGCCCAGTGCCCAGTTTGTTTTGTGCCAACACACTGAACTGGTACTCTGTCCTGGGCTCCAGGGCTGGCACCACCAACCATATCAGAGTGCCAGAGACAGGCATAGAATGCCAGTCATGAGGCCCAAAGTCTACTCTCTTCGACCTGGGGAACAAAAATTGAACAGAGAGAAGGCTGAGTGCCATTTCACTTAATTTAAGCATGTAAAACTGTATATATATATATAACTGTATTCAAAATATGTTTAATTTTCCTAAAATGCCTAACCCTTATCTAAACGAGGCCATTGGTTCATCAGACAACCCTTTCTAACCCTTTCTCTAACTTATTACATAGCACTATTAATTGTAGACTTGTACAATACTACACTACACTACACTACACTACACTACACTACACTACACTACACTACACTACACTACACTACACTACACTACACTACACTACACTACAAGTAAGACATGTGCAGTGCTAATGAGATGCTAATACGATGCTAATGCAATGGCTTTGTATTACATTCCATTACCTTTCCAATAAGCCTCAACATTAATTATACATAATCTATGATCTGTTATACTGTAGTTCATATAATAATAATAATGCACGTCAATTTGCAATGCAGTAAATCATGTACCCATAAATAAATACTAAACCCCCAGAGAAGATAATGTATGTGAAAGGCTGTCCTCATCATGTCTGCTTCAAGTCTGTGGAATGAACGTTTGAGTTAACCTTTTTACCTCTTTGATGGTAAAACAACACTTTGCTCTCATGTCAAACTAACATCATACCTCTCTTCTAATGTCTTCACATCAGCTTAAAGCACTCTAAAATCCTGAGTGTTAATTTAACTCTGAGAGTGAAAGAAAATGGACCCCAAAGGTCCATTTGTTCACTCTCAGAGATAAAAGAACACTCAGGATTTTGCTGTGTACTCACACTGGGCCATACCACACTGAGAATGTCTGTTCAAAGCCACCATCATATCCTGGTTCCCAGGACACATTAGCAGAAGATGTAGAGGCCAACACATGGATATTGCCAGGAGCATGTGGGCTGGTACCTAGTATTTAGGAGAGAGACAAATACTGATTAAAACACATTTGTATTTATGTAGACCTTCACCCAGCTGATGGCTTCCCTGCTGCTGGTCATATTGGGCGCTCGAGGCACCCTGGCCTCTCAATCCATTCAGCTATAGCTACAACATAACTGACACAACTGGAGTCGGAGGTGGTCTCCCAGCACTTCTATTGAGACACTTACTGTAAATCCTGAGGTCAGGTAAGAATACTACGGGTTGACACTTGCACAACACTCAGAGGGAAATATCGTGCCTTCTTAAATGGGCTCTCCATTATAGGTCAAAAGTAAACACTGTAGGTGCTCGCACGAGGACATGGACTGCAGCTTTAACGCTATGTAAAACATTCATATTTTATCACTTCACAATCACTTAGTAAAGCAGCAGCTTTGCTGTCAAGTTCACTTCAGTCCCTCAACAGCTGTTTTGGTTAGTTAGACTGTGAGTCATATTGAGTTCAATCCAAAAGAAGTGACTAGGCCACATGATCACAACGCGTGCGCACGCACGCACGCACGCACGCACGCACGCACGCACGCACGCACGCACGCACGCACGCACGCACGCACACACACACACACACACACACAGAAAAAAGAATAATATAGCATAAAAAACAGTTTTACCACTTTAAACATAGTTACATCAGCTTTTTTTAAATAGCCGATCTACAGTACAAGCTCACAACGTGTCACAATGCTAATGGCACATTCGCCTGGTTCCTGGCTATTACAATGTAACGTAAAATAATCTACAATTCTTGTATGGGTCCTTGGCACAAAATATGTTCAGATGGGGGGGTATGTGGACAAATACTTAATTTGGAGCCAACCCAGGGCAAAGCCAGGAGGGGAAAGAAGCGCACCACCTACGTAGATGCACTGCGGCACGACAGTTTAGCTAACAACACTGTAGAACTCAAGAACCTGATGTTAGGAGTGTGGAGGGCAACAATCCAGGAGTCCCGAGTTGGTGTTGGCTAGACCTCACTCTCACAGTAACTAACTAACTAACTAACTACTACTGTTGTTTTAAACAACATTAGGAAGCAAGCCCAAATACACAACTTCACTTTAGAAACAAGCCTAAAAGACTGCATCCCACAACTTGCAATATTTACAAGCAACCTTACAGAAAAACAAGCCCAAAGTCGCTTATAATAAGCGGACTTGGCAACACTGGCTGTCTGCAACCCAGCTTTGGTGACACCTGTCAGATGAAGGTCAGTCACTGCGAGACAGTCTGGTCACTGCTTACATTGAAACCACAAGCCCTGGGGTGTTGTGGTGGCCGAACTGTCCCTGCTGCAGTTTTACTGACCTTTTTTAGATTTATTTTTGGCATTTTCATGCTTTATTCAGATAGATACAGTGAGAGATACTGGAAACAAGGAGAGAGAGATTTTGCAAAGAGCTTTGGGTCAGATTCCTAGGCATTAATTACTGAGCCTTAATGGTATACGCTCTACCAGGAGAGCTACCAGGGTATATACAGTATATAAATGTATTTATTGCTTAATATTATATACTGTATATGTATTTATATGGTGATAGTATTGGTATAGTATATATATATATGGAATTATCTTCGATGTCTTCTAAGTTCTAATATATATATATATATATATCTATACATGAGTGGTAGTTACGTTATGAACACTGTATTGGACTCATTCTCATCCCTGCAGTTGGATGGCTGAGTATGGGTCTAATGGGTCATCAGACAGTGTGATTGTCATCAGCTGTCTGTCTGGGGTGTTCCCGTTGGCCATGACCGTGGAAGCCTGATCAACCTTCACCATTGGCTGGCGGTCACGTGGGAGAGCTAACGGCCGTAGCTCTCCACACTACTTAGTTCATTCTCCTCCAGACAGCGGCTGGGGAAACATCTTCCAAGGTCTTTCCCCCATCCGTCATACTGCCGTTTGTTTAACTAACTGTTTTGCCGTATTTTGTTATTGGGACATTTGTTAATATTTACCTCCCGTCGGAAAGGAGTGTTTGAGTTCATACCTTTATTGTCTTTTCTTTTTTTAGTTAGAGCCATTTATTGTACATATTCTTGATTATCTTTATTATTCTACATTATTGTGAATAAATACTCGCATTTAGACCTTGGTTTCCGTTTCTCCTTTATATGTTGCATTACCTTTTACCCCTAGACAATGGGTCTTGTAACATTTGATTTTTTTGTTTTTGATTTCAGTTTCATTTTAGACGCAGTGCTCAGTTTTTATACACCATATATCTAGGAGTAAAAATCCCACAAAACTGCATGTCTGCTGGAACTCACAGCTAAAACCCTTTCTGTTTGCCACTGCCTTATTGAGATTTGTTTAATGATTCTTCTGCACTCTAAGTTTTATTTGGACTTATTTTACTTTTATTGTATTCAAATGTTTTATATAGTTTGTTTTTAGTTTGTTTTAATATATATATATATTGCTCTGTGTCTTGAATAGGCATTTCCTATTAAGGAACAAGGAGATAATATAATATTGCTGGGATCACTTTCTGAGAAATTCTGAGCAACGAAACACTGATCAATCGAAATCCACCCGAAGTTACATGGATGAAAAGATAACTGCATAGTATAGCATCTATCTAAATGGACAAAGGAGTGCTAGGCCATATGAGTTGGAGTCTGAAATGGTGAGTTTTCAGAGGAAAATGCAGAGGAAAATGTACCTATGACCAGGAGTCGTGTGCTGGCAGTGATGCTCGTGACCACGTTGGTGGCTACACACTCCCATTCCCCATGGTCCTCCTTGCTGAGGGACAGGAACTGTAAGCTGCCACTGGCTAGGATGTTGTGCTTACTCCTGCTAGGCTTCCCCACCTTCAAAATATATATACACAAATAAAATAATTGAATTATATAGATTTCATGAAAGTCAATCAATCAATTACAAGCTATGCAATCTTTCTTTTTTTATTTTTTTTTATTTACCGGGGCACCCCAGGGGTCTGGTACTTGGCCCCCTCCTTTTGTCCCTCTCTACATCAAATCCTTTTGACGAAGACTATCTACAAGCTCACAATTGAAGCACCTCATTATGATGACGTGTTGTGAGCTTTTAGAATCTACATCTTCTCATCCCTGCAGTTGGATGGCTGAGTATGGGTCTAATGGGTCATCAGACAGTGTGATTGTCATCAGCTTGTTTGTCAAGTGATTGTCATCACTTTTCAGTCTCCCCCGATCTCCATTGTGTACACAACGTTTGTGTGTGTGTGTGTGTGTGTGTGTGTGTGTGTGTGTGTGTGTGTAATAAAGATAAGCAGGCCCGGCGTTTTAGCACCACGGCCCGCAGCTTGCAGGGCCCTGTGCGAGACTATTTCAAATATAGGTACAGCTGTTGCTTCAAACCGTATTCATACTTCATTAGTCACCAATTTCAACGTAACACAACACAGGAAACCCCGCTAGTGTTTTGGGTCGCCCAACAGATTCTTAACCACTTGGTGGGAGGAGACTCGAAAATAGCAGATCCAGGGTCGGGGAGCACTTCACCACTTCACCAAGGGGCCTAGTTCTCTTAAATTCCTGATAATGTCCCCCCACTTCCTGTTCCTATATGAATGACCCCCATAGAAGCATGTGGATAGCTTGTAGCTAATGTTAGCTTAAACACTTGATACAATATTATTAGTTGATAATTTAAAACACGATGAGAGTGCAGCAGCGTGGCTATCCGAAAATAATGCAGATAAACCGAGCATTCTCTGCCTGTGGCCATGGTACAATAATTCACCACAAGTACATCCACCACATCAAGCAGCATATACAGCGCTAGATGGTTTGGTTCTCTGTCGACGTGTGCTTTGTGGTGTTGTGTGCTTTGTGGTCCATAGTCTATACCTTTCTCCAAGTGATGGTTGGTATCTCAGGGTCTCCGGAGGCAGCACAGGGAATAACTAGCTCTCTCCCAGCCTCCTGGCGGTACTCCCCCCCAGGCCTCACGTTAAAGTAAGGGGGATCCTGGACACACACACACACACACACACACACACACACACACACACACACACACACACACACACACACACACACACACACACACACACACACACACACACACACACACACACACACACACACACACACACACACACACACACACACACACACACACACACACACACTCACATTCACATTCACATTCACACAAATCTTTTTTTATTACTATTGAAAAAATATATACAATAGTTAAATGAGACTCGAAGGGCATTCATTAAAAATCACACGCATGTGATGTGAGGGGCGCTCTTATCGATTTGTCATACGTCATCATACATGATCTCATACCGGCCAATCACAATTTCCGTCCTCACTTTTGTCTTCAATGTTTGTGTTTACACAAACACTCAAAACTGGCCATCCATTGTCAATGGCATTCAATATTTGTGTTAGGACAAACACTCAAAGCTGGCCATTCATTATCAATGGCAAAGGAGGGGTTAGCACCCTTCAAAAACACAAAAACTTGAAACATGGAGATAAAAGATACAAGGTTTCGGCATGAGAGGGATGATATACTGTAGTCGCCATGCCGATATGTTATGTACCTTTAGCACCAATGTGGCAGGGGGGGACATGCCCATGGTACCCAGGGCGTTTTATGTACCTTTAGCACCAATGTGGCAGGGGGGGACATGCCCATGGTACCCAGGGCGTTTTATGTACCTTTAGCACCAATGTGGCAGGGGGGGACATGCCCATGGTACCCAGGGCGTTGTAAGGCACACAAGTGTACGTGCCCAGGGAGTCTTCTGTGGCCTCTGCCACCCGGATACTTCCATCTGGCATCAGGCTCCAACCAGGGTACTGAGACAGAAGAAGAACGAACACGTACATTTTTTTAATATCTTACTCTCCACTATATACTACATCATCATTTGACCTACTGTATAAATAAGACAGTGATGGTGAATGTTAAAGTAGGTGAAATGCATGTGTTAATTAGGTTCCGGCAGATGAAAATAGTATGAGTCGCCACATTTGTATCTCCAATGCAATTGTATTGAGACAAGAAAAAACTTTATTGGACAGCTAAGAGTAAGATTAACCCATTTAGGATTGAGGCCAATTTGAAAACGCCTTCTAAATACTGAACTGAGTTTTTTTTTATTTTTCAAATATTAATTCAAAAATCAAACTAAAATAGACACTATGTCTAATTGCTCAGACACTTTGACGTAAAATTGTCCATTCATTGTCAATGGGAATTTAATGTTTGTGTAGGACAATGTTTGTGCACACACACCAAAAGCTGGATATAGGAGGGGCTAGCGCCCCTCAAAAATTGAGGGGCAATGTACGTAGCAACAAGAACCCTGTCATTCTATTATTTTTTAAGTCTCAACAATGCTCACATTGGAGGTATGATTGTGTGCAGAGTCTGCATACTCTTCTGGACATTGTATCTTATTCCAGTGCAATGGCTGGACTGGGAGTTGAGTGCTTGTGGGACAGAAAATCAACATCTGGACTTGTTGTAACAGTGGTAAACCCTGAGGCACACCGACCTTCTCCACACGGAGAGGATAGCCATCTTTCTCCCATTTCACTGACGTCACAGGTGGGTTAGCATCCACTGGGCAGCGGATGACCCCTGGCAGTTTCCGTGGGACATAGATAACCGGGGGCATGTTGATCACGCGGGCAGGGTCTGAGGGACAACGCAATTAACAATCAGGAGCAATTTTACAGGTACTTTAAGTAATCAATATCATCTCTCTCAAATATATGATGTAATCACATTCTCATAAAAAAATGCCAATTCATGCCAGTGTCTCGTTTAACTTGACATGAGAGATAAAACCATATTTATGGATGATTAATGATGTGCTTCATTACAAACTTAGTGTAGGGAATTTAAATTAAGATTTCAAATTCCCTTAGATTTGATGACTCTTATCTGAGGCCAGTGATGAATCAGGTGCCCAGGCTGCAGTGCTGCAGATCCCCATCTCTCTCACATACACTGGAGCACAGAAATCAATGACCAGTAGCAACTTGGGAGCAAATTAGCATAGCCAACACACTACGGCTGACAAAAAAAGAAAGAAAAAAAAGAAAAATAAATCAGATGGCCGGGAGTGGCATTTTGCTTTCATTGGTTCTGATGAACAGAAAGGAGTCTTATTCAAGTCTTATTCAGACTGGCACTGCTATAAGCTAGGACAAGCCTGCAATCAACTCTCCTTAGAAGGAGAGTATCAGAATATATCATACTTTTATCATCAAATCCTTACAAAACATGAATATGGCAGAATGGGTCATACATTTGCGGCAAAGGGGCTCAGTCAAAAATGATGGGTGCAGAAATGATTTCCTTCTCCACAACACATGACCTTGAAATTGAGGAAGGTTACTGTAAACTGAGCATTTCTATGGTAAGACACAGGGTGCTGATAATCTAGCAGTCTAGCAGCCTCCATACTGCTGCTGTTTCCTCCTCACACAGCTCACTGTACAGTCTCTCCACCCCTCCCCCCTATACTGCGTTGCCATGGTAACACTCACACTGAACAGTCAGGTGTGCCGATGCTGAGGGCGAGATTCCGAGGCTATTACTTGGACTGCAGGTGTATTTTCCAGCATCCTCTGGCTTGACCCGGAAGATGATGAGGGTGCCGTCGATAAGAATTCTTACTCTGAGCTTCAGGTCACTGCGAATAGGATGCAGACATTTTTTGTCACAATATGTCACTGAAAGATGCCATGAATGCAATTACACCAAGGTGCCATGAGAGAGCAGCACAGAGTCAGACAGCAGCCAGTGCTAAGAGGGGTCTGAAAGATAAATCTTCTAATTGCCATAATCACCCGTTGTTACAGCCCTCGTGTTTTCTCCCTTGCTACCCTTTCAAATGAAACACTCTAATGGAAAGCAGATATTATAATTGCATTTTGAATGGAGAATAAATCCAGTGCACTGTGCATCATGACTATGACATGACAAGTAATACATTTAGCAAAACATTGAATGTTAGAATTTCCCAATATTTATCATTGTAATTATCTTGTGCATTTTGTTATTTTTTCAATAAATCAAGTTAGCTAAAAAAAAACAATCTCCCCCATAGAAGAGAAAAGCATAGAATAGACATTTCCATTCATAGCAATGCTGTTCTTCTGTGTCAAACACAGACAAGGAAGATATCAATCCATTGGAGCTTCAGTGACAAAGTGACGTTTTGTTTCATATGAAGATGCATTATCCATATGGTGTGATTGTCCAAAACAAAATAAGCAGCCATGCTTGCTTTACACGTCAGTCAATGCTCCATTCACTTATTCTCCCTGGCAAATGTAGTGTCTCAGTTTCTAAAGGCCTCCTGGCTACACACCAGATCACTGCATACCTACTGTAGCAGGACACAACCACAGAGTCATGTGATAGTGTCATGAGAGCATGCTAATGCACCTGGCACGGGCCAGACAGACCCCTGCTAGGGTCACTCTGACATCCTCTGGGGCCACACCAGGACAGGTGTGTGCATGCACGCACGCACGCACGCACGCACGCACGCACGCACGCACGCACGCACGCACGCACGCACGCACGCACGCACGCACGCACGCACGCAGCCACCTGCCAAGTCATGGCCACTCAAATTAACCACAGGACAAGGCTCCCACACGGCGTCACTCGCAACACAAAGGTTGGGCCATAAATGCGCTAGATACTGTAGCTCCAAGGACGATGAAGCTGAGGCTTTCAGTTGGGGAAAATGAAGGTTCCACCTGAGACAATTAGTTATACACAGCTTTTTTTTTGTTAATGCCCCATAGCTTCAGGTGTCCCATAGCTCATACAGGAATAAGTAAAAAAGAAACTAAAACACAGCACAACATGTTAATAAAAAACACTAAAAGGGAACATACTTAAAAATATATATATATCATCACAAAATGTGATCTGTTAATTAGACTCTCAGATCACACAGAACAGACAGAACAGGCAGTTAGATTACAGTACAGAAGTGAACTCGATCATAACTTTACTTCTTGAAGTAGACGTTATCCTCTTCCCAAAACCAGGTGTAGGTGAGGTTTCCAGGATATGCCTCTGCTTGACAGGTGAAGAGTGCATTCTGGGATATGTTTACAGTGATGTTTTCTGGTGGTGATACAATGTATGGAGGCCCTAAAAGACAGACACATTACATTTACATTACATTACATTACAGATACATTTCAGTATCATGAACAAGTGGCGACACATTGTGTGGCTTTTAATCCGGAACAGAAAATCAAATAAACCTATTACACTAAATACAGACCTTAGTGTACTTCGACTAAAGAAACAGAGTGTGGGCTTTGGCAGACAGAGTACAAAGTATGCATATTTACAGCATTTCTACAGCCTGATGTGCAAGACAGCAAGTGGCTGGCTGCTGTAATCTTAATGTTAGTCAGTGAGGAGCTGACGCATGCTTCACAGTACAAACCTTTTGTTCCCTGCGGTACTGTGTACTGCTTAAGAACCTAAACAAAACAGCAGACGCCATTAAAGGTATAAGGTAAGCCCCAGATTCAAGCCACCTTGTTGTTTCCATCATAGCATGCAGAGCCTTATACATTAGATATGACTAGTTTGACTACTGATTATCCAGTGTGTCTCACTCAACAATAAAGAAATCCAAGCCTGTGGAACTCGGGATCCACATGGGAACAGTGAGGCTCCAATGTTGATTTTGCACTTATATGAGTCAGTTATATGAGTCAGTTGTCTATAAATGGTAAAAAGGACTGCTTTTACATACAGACAGACAGACAGACAGACAGACAGACAGACAGACAGACAGACAGACAGACAGACAGACAGACAGACAGACAGACAGACAGACAGACAGACAGACAGACAGACAGACAGACACACAGACACACAGACAGACAGACAGACAGACAGACACACAGACAGACAGACAGCTGTTCTTCTAGACAGCAATAGATTTCCTGCAGAGCCATGCCTCAAAAACAGATCATGAATGTGAGTGTCAGACTTCCACAGATATATCTTGCTTATTATTGCTCTGGGCATAACTCGCGCAGCAAAGCTTTGTGCAACCAATATTCATCCACCAAACCAAACACATGAGCAAACATTAAATTCACCTGGTTAGTAGAGTACTGCACTCACTCACTCACTCTCACACACACACACACACACACACACACACACACACACACACACACACACACGTGTGTGTGTGTGTGTGTGCTGTACTGTAGGTGCAAAAGACAGAAAGGAGACGAAAGTGAAGGCTGGTATCACAGCGATCTAACTGATCTGTGTCTAGCAGAGAGCCTAGTTAATGGACCGGAGACAGACTGTGATGTTCTCACACACGCACGCCACGCCACGCCACGCATGCCACCGCATGCCACCGCATGCCACCGCATGCCACGCACATTTTCCTTACCTTGAACCAACAGGCGAGTGGTATGGAGAACCTCCCCCTGGTCACTGAAGGCGCGGCATGTGTATGCTCCTCTGTCATCTCTAGTGATGGCGAGGATGCTGACACTGCCGTCATGCACCTGTGGTGACACACAACAAAACACACAGACGGTGGGGATCAAAAATGTGCATGAATGAACACAACACAACACAAGGAGTATCTTCTACGGTGTGATTCTGCTACAAGAGCAGTCTATGGTCTGTGTGCAGGGTGGTCTGTCTGTCTGTCTGTCTGTCTGTCTGTCTGTCTGTCTGTCGCTAATCTCGGCAAGTTTCTTTTGCACAATGCCAATAGGCCGAAGAATTACACAATTACACAATTCTTTCTCCACCAGGACGGTAAGCGGAGATGATGTTTACCCCTGACTGTGTGTCTCTTTGTCTGTCTGTGTGCAGCTTGCAAACTGCTGTTCCAATCGGTGTGGAACTTCGCATGCAAACCTATTTTACCAAAAAATGCCAAAACTCATCATGTCGATCAACAATGACCACCAAACAGGGTTTTAATATTTCGTAGTGTTTGCCTGTAATTGGATTCAAAGTAGGGGATTTCTTACAAAAACGCCATATGATGAACCCAACATCCAATCAACCCCAAATTGGAATTGCATGTTCAGGGGCCTCCAAAAACACTTTCACTTACACACATACGTGCCGCCACAAAACTGCAACCCATGACTTACACAGCCCTGGCTAGGCTAATCTGGCAGAGATATGTGCTCCATGAAGAGCCCTTTTCTAGATTCACATAATGTGTTATATTATTTTTGAAATATTTAACTTTTATTTAATAATGATGGCTGCGTTTACATGGACAATATTTAGTAATTCAGAATGAATTCATTCCGAACAGAGATTCATACCCAACTGTTTACATGGAACCCGAATAAAAGTATTCCTCATTCGGTTACATGACCAAGGCATTGTGCTTTGGTCTAACAGCACTACTATGGGCAGACATGTGTAAAATAATGCATGTATTCCAAACTCTCAGTAGCTTTTGGAATAAAGTGTTTACATGAAAAATATATCCCGATTCAAACGGTATATACCACCCCTCCAAATCCGAATGAAAATTTATTCGGGTCAGACCGGAATGGGATATTCGATTCCAATTGAGGTGTTTACATGAGCATGTTATTCTGATGTTCGGAATTAATTAATTAATTTCCCAATGAATGTTGTGCATGTAAACGCATGGGACTCGGATGCAGTTGAAACCTCCTAGATGTGTCACAGACGACTGACGACTAGATGACTGATGTCACAGGCAGCCTACATGGAGTCTCATTGGAACCATGCCATTCCCATATCATTTAGGTCCTGAGATCTGATTAGATTTTTAAGGTTATCAAAGGTACTGTAGTTGTCTTCTGCAGTGTTGAGGTTCCAATATGATGAGACACTGAAGTCATCCATGTTTGATTAAATATGTTTTTGAGGGGCACTAGCCCCTCCAATGCCCAGCTTTGTGTGTGCTTGATTTGATTGGCTGAGCACCCCATAGTGCCCGCGTGAAGGGAGGGGCGCTCTTATCATCGTACATCATCATACATCATCTTATTCCATCCAATCACATTGCTTTCCTTCGTCATCAATGTTTGTGTTACACAATGTTTATATGAACACTCAAAATTGTCCATTCATTGTCAATGGCCTTTAATGTTTGTGTTAGGACAAAAAGCTGGACAAAAAGCTGGACATCCACCAAAAGCTGGACATAGGAGGGGCTATCGCCCCTCAAAAGGTGAGGACAGAAAATTGAGGACGCCACAAGTGATTAGCCGGATTGGACTTGAGGATAAAAAGTGAGGACAGAAAAGTGAGGATGCCAATTGTGATTGGCCAGAATTTGATGATGTACGATGATGTATAATGATAAGAGCGCCCCTCACTTCACACAACTGTGATTTTTTCAAATTAACTCTGACGTGGATCTAATCTCTTCACATGGTAACCTTGGAAACGTTTACTGTAACTCTTTGTCACCAGGCCTGTGGCCCTGTACAGAGGCGCTGACAAGAACCAAATAAATCAGAAGAAACACACACTAACCAAACCTAATAGAAATACCCCCATAAATTATGCAGTAGGTTGTACAGTTCTGTCCATTCAAGTCACACTGAGCTGTGGACTGTCCATTCAAGTGACTGCTGCACCTCTGGGATTACTCCTATTGACCGATTCACACAGCGGTCATCCCCCCCCCACTGCACCCCCCGAGTATGGCGTAATAGTAAAATCACCAGTGCACGGTGAATTAATCTGTCTTTCAAAAAAAATGTGCTTAGAGAGCTTAGCAGCTAAAACTACAAGACACACCCAAATAAAATATTCCTAGTCTGCTGCATGGTATCCGGTACCACTGCATCTACCTATAAACACACCAAGTCTGTGTGTACATGTGTATGTACGTCTGTAATCCACATAACTCGAAAACCGTTCACTCCACCGACTTCAAATTCGACACACGCATTCCACACCCCCACAGGGAGTGCAGTGCCCGGTGTCGAGTCTGTCGGATATAGCTGATTGTCCAGAACCACGCACAAAAGCCTCTGGACCTGATCACCCCTATACGTCCATATATGGAGCTGGCCTGTTCTGACATCCTAATGTTGTTCTGACTTCACAATGATGTTCTGACATCTGCATAGAGTCCGCGCTAGGCACCGCTCTAGTATAAACAATGACACGATTAGCATTTTGTGCATAACTACAATCTTGACTGAATAGTTACATTGTAGCAGACCACAAAAAAAATGTTAAGTGAATATAATAAATCATAATGTAAGATGAGCAAGGAAAGACTAACAACTAGAAGAATTGCCCCTCGGGGCACAGGTCTCCACCAGGATTGATATTTGCATAAAATCTTAAGGACTAAAAAGAGTGTTGCACATAAATGGGCCTCCTGGGGGCGCTCGAAAAGGCAGAATTGAAAAAATGCAGGCCAGATGTTTTTCCTTGGGCTGTAGGGAGTGTGCACTTGGCGTGACTTAGTCTGTTATAGTGCCACCATGAGGCTGATTTAAAAAATGTCAAGTGGCATTGCTTCCTCAGCCTAGTGGGAACATGCGTGCACAGTTTCACTGCACTCGGGCCTGCATTCATGATTCGCAGCATTTTGTACAAAACAGGCCACTCCTAAAAACTTTGGAAGGCAATCTTAGCCAATCAGTGTAGAATCTGAGAAATCCAACAGACTCGTCTTGATCACATGACTACAGAGATCATGTGTACCGATTTGCGTGAGATTTGGATGTAATCTGTGTGACTAATTGGCAGAAATCGGCCTCATGGTGGCACTACGTATACAGTGCGCATACAAAGTTGTACACAGATGAATGCAGTTATAGGTAAAAACAGGAATTGGCCTCTTATATAGTGCTGTAACCCTAAGGTATATACAGGGGGATTATTCTTTTAACTGTGTTGGCGGGCTGAGCGCTTTGACGAGGAGTATTATGGGATAGCTTGTGTTTACTTTCGGTTCTGGTGTAGAGGGAAGCGGTCGTGCTATTCAGACGAAGAGAGATATTATTTTGATTGTTTGCTACGGATAGTTGATACATAATTAGAACCCTGGCTGATCACCTTTGTTCTTTTGAATTCTTTTTTGTTTATTACATTGGCCAGTTCTGCAACACAGACTCCTTTTTCTTTACAGCATAGAAAGAAAGCATAAGGATTACTCCGGAGAGGAGAGACACGGTGGTTATAGCGCCACCGTGAGGCTGATTTGGAAAAAATTAAGTGGCATGTCGTCCTGTATAATATAATACATGTGTATAATATCACGGAAATTGCACACTGTGTTTGTGATTTGTGGCATTTTGTTTGAAACGGACCAATCATGCGAGCTTTGGAAGCCAATCTTAGCCAATCAGGATGGAATATGGGAAATGGTGCAGAGCCGTGTTGAACACATGACTATGGAGATAGTGTATACCGAATTGCGTGGTGATTGGATAAAATGTGTAGAAGTAATATACAGAAATGCGTTTTGCCAAAAGAGGTTTGTCGTTGACATCCAGGGAGTGTGCACAGTTTGGCATGGATGGGGCCAACGGTGCAGGAGATTAGCTGGTAACGGACGGACGGACGGACGGACGGACACACATACACACACGGACGGACGGAGTGCAAAACATATATTCTCTGCCCATGCCTTCGGCCTGGTGGAGACAATAAGGGGAGTGGAGGATGAAGAGGAGAGGAGGATGCAGAAAATGAACAGAGGAGAAGAACAGGATGGAAGGCAGCAGATTAGAAGAAAGGGACGAATGGAGGGACGAGATAGACACTAGACAGCAGATGACGGGTAGGCATTAACCCATTCAGGCCTGAAATTTAAAAAAAAAAGTTTTCTAAATCATGACAATTTTCTGAAAGATTTGAGGCACATTTTAACGATTTTTCAAAAATAGCAGACCTACAAGCTCGTAGCGCGCCACTCGGTGGCGCGCTATGAGCTTGTAGATCTGCTATTTTTCAATAGCTAAATTACAACATAATGTTTAAAACACCAAAAGGGGTTCCCGCCCCAAAATGGATTAAATGAAGAGAGAATCTCAATGTCTGCTATGCACAGGCACACTGAGGAAACTTGGATTAGGTTCTGAAATAGCAAGGGGTTGCTGAGGTGATGATAAGGATTTCTCCAACCTCTCTACTTTCATGTCACATTCCCCCCTTTCTCCATGACATCTCCATGGAAGAGAGACACAGAGCAAACATGCCTGTGTATCCAGGATCACCACCATCGACATCTCCTTGCCACAAAGAGAAGCTTTCCTTGTTTTCGGGCTGTATTTCACTGCATGCAGATTGGTGACCTGCTTCAACAGCTACTGTACTGTCAATGTCAGGCCCAATAATACAAGTTTTTTTATGAATAGGTAAATGGACAGGCTGGTAGAAGTTATGTGTTTCGGGGCGTACCATTGAAGCTATAGTGAAGTGAGGCACTTGGCTCTCACTACTGATATTCATTTTTTTGTGTAACATCCATATTAGCAGTAATGTAATATTGATGCAGTAGGAAGGAATTAATAATGCATTAGGATATCACCCCATCATTTACTAACGCAAGTGTGTTAAAACCCGGGGCTTCTCGTTATGACCTTTTGTAGAAGCTGTAGCGGGGAGGGATAATAAGACAAGAAGAAAGGGTGAGTTGGGGGAGCCCCTATGACACAGGGAGACTCCTGCACACTACAGTCCCTACAGAAGAAAGGGTGAGTTGGGGGAGCCCCTATGACACAGGGAGACTCCTGCACACTACAGTCCCTACAGAAGAAAGGGTGAGTTGGGGGAGCCCCTATGACACAGGGAGACTCCTGCACACTACAGTCCCTACAGAAGAAAGGGTGAGTTGGGGGAGCCCCTATGACACAGGGAGACTCCTGAAAGAAGAAAGGGTGAGTTGGGGGAGCCCCTATGACACAGGGAGACTCCTGAAAGAAGAAAGGGTGAGTTGGGGGAGCCCCTATGACACAGGGAGACTCCTGCACACTACAGTCCCTACAGAAGAAAGGATGAGTTGGGGGAGCCCCTATGACACAGGGAGACTCCTGCACACTACAGTCCCTACAGAAGAAAGGGTGAGTTGGGGGAGCCCCTATGACACAGGGAGACTCCTGCACACTACAGTCCCTACAGAAGAAAGGGTGAGTTGGGGGAGCCCCTATGACACAGGGAGACTCCTGCACACTACAGTCCCTACAGAAGAAAGGGTGAGTTGGGGGAGCCCCTATGACACAGGGAGACTCCTGCACACTACAGTCCCTACAGAAGAAAGGGTGAGTTGGGGGAGCCCCTATGACACAGGGAGACTCCTGCACACTACAGTCCCTACAGAAGAAAGGGTGAGTTGGGGGAGCCCCTATGACACAGGGAGACTCCTGCACACTACAGTCCCTACAGAAGAAAGGGTGAGTTGGGGGAGCCCCTATGACACAGGGAGACTCCTGCACACTACAGTCCCTACAGAAGAAAGGGTGAGTTGGGGGAGCCCCTATGACACAGGGAGACTCCTGCACACTACAGTCCCTTCCTGTACATTACATCACCCATTCAGCACAAAATGACGGTATGACTTCAAATCAATATCACGATCAGTGTTGGGCAATATTACTCAAGAGAGTAATATGTTACTTATTACATATTACTCCTTAAAAAAGTAGTAATATTATATTACATATTATACTTGGAATAAAGACTAATATATTACATATTACTTTTGTAACCGCAAAAAAGGGATGTACACAATCTGTTTAGTCAGCTTCTTTTAGAACTGAATCCAATTGTTTTTGAATAATAATATTAAGAAGAAGAGTCACCAATCACCCGAAAAGGCTATAAAATAAAGCAGCAATCTCTCGCAACCTTTTAAATGAAATGTTTTCAAATGGCAGCCAACAAAACAAAAAAGTAAGTGTGATGTATTTTTTACAACGTAATATGGTATAATATTACTGTTTTGGGAGAGTAATATACCTTACTTTATACTCTTTACTGGGTAAAATAATAATAATATTATTATTACATTACCCCCATATTACTGTAATATTAAGTAAAGTAAAGTAAAGTAAAGTAAAGTAAAGTAAAGTAAAGTAAAGTAAAGTAAAGTAAAGTAAAGTAAAGTAAAGGGGTTTCCCTGTATGGCCTCGTGTGCGGACTGCCTTCCTTTCTCATTGCTTTGTGCTTTCTCACAAAAGATATTGACAAGCCTTTGCTACAAAACTGTACAACTAAAGGTTTTTAACACGGTCCCCAAAAAATATTTACACATAGTACCTGAGATAAGATATATAATATATAAAGGTGCGTGAGGCATAGCAGCCGATGTGTACTGTGCATTATTGCGACCACAGGTCGCAATAATGTGGGGGTCCTTGACATGAAAACGTGTGAGAACCAGTACCTTACCGAATATTTTGCATTGGTTCCGAGCTCCTCCCCCTCCCTCAGCCAGGTGATCAATGGTTTGGGGTTTCCCTGGGCTGAGCAGCTGAGCAGGCTGCTGCCCCCCTCTTTTGCTTCCACATATTGCGGTGGTGTTGCTGTAAAGGTGGGAGGGGCTGTAGGAGAACAGAAAATATGAATCATTATTGGCAAGTGTTATTATTCACATAACAAATATTCACCTTAAAATCCGGAAAAATATTAAAATTTTCACATGCACACCTGATAACATGAATTGTCGACGATGATGTACATGTGAACACACCTGCTCTCGAAGCGGATAGTGTGAAAAGCAATCTTGTGAGACATAGAGAAAGACAATAGGCCATATATAGACTGAAAATTAAACAAATGCATTGGTGTAGCTACTGCAGTTGTGCCGTCATAGACTCATAGTGGTAGAAGTGAGTATTAAATACTGCACTGAACAACTCTAATGTTCGAATTATGTAATAGTTAATATGGTATGGTAAATATATGAATTATTTATACATTATAACAGGACTCCAGGTTCTGATAGAGATTTAGGTTAAGATGTAGCTTTGAGTACCTACTAATGTATCCATTTGTAACTCAGAGAGTACAAATGTAACAAAATGTATCTTTACTGGTCCACATCTGGTTACATGTGTACTCTCTCAGAGTCTTGGCCCCGTCTTCCACCCGGTACAATACGGTGCAAAGGCTATCTTCCGACCTATGCAGTTGTCATTTTTACACCTGGCGTCCATGTTCAATCAGCAGTGCCAGTGACAGCACAGATATTTATTGGGATTAAGATGTTGTCTAGGTGCACAATGCATGGACACCGATTGCAATCAAAATCCATCCGATTTCAACAGTCATGTTCAACAATTTACATGACATTTTCTGAGAGACTCAGCAATGAGGTTGAAAGAATAATGATTTAGGCCAGATTATCAATATTGCATTGGGTATGTGCCTGTTTTAGTTGCGCCGAGACGAACAGTGAACCAACGAAGGGGAGAAAAATAGATGCATTTATTTCAATTAGTAGCAGCCTACACTTTATTAGAAAATATCTTCAAATACCTCTCATCTTGTAAAAATGTTAAGAAACCATTGCCTCCTGTCTTTTTATTTGGACAACAGTTAACAGTCGTGGACTTCCGATGATGGAACTAGGAAACCTAAATAAAACCTAAACTACGCCGAGACCGACATGGCAGACGACAAACAACAAAGTATCTCTCTCTACATGTATATATACTAAGATCAGAGCTGCAGTTGTCGCGGGAGGCTGTGCTTTGTGATATAAACTGCTTTCTTCCCCTCAGTGCTCGGGGACAGTAATTTCCAGATCCCGGTCATCATAGACAGAGCTCACAGGCTAGGAGTAATGATGAAGAGGGGAGCGTATCATCATTGTACGCCTTCACTACTACTCGAACAGGGACAAGATTCTCGGGCTGTTCAAGAATAACGCCGCCAAAAGCTGTATTTTCACTACAATGCCAGAATTTTTACAGCAAGAATAATTCGCATAATTTGCTCTAATGGCAATCCCAAGACATAAGGATGTGCAATTACAGGCCTATGCCAAAAATATTCCTATCGACCAGCGTCAGCCAAAAAATAGATTGCCGATATATTCTCTTAATGTTTTTTTTTTTTTGTGGCTTTCACCTTTATTTTATATTTTTTATGGAGGGACAGACAGTAGGCTGACAGGAAATGGGGAGAGAGGTGGGGGGAAGACATGCAGTAAAGGCCGTCGGGGTCGGGAGTCGAACCCGCGGCACACTGCCAGACTGGATTACCAGCCAAGGTGCCTGGACCGCTGAGCCACGGCCGATATATTCTCACTAGAAAAGCAAACTATTGTGAGAACAGCTCACGACCATAGCTCGAGTTATACTTTTTGAGCGTTTTGAGCTTGTAGATCTGCTATTTTTGGCACATGACCTTGTTGACGACGGGGTATACATTGGCCTTTAATATGTGCAGTGTCTGGTTACTATAGTAACCTAACCCCTGACAGTGTCAATGAGCAGATACTGGGCCCGGAAGGCTAGGATAGCGGTCTAGGCGCCTAGGCTGCTGATGCAGTCTGACAGTGTGTCGCCGGTTTGATTCCCGATCCCGACGACCTTTGCTGCGTGTCACTCCCGAGTCCCCATCTCTCTCTCCCTATTTCCTGTCCGTCTACCAATAAAGACAGAAAAAAGCTCAAAAGAATTCTTAAAATAAATTATTAACAGTCTTTCTCGTGCACCAAAGCTTGTTCAGACAACGAAGAATTGTAAAACATATCACTTCTTCCATAGGATATATTTTTTAGGACTAAGCTAAGATCACAGGAGCTTTGCAGCAAAACAAACTTTCCTTTTCTACAGGTGATCTTTTTAATATTCTGACACAATAATAAAGTGAGCCACTGCGGGATAAACCTGCACGGGCTACACGTGTCGAAGAATCAAGTGCTGGATCTTGTGAGACCAGGGGGACATGCATGGGTTCCTGCATGCGTCATAAAGCTTGCAAATGCATAGTGAGGATTTGCTATACCAGTACTTTTCACTAAAGGGATTTTTTTATTCCACCAGTACATCCCGGAAAGAATTACTAGGAGCTAGATGTAAAATTTCAAACACCAAAACTTCCGCCACACAAGATCAAGGCCCGCTTTCACATGACACGATTTTAAAATGTTCCACTATACTGTACCTCTTATTGTGCTATGTGAAAACGGTGTATAAATAAAGGGTCCCAGTGTTTGTATCCACCCAGACATGCCCCAAGTGATTGCTAAACTTTGCGCAGCTTGTGGCCCATTGAAGGCTAAACTCTGCAACGCTAAACACCGTGAGACATCCAGGTCTAGATTACAATTTATACCACCCTGCCAGATTCTCAATAACCATGAATGGAATCGGCTACTCTTCAGCTCCCGAGGCAGCTGAAGAGTTTTTATCAAAAGAACATAGCTAGCACCCGTGACAAAGCAGGATGGAGTACAGTTAGCTGGCTAATATGTTAGCCTTGGACCTACTGTATATTAAATCGAATGGGAGAAGCAGACACTCTGAATGGTCTAATTTATGTTGTGCCTAAAACACACCCTTAATGACTAATTCCGATGCTTAATACCACCCCTTTGTGCCTAGCACCGAGCTTAATGCCCAGATAACTCTCTAACTAGCAAAACTGAGGCGGACACACCCCTGATGCATTTCGTACACTGCGTTTAGTCTGTGCGCAACATAGATTGTCTAAATAGGGCCCATAGACTTTTATTGTGTAGATGCCTGGATGGGCAGTGTGGGTGCCAGCCTTCATTCCATGCTCCCATTTTGCTCCCAACCACAGACATACAGTATAGTATGAGAGCCATCACACTTTGAAAGAGCTAAATATTACAGTTTTGGGGTATTCTAATACCCATATGGATTTCCCTGGCTATCTATTTAAAGTTAAGAAACGACGACAGCAAGTCTCCTGAGCCGGGTGCTCTAAATATTTCAAGACGGCAACGTTATGATTATAAACGGTGGCAATGTATTTCGTCTCAGACAGAGAGGCATCATCACTATACAAGTGGGTCATGACTAGCCGATGGGAGTGTTGCCACATTTCCACATAAGCACCTGTCAGAGAATAAAAAAGAACCCAATTAGCACTTCTAGATGTCAATAATACACCTTCACTCCCTCCTTATCACTCAAACCTCAGTATATATAAATTAAGGTATACACTAATACAACACATGCCCTGCTTTATCTATCTATTTCTGCTGTGGAATCTTGTGTATATGATGATAACAGCTAGTTTCTTACAATATTTATCACATTAAAATGCATACCTGTAGGCCACTAATTTGCTCTTGTTTTATTGCCTCTAAGTGACAACCACAGATTCTCCGCTGTATATCGCTGTGTTCATCGTCAATCTGCTTACATAATGCCATCAGGTTTTATTTTCTGTCTCCTATAAATAACATGTACTTGCAATGTGTGTGATCTGTGTGATGTTGCACAATCAATGTACAAGGCAGCGTTCACAGCAAGTGCGTTAGGTCACAGGGGAGTTGGTTCACAGGTACGGTGCATCGCAAAAGATTCTTCCACAAAAAGTAAGGTGAGCATTGAATTGACACCCTACTTACATCAGACTATGACTGTTTAATGCCTAATCTTATCTGCCTACCAAATAACTCATAGATAGGGATTCCAAGCCAATAGAAACTACAGCCTTTCTTCTCTGAGTATATAGAATGGTGTCATGTTATAATGAGCATTTGTAAAGTAAGAATCACCATTTATTTTAAGATAGATTGAAAATGGGTGAAATGGTCCTTGTTAATACACAATTAACCCGATTAACCCTACAAGCTCAAAAACGTGTCGCACTGTGACGCATTTTGAGCTTGTAGATCGGCTATCTTTGCTTCGACAGTATATGCAATGTGGCCCTCTGGAGTGAGTGTGGAAATATAGTGGCCCTCTGGAGTGAGTATGGAAATATAGTGGCCCTCTGGAGTGAGTGTGGAAATATAGTGGCCCTCTGGAGTGAGTATGGAAATATAGTGGCCCTCTGGAGTGAGTGTGGAAATATAGTGGCCCTCTGGAGTGAGTATGGAAATATAGTGGCCCTCTGGAGTGAGTATGGAAATATAGTGGCCCTCTGGAGTGAGTGTGGAAATATAGTGGCCCTTGGAGTGAGTATGGAAATATAGTGGCCCTCTCCATCGTCAAAGTTGCCCACCCCTAGTATATAGGCTACTATAAAAAGATGATGTTGCTATGTACTGATGTTGCTATACAACTATATAGCAACATAATTGTTTTGTAATTTTTGAATACAGATTTGAAGTTTTTTTGAAAAGATTTTTAACCCAGACCTGAGTCTGGGTTAAAACTCTTGACAAATATTCTCTTATGGGGGTCCCTGGTATATAAATAGGGCTCCAAATACATACATGAAAGATGTTTGAGAACCACTGTTTGAGAACCACTGCAGTGTAGAGTCTATCCGTACCACACAAGGAAAGGAAAGGAAAGGAAAGGAAAGGAAAGGAAAGGAAAGGAAAGGAAAGTCCTTTCCCGAGCTTAAACAGACAGAAAAAAAAAACTTCTTCATTAAATGAAGAAAGTTTGTGTTTATTTTGGTCCAAATTTTGGTCTTCCAACCATTGAAAAGCTTGCTGATCATCACACAGAGAGGAAGAGAGGAGGGGGAGGGCGACATGAGGAGAAAAGACGCTGCAAAAGCAGAGGAGGAATAGACAGGAGAAGCTGTGGGGGGTTGCAGAGAGTGGCCTTACTGTCCGTTTTGGGCACACGGCCTTGCCATCTGACACCTGCCACTGAGTGGGCATGAATCCCCTCTCTGCTTGGCAGGAAGTTAACCCATTGAGACCTGGAACGCATCCATGTCACGTTAGCGTTTTAAACATTATGTTATAATTTAGCTATTGAAAAATAGCAGATCTACAAGCTCATAGCGCGCCACCGAGTGGCGCGCTATGAACTTGTAGGTCTGCTATTTTTTTTATTTCGACGTCAGGCCTGAATGGGTTAAAGCCACGCGAACAGGAACTCAAAGCAGGAGTGTGTGCAGATACGAGCAGCCAAAGGAAATGGCCCCCCTTAGTGTCTGTGCGGAGGCCAGGCAATGATGGCACCTGCTTTCCATCACAGAGGACCATTTAGACTAGAGGACGGCAGTGATGTGAAGTCCAGATATGGGTTCCCCCACACAGATGTCACAGACACAACCGCTGCTGATTACTTTGCATCTTAGCACTTCAGCAAACATAAAAAAAAGTTCATATGCGCCATATTTAGGGAAACGGTGAACACCTGTTTATACTGCGTGCACACATGTCAGCGTGCGCGAGTGTGTCGATTGGTTGGCTGTGTGGACACAATGCATCTCTGCAGCTAGACAAATTAAACAAACACTAATCATGAGCATTACATACCGTATTGTTTGTATTATGAAATGGAGGGATGTAATGAATTCATGTATTACCAATACAGCTCAGTCATTGTAGAAAGGCCTAAGAGGATCGGGGAGGCAAAGAGAGACGGTTTGAATAGTCAAATTTAAGACTGAATACCAATGAGATTGGAGCTTACAGAGATGTAGTATGCCTTCACAGGAAGACATTCACACACGCACACACGCACACACACACACACACACACACACACACACACACACACACACACACACACACACACACACACACACACACACACACACACACACACACACACAGAGATGTTCACAAACTCCAATTATGTGCAGGTGACATTCACTGGCAGGAACCATGATGAGTGTAACCTAGCAAATAGAGCAGTCATTCAGTCGCACACACACACACAGTATATAATTTATTCTACAGTGATGATGAAGCAGGATAGGCTGTTTAAGTGCATAAAAGTAAGAATACTGGAATTGCTGTTACGTCATCCTTTGCAAACCATACAGTATGTACGTACGTACGCACGCACACACAGACTGAATATGCATGAGCTTCAGTTCAACAGACCAAAAATACCTTGGGTGTGAATTCTGCTCACAACCTCCTGCTCCAGCAACACATTATTATAGCCATCTGAAGTTAGAGATCTAGCTATGATGATGTCTCATTGACATTGACTACTTTTGGCCTGAGCTATTATTTTCAAATGTCTGCAAGGGAAAAAAATATATTCATCCACTCATGATATCCAGTTACAGAATAGCCAAGTATGAAATGCAGAGGGAAGCAATAATGTCTGAAAATGTTTAATCTAAACAATTGGCAGACATATTAGCTGCAGATACTTTCCTGCATCCTTTCTGCATCTTCACACCCTGGTAAACCAAGCGATTCAGTTACATCTAGTGCACGATGCATGGAGGAGCTTCAAATGATATCTGTCCATAAGTATCCGGACAAAACCACAAAAAAAAAAACTATCCCAAACGAAAACAGATTCAGGAGCCAGAGGAAATCAAATACAGACTAGGCGTCATTGCAGCCCATAGTGCTTAGTGCGTCGGTGCCCCAGAATAGATGAGACACACAACTACACATCCATTTTTACAGAGTTAAATTAACACAGATGATTTTTCTGTGTAGGAATCTCAACGGGAAATGCAAAGGTGCGTGTTTTTTGCCTGATGTTTTTTGATAGCTCTCAGACTATCACAGACGATCCCTGATGGAAATGCTTTAAACAGGCTACAATCAATTATTTTCTCATCTCCCTTTCTTTCTTTCTGTCTTTCTTTTTCTTTTTTCCCAGCTGGCATTTGATAAAGGAGTTATAAGAATGATCTTAAACAAATCCTAATGGCTACTCATTGCATCTTTCTCCTGGTAATCACTTGAAGACAAGAACACCATAAACCATTGCCAATAGACAAAAGGCCAGTTACGGTCCAGCTGGGACAGAGAGTCAATACCACAGTCACACATTCTCTTTTTATGTAATGGTTGTTTCTCCCCACAGACAGAGGGTCTAGTGTGATGGCATAGACATCTGACAAAACTCTTCAACACAGTTAATTAATGCCGAATTCACACCAACATCGATAGCAGTGTTCCTCTGAGCGTTTATTCAGCTAAATGGGTGTGGACAAAACGGCACAAACATCCACGTCACCTCTGCCTTGTCTCAACGCAAATCTCAGCAAAAAGCTGAACTATCCTCAACTTTTTCCTGGCTACACCTCCTGCCACAGCGAGGTCTCTTCTTGCTCCTCACCATAGACAATGCATGGAACGCAGTTTTCTCCAAACATGGAAGTTAAGCAGAATATCGGGCATTGTGTGACAGACAGAAAGACAGTCTTTTACTTCAGGCTTATTTCCATCGCTCGAAAATCTTTTTTTTTGTATATATCCTCTCTTCATAATGTAAATAGTATCCCAAGCGGCACAATTTACTACATATTTCAATGGAAATAAGTGAATTAGCACTAACACCCAACGCCCAATTGAGGGCTTAAGGTAGGGGAAATAGCCAATAATGCGTTTTTGCACAAAATAACACCTAGACCTCTTTGGTGGAGACGTAACAACTACAAAAAACCCTTCTAGTCCGAAATTCTCCTTTAAGTAAATGTGTCAATACTGCAATATAGAAATACTCTGTTACAAGTAAAAGTTTGGAATTAAAAAATTACTTGGAATACAAAAATTACTTTTGTACTTTTACTACGTAAAAGCACACTCATTATGCAGAGTCCAATTTCACAAGTTTATGTATAATATCTGATAAGAGCAGATTATTTTCAAATGGCTGAAATGTATATAGGCATGAAGTGGTTAATGTATGTTTTGTAATAATAATCCAAATCTAAAGCAACTAGTAACTAACGTTTTCTAAACTTTGTAGTGGAGTAAAAAGTACAATAACTGGAAATACTCCAGTTAAGTAAAGGTACCTCAAAATTGTACCTTTAACCCATTTAGACCTGAGGACGCATGTGTGTCATATTATAGCTTTAAACCCATTCTGGGCGGGAACCCCTTTTGGTGTTTTAACTAAGCATTATGTTATACTTTAGCTATTGAAAAATAGCAGATCTACAAGCTCATAGCGCGCCACCGAGTGGCGCGCTATGAACTTGTAGGTCTGCTATTTTTGAAAAATCGTAAAAATGCGGCACAAATCTTTGAATATATATTCTTTCAGAGCGAACGTTTTTTTTATTTCGACGTCAGGCCTGAATGGGTTAAGTACATGTACCGGTAGTACAGTAGTAGTATTCGTTGCTTTCCACCACTGCAGGTCAGGGTGGAGGACTCACCGTTGACTGTGAGGTGCACCCAGCTGCCGTTATGGAAGGTGTCGTACTGTTGCTCCAACATCAGGACCCTGCACTCATACCAGCCCTGGTCCTCAGAGCGCACCGGGTCAATCTGCAGAGACGCCTTCCCATGCAGGGAGGCTCTACCTGGAGACAAGACAAACAGAAACACTGGTCTGAAGACACAATGCCAATTGGGGAGATTGGTGATTATGTGGTTGAAGCGCTACTCCTCTCGGCTACTGGCATTCCTTGGGTATTCAGTGGTTATTCATTCATTTACTTTGACTTAAATACATTTGTTAAATTAAAGACATACATAAAATGCTAAAACAAATACTGCTACTACTAATATAACACTATACAGAAATGACTTGTCAACTTGTCAAATGACTTGTCAACATGAGCCACATTATGACGTACATTTTCCCTTCATTGTCAATGGCGTTTACAAAACAAACATTGAACTAAAGAGAAACATTAAACCATGTGGCCTCCCCAGTCCTCCACAGTGGAGCCGGCTTGCTGAAGTCGCTCTGCAGTCTGCAAGCGGCTTAAACTCTATGAGAAAAGTCCCCCCCCCCCCCCCCCCACTCTCCCCCACCCACCCTCGCTGTGTGTTCTGTGTTTGTTATGGTGGAAAATAGAGAGAGGAGAGCAATAATGCCGGCGAAAAAATAATGCTTTCTTCTACTTTCTACTAGTAGTAGTGCACACTGCACACATCATGGTCGGACCGTGTAGCCTACTTAGTAGGATGTGGCACCTACAGCTGAGCTGTGTATTTTCCAGTATGTTCTTCTCAAGACCATGCCATGGATGGGCTTCTTGACGTTGTTGTCACCCATACTTTGAACCCAGACTCTTCTCATCTCAGTTACAGTACCAGTGTTCCTACTAATTAAATGATAAAAAACGCTCTAAAACCGGACCAAATTGCTCTAGAACCGCGGAAATGTCGCGCGTGCGCGAGCTTCGCACAGAGCGAAGGACTGGGCCGCTGAATAATCGTCCCCCATAGGTTGTAAGCCAAGGATATGTCCCTGCTGCTGATGTCCTTTTTTCTCCTTTGAGGCTCAGGATAAATTGGACTTCTGAAAAGCAGAATTCACAAAGCAAGAGGAAAGCTGAGGAAATCAGGCACGGTGAGATCCTCAATGGCTAAGCTGTCTGTCTCAAAGTTTCCAACCCGCTGCTCCTACTCACATGGTTGGCCCTGACAGCCCCACAGATGGAAGAGTTTGCTTCTGCTCTGCTTGACAAGTGTTTTGAGATGGAGCATTTTTTTCAAACTTTGAAGTGAAGATTTCCTGTAAGTACTATTGCCTGTTACTTCTGTCAGAGTGTCAGGCAAATATATTGATGTTGAAGGTGGGCTGAATTGCTCTCCCAGAACTGTATATAGATGCAATAGATAGATACCCTCACCCTGGGAATGCTGCCATACTTGGGGAAAAAAACCAACGTTTTTTTGTTAGCAGAAAATCAATAAAGCAAAGAGGATGAGAGACGAGTTGGGACTGCAGTCTTGCAGTAAAAAGGTAGCCTGTCTTCAAAAAGTCGTGTCTATTTTTGCCTGGGAGTTGAAGTGCTGAGCGGGGTAGGCGGGGGCATGAAGAGCCGGGATCGACCTCAGATCCTATTTGTCAAGGAGCGAGAGAGGTGCAGCTGTAAACAGTGTTAACAGTGCTGTGTCCACATCCGGACTGTCCCCCGGGGAAAACATGATGGTCCCTATAGTCAAAACAGAAGAGTTAACACATTCTTCAAATCACAGACTTCACTGGATTGGAGTATTTTAACTGTCAAATGGAAAGACAACATTCTGGTACACTTAAAGAGGATAAAATACTTTTAGGCCGTAGAGTTGATAGAAGACAACATAATGTCAAAATAAAACATGAAACCACCAATCATCTGTATGCTCTCATTTAGATCATATAAAAAAAACACAGTAAAATAAGAGCAGTACATATTTAAAGGGATGTATTTTCAAGGGCTACAAACCCTTTTGGTTTGTAGCATACGCATACATAATATTGTGTATTTTATCACAAAGAATCTAGAGACTGACTTATGAGTCTAATGTTAGTGGAAATTTCACACACAATCTTTTTTGGAAACAACTTATTTAACACTAAAACCTCTAAAGCCAAATTTAAGTTAAAGGGATAGTTCAGATTTTTTTAACTTAAGTTGTATGAAATACTTGCCATTAATATAGTGGTTGCAACTGTATTAATTGATTGCCCGAGTCCCATGGTGGGAGTTCTGCTCTGGTTTTGGTCAATATTAAGTAGTTCCGGTCATTTTGTGGGGGGCACTGGGGCCACGCAGTAAAAGTAAATGAATCCACAAAACGAACGTAATTTGTATTGTTGACCTATTTCTAAAATATTAGCGCGACTTTCGTTCAACTTTGACCCCTCTATCACATGGAACTATTTTTTGGGCGTAGTGATATGGACACAAAAAACATAGTTCTGTGTGATAGAGGGGTAAAAAAAGAACGGAAGTTGCACTAATATTTTAGAAATAGGTCAACAATACAAATGACGTTAGTTTTGTGGATTCATTTACTTTTACTGCGTGGCCCCCAGTGCCCCCCACAAAATGACCGGAACTACTTGATATTTCACCAAAACCAGAGCAGAACTCCCACCACAGGACTCAGGCAATCAATTAATACAGTTGCAACCACTATATTAATGGCAAGTATTTCATACAACTTAAGTTCAAAAAATCTGAACTATCCCTTTAATTATTACTTCTTTACTTGGGTAAGAATGCTGAATGCTGACATATTTCCATCATCTAGCCATGAATTACATACATTTATAGTTCATTTTTGTTCTTAGACGTCTATAGGCCCGATGTAGACAATTTCCACAGACGCAAACAATTTTCTGCTGAGGAAGTATACCGTATGAGTATTTATGGAAGCGTCATTTGATACTGTATAATGATGTCAAGAGATGGGGGAAACTGGCATATTTGGGGCATGCAAAGAATCACTCCAGTAGTGAGTCCCTTGACTCACTGGGGGTCATTTGAATAAGTCCCAGGGAAAGGGAAGGGAAGGTTTTTTTTAGAGAAATTGTAGTGTTAATCCCGTGTTTGATATTATATGGCTAGCCTATAATTATGGTTAGTCGGCTATACAGCAACAGCACCGAGACCAGTATAGTTCTCTTAAGAAGAAAACTTTGGCACCTAACTAGTCCTACACGCTTTCACTTAGAAACTCCGTTCAAACTTTGACATGTTCAGCTTACCGTGGAATCGTGCAGAATCTCTATATAGTATTTGAAATGTTTTGTAGTTTCCGAAATATTAAACTTTCACCAGGAGACTCCATTCACACTTTAAAAACATTACCTTACTGTGGACACACAGGCCTGACCTTTTTACTTTGAAATGTTGTCGTTTTTTAGATATTTATCTTTTAAAGTGATAAAAGTTTGGACCCTCCCTATTCCTTCAATTCAATTAAGTTTAAACAAATCCACCTTACTGTGGACAACTGGACATGCACACTTGAGATTATTACTTTGAAATAATTAGCAGTTCAGTCAGACAACTCACGAATAGATTTAACCAATATTTATTATAGAATGAGAATACAAGTGTGCATATGATATTTGACTTGGCGTTCGGCTCTGCTGCATTTTCTCCCTGCTCGGCACGATTGAACACCATCATAAAACATAAAGAGCAGGGAGATAGATATACAATAAACCCCCATGGGGAGCATAAATAACAGAGCCCACCGGTGGTGCTGGGGTGGTGGTGGGAGAAAACATCACATACAACCAGGAACCATATGCAGAGGAAGGCAGGAAGAGCATGCAGTCTAGTGAGCTTAAGTAGCCCGCTCAATTGGTCAGCTGACTGCCGCATCGGCGAATGACGTGAGGGACTTGCACACACTTATACGCCCAAATAGTAATGCAGCATGTTAACCCCTTTAGTATAGTATGCGCCTTTGAGCATGGCATGAACCCCCTCGAGTATGTCTGACTGAACTAACTCCGCAGGCTACGTCTCATTTTTCAAAATATATAACTTCAAGCGCCCAATGCATTGTCAATTTAAGCAATCCGGCATGTTGATCTATGGACCACGGTTCATAGATCATAGGATAGGCCAAGTACAGTACGTGATGCATCACCACCACAAATAGACCATACAGCATGATCTAAAAATGCACTTCCGCATACAGTACGTCATGGACTATTACTTGGATTCATGAACATTGTTGGGACTGTCTGGGAGAGAGGGAGAGAGAGAAGAGAGGCGAGTGTCCGGACTGGAGCCCTGCGTGGGAGTGTTTTATTAATCCCATTCCTGCCCGCTCCAGTTGGATTTCTGACCACTCCGGCCCGCTCCCGCAATGAGTTAATTCTTTGACCGCCCGCAGTGACCGCCTGTCCGCCACTCCCGTTCCGTGCCAGCGGTGCACTCATACACGGGAGTGTGTCTGAAGATGTCTCTTGGACTATCATTTCTAGTTATTATTATTATTTTCATGACTGACTGACGTTATCTGGCAGCATTGAAGTGTATGATTCAACTTTTCATGGTTTATATTGTTTATAAATGTTTTCAAATGTTCTAGTATAAAAAAGCTACTGTATGTAACTTTGGGGTGGCGGGAGGGGGGGATCGTAACAATTGTTGAATGGCAGAATCACAATGTAAAGTGTAAAACGCAATCTGCAGGTCTCTCCACCATGAATATATTTAGAAAAACTACAGTCCATCTATTCCCTTTATGTCAGCAGCTGTGTAAGGGAATGATAGTACATTTACTCTATTCACTGGAATGAATTATTTATCATGCAGGAGATGAGAATTCATGGGAACAGCCCGGATGAACTCTGAGACTACATGGGCCCATTAAGCAGCTCATAGAGTGTCTCATAAACTACAGCCCAGTGTCAGCCATTATCACGCTGTCACAGCACTAGCATTCTATCCCCAGAATACACTTTCATCTGTCCGATGAGACTGGGAATATACCTCAATAGTGGGTCTCAGAGCAAACACAGTAAGACATGATCTTCGTCAAAAAGTTGAACATGCAGTATCTAGACTATCTACAGTAGGCTACATCAGGGGTTCTCAACCCGTGGGTCGCGACCCCTCGGGGGGTCGCCAAATTGTTTTGGGGGGTCCCAACTGAAAAAATGGAAAATGGAAATTAAGCGTTTACATAGTACACTTAGTACATGCATAAACTTTCCTTAATGATTATATCTGGTGTTCAGTATTAATTTATGATATATTTTCTCTATTATTAAGGTTATTTTTGCAGTCAGTTTATATTGGCGGTGGGGATGCAAAGTTGTGCTGTACTTATTAGAAGTTATAGTGACATTCGTATTACAATGGCGTAACTTTACTTTACAGTATATTCCCAGGCCGCATCACAACAGGCTTTTGGATTCCATCGGTGGAGTGTGAGCAGGAATAAATCCAACAGCTTTTTGGCAGCTTATCAAAGAAATTGCAGAAATGTCAGAAGAAAACGATTCTCTTATCCAGTGGTAAGTGCCTAGTGTATAAATAGTCCCTTACGGCAATGATGCTCAATCTTTGGGGACAATTACGTGGCAATGCACAATTTCGTATTTTTTTTATATACTAGAATTATGGCTTTATTTAATGTATAATGTGGTAACATTGGCAGTCTATTGTCTCCCTCCAATAATTGTTAATGTAATGTAAATGTCATGAAGAGAGGAAAAAGAGCACTCTTGTGTGAAGTGAGGGGCGCTCTTATCATCATACATACATCATCATACGTCATCACATTCCGGCTAATCGCTTTTTTTTCTGTCCTGACTTTTTATCTTCACTTTTTAAGCTCCCAGCCAATCAAATCATCGCTATGGGGTACACACGCACACACACAGCTGGGCATAGGAGGGGCTAGTGCCCCTCAAAAATAAGTGTGTTTCACCATTCAGCTGCCATAGGGCATCAACATTAGGCACCCATTTGCAGATGAGAACCACGACTCTGTGGGGAGGCACAATTTCATTCATTTGCTCCACATGTGTCCTGTGCTGCAATGTATGTATTTGTCACTGTGAGTGACACTGAGTGTGTAGGAGTGTAGCAGAACATGTACAGTATGTACAGTACACAGTGGCAGTACAATTTGAGTGGGGTATTTCTATATATTCTATAGAATTACCTGTAGCTTGCCTTAGATAAGTCTACAGTAGTCCTTTAATGGCTCTGGATGCCAACTGCAAGTCAACTGCAAGTCAAGAAAATGCCAAAATGGTTCATACTTCGAGGGAAAATAGGTGAGGTGAAAAAAATCTATATATATAAAATTATTATTATTATTTATTAAAATTATTCACCCGTTTGAGCTTGTAGATCAGCAATTATTGTCTAATGTTCTCCCAGAATAGGGATGTTGGGGTTAATTTCCCAGGCTGCCTTATTAAACTGTCGTACCTTTGAACTAATGGCCTTTCCCGGGGGCTGTTACAACTTACCAGTGTACTCTGGGTCCACATGAGGAGGGTAGAAGCGGAAGTTGATGAAGAACGGGATAGGCACTCCAAACTTGAACCACTCCACCACGTAAGGGGGCTGCTGGCTGCTGTCCAGGGGAGGGGATACGTCGCACCCCAGGATCACGCTCTCTCCGGAGCGAGCTGTCACAAACCGGGGCTCCTCTCTCACTCCGTGGGCACCTTGAGAGGAGACAGAAGGAGTGGATTCGTCAAGTCCTTGAGCATTGAACAGCTTCTGAAAACCTGTAAGGCAAGTTTATTTCTATGGCACATTTCAACAACTATAGTCCCATGTGCTTTACATAAAACATTAAGCAAACATTTGAATTCAGTAAAATGTGATAAAGTTCAACGCCTATCTCTTTACTAGGAAACACCTATCCGGGATACAATACAAGAGGATGTTTGAATACAATACATGTATGTACATGTAGTCTCTCATGTGTAAGAGGACAAGATGGACGCATATTCTGTTTGCACTCAATTCCTGTACACCTAGGAGAAAAATCGCATTGCAGCCAAGTGCACAATTTAAAGACGATAACTGGGCGAAGATTGAGGGGCATCAATAAAGCTACTGCAGAACGAACCAAACGCCCATTTAGCTAAAGACACACAGACGCAATTACAGAATGACCAACTTGTAGCCTATATATGTGGATAAACTCTCCCCTTTATGCTCTTCCCTCATCCTTCAACAAAATGGTCTCTTCTGTCGTCGTCTGTCACCAGCATCTGTTGGTGAATGCTTTGTGGCTGTACCATACTGTACTGTAAATGAGCTGCCAAGGGGTTCCATTGATCATAGCTGGCTCCCGCTCAGATGAGCTTTACTATGAGTGCTACCAGGGCTGGCGTTTGGCCATGGATGTCCAGGCACACTGCCGAGCGTTGACCTATCTGATGACTGAAAGGTCGGCATACCTGCCTCAGCAGAATGCTCACTCTGGGAATGGATTTTCTCCAGCTGCCTCCCCCGCTCTCATTGAGCCGGCTCGATCTCCTCCGTCACCGCAAGCATGGCTACCCAGCTTCGCCCAGGGGGGAAATCACTTCAGGGATCAAGAGACATGCTGACGCGTCACTCAAGAGAAACACCAGCTGCATAACTTAACACTTTCATTAACGGCATCATTTGCATTCATTTGCAAAAATGTCCCATATTATGGGACATTTTTACGGTAAGGACTACTTCAATAGGCACCAGGAGTAGTAGATCGCGTAGGCTGTCCCCCTAGGGCAGAGGTTTTCAAAGTGGAGCCCACCGCCCCTGGGGGCACCAGCACTACCAGGGGGCAACCAGGGTGGAAAGTGGAAAAGAGAGGAACATGGCATGAGGGGATTTTTTTTTAATTTTGCGCCAGTTTAACCACTTTCAACCTGGTGTCTAAATCAACCATGGCTTAGTTCTACTAACCAAGACCAAACCAAATAAATACACGTGCATGAGTCACTGAACCACATGACCATTGAACACCCCTGAAGACTTAGGCCTTTATGAGCCAGCAGGAAACTACAAAGAGCTGCCCACATTAAAAACTTGACCTGAATTTTCTTTTAGATTACACAGCTCTCCATCTAGAATCAAAACGTGGTTGACTATCAACTACCATGTGCACGTGCAACCTAAAAACTTGACCTGAATTGAATTTGGAAAAGCTCCCCAATATATGGGGATACTTTAAATGGGTAAGAGGTCCGGCTCGCCGACTCGGCGTGGAATGCGAGCGCCCAGTGACTCAACTTTTGGTAAGCAGAAGTGGCACTGTGGGATTGTCTGTATGTTTTAAAACTGCACATTGTATTGTAGAGCCTGCTGTGTAACAAAAATAACATATTTTGAGTTATTCCAATAAAGAGAATAAGGAGAAACGTGAATTACTACAGCCGTGCTGGCATCTCTAACCTGGCTTTGAGCAACATACATTCTTAAAGGACCATACTGCCGTAAATATATGTCATTATCCATTTATAGCTTCGGCCATGTAACATATAAACGCAGACCATTTTTAGATTTCGTAACATTTTCTCCATAGTCATGGACCACTTAGGCCTTTACAGTACTTTGGCTATTTGAAAATTGCCAATCTACAAGCTCAAGAGTTGCACAGTGACACAGTGTGCACTTGTAGATCTCCTTGTAGAACATTTCTGATCTTACTTCATCATGAACCATCCAGACCTCTCAGGTTATGTCCCCAGAATCAGAACTAATCATGAAGAAGCAGCCGGTCTATGAGGAACTCCTAACTAACCTCCCAAGACAGATTCTGCTAACAGCAGATGGAAACACCTGACTCATACATCTTGATCACGCGACTACAATTTATTCATTTATTTTTTGTCCATTCAATCTTTATATCGCCACCGATGAAAAAGATTCCCTACAGTTTTAGCTGCTCATAGACAGACTCACAGGAGAGAACATAATCCCCACCCGGCCAGTCCGGCCTGGCTGGGTTAAGGTTCTGTTCCATTCAGGTGCTGCTATTTGGCTCACTGGAAAGGTAATACTAGTATAATAAATGGAATGGAAAACATACACCTGTGTTTACCATAATGGCTGTCGTGGTGAGGAAGAAAAAGTCGATACATGAGTTAATTTCTCCAGTCTAATTAAGACAGCTAATCATTCTGCACACCTACAGGAGAATGATGCACATATTTGTTTCTGTAGGGAAGAATTTTTAGAGCTCTGTCTTTTATGTTTGTGTTTACACAAGCACTCAAAGCTGGCCATTCATTGTCAATGGCATTCAATGTTTGTGTGTGCACAAACCCTCAAAGCTGGACATAGGAGGGGCTAGCACCCCTCAAAAATAAGGCTCCTACCCCTTTCCTGCAGTATCTACCCTGCAGGCTCCCTGTCTATCACTAAACCTAAATTTATACTACATCACACAATGGCGTTGCTACTTGCTAGCTGAAGATATCAGATTGTCACGCTAAAAATGCTTTTGGCATGTGACACTGTCATGCAATGGAGTCTAAATTAGATTTAAGTCAGCTAAAGCAAGACTGACTATTTAGGCTGGTTCCGTTTTCAGTAGTTTATAGTGTTTAAACATGTATACAGATCATAGCCAAAATGCAGTATTACAAATCATCTTGTGCTGGAGGCATAGGTGTACAGGACACATTTTAAAATGCGAAGGGAAGGAGTCAAGGACCACTGTGTTTCAACAAATCTGGCAGGAGCTTGGGCAGTAGAGCACAGAGTCTTAAGAGAAGCTTAGAGTCAAGCTGCATTTAGACAACAAGCTTTATAAAAAAGGGGTAAAAAACAACATGGCCAACAGATGCACATATTGGTTGGCATGGTTGTGTCTCAATTAAACTTTCTAACAGTGCATATTATTTCAGGGCAGACCTTCTGATAATTGCGAATATCACACAACACAGCTTTAAAGTTGCAGCGGTTGACCCACCAACGAAAGAACATTGGATGGACATTACTGAGGAACTGTATGTTATGGAAAAACTAACATTCATACTTAGACTACAAAAGGATAAGTTCTATAAAATGTGGGAAAAGTGGGATCTCTTCTCTCAGCCTAGCGATAATGCAATAGGATTTAAATGAATGTATCTTGTAATATGAAAAATGCAGCTTTGTCTTTTGTTTTTTTTGTTTTTGTCTTCCTCTTTTTGTTCTTTTTTTCCTGTCTTGTCTTTTGGTTTTTGTTTTTTTGTCTGTTTTTTCTTCAATAAAAATAAAGTTGCAGCGGTTCACTAGTTCAAGACTTCATTCATTATTTTTGGAATCTGGTGGCATGGAGAGCCATCTTAGACAGATCTAATGTAATATAAAGACTACAGATAATATACTGCTTGGCTAATAACTCCATAATTCTTTTATGAGATCCTCCTCATGAGGGAGCAATCAGCAGAAGCTCCTGGTCACTGCTTTTGCCATTTTCATTTTCTTAATGGAGACACTGTGACCCACTAGGGTTTACGGTGCTCATTGGAAGGAACATATTTATTATTTACCGTCTCAACATCACATAAATGCCAGCTGTGCATATCATGGTCCAGGCTTCCTTGATCTACCTCTACCTAGGCTGAAACCTTTCAACATGAAATAAATGGTTAAAAGTTATCAATGCACCTACGAGATAATGACAATTCTAGGTACAGTAATGACCTACTGTGCTTGTAAAACAACTTGTATACAACGTGGACACAGACCGAAGGAACTGAAGGAGAGACAAACGAGCTCACGCAGAAATCTGTCGGGTAAGCCCTGCATAAATCAGACATACTGTACCATAAATCCAGGAGACCAATATGTTTTATCTATCATGCACAGAGATTTACTGCAGCGATGATCACAAATTCTTACTGGGTAACAAAATGGACTAAATCAGACAGTTAATGTAGCAAACAGAAGCACAATGCAAGCTCGGGGGATAATTCTTCATTACGTGGTATACAGTAAGTAAATTCATTATGATGACACACCTTACTTTTTTTGCGACTCACCTAGTCAATAGGAGGAATACATGCAAGAGCGCTCGCCCGGGTCAAATCTGGCGACCTCGGAATGGTGGCCACCAGCTATTCCTAAACATAAGACATAACCAGTAAAACTATGCATAAACCTAACCTTATTCCTAAACGCAACCACAGTTGCGTGCCAAAACCTAACCAAGTTATTACTAGGGATGCACCGATATGGAAATTCTTGGCCGATACCGATATATATTTATTTAGTTTTTGTCGTTTTTATTTCCCCCTTTAGTGCCAGTGAAAAAAATACATCTTCAATCTATCTTTCTCTCTAGGATGTCCTCAGACGAGCCCTCCATCGTTGCTTCCAGTCATCCCAGTTCTCCATACATCTGGCCAGCTCGTTGGTGCTTTGGTGCTTGAGTACATCCACATATGTTAATGTAGGACGTCCTCGTGACCGGTGCCCGTGTGTTGGTTCCCACAGCACTAATAATACAGATTCATAATCTTCAATACAAGAAATAAATGTTCAAAATCTACAGCTTGGTAGGCTGCAGAAGGCCAACACACCAACATAGTAAACGCAAAATGGTAAACGAGCGCTGGCGCTTTGGCATGGGGGTCAGATGAACATATGGAATGAATTCTATACTGGCCATATATGGAGCGTGTCTTGAGTGTACAGGGTTTGATGAGGTCAGATCAACATAATTATGGAATGTCAGAACAGGAAGGACAGGTGGGGGAGATCAACATATGGAATGTCAGAACAGGTCAGCTCCATATATGGAGATCTAAGGGTTTGAGGTCAGATGTAGAGTTGCTGGCCGGCTCCATATATGCAGAACTATAGGTGATGATCCAGTCTTCTCCATGTATGATTATCCAGGGTTAGATGAGGACAGTGTTGTGATCTTCATATATGGAGATGGCCATATATGGTGGTGTGACGTGTCACAAGGTGTGATGCCACGAGTAGTGGCCATATATGGAGGCGTGACCATATATGGAGGTGTGATTTCATGAGGCGTGACCATTATATGGAGGTGTCATGTTTGTCATGTCAAAACTATGCCTAGTCACAGTTTTACTGAGGTTAAACCCTAAACTTATTCCTAACCTTAACCCCAGTAAAACGAATACTAGACCGGCTGGGGGTGAGTGGTCCGCAAAATAAATGGGGGGAGTGTGTTTTGAGGTGAGCGTCAATTCAACACATGTCAGCAGGAGTTAAAGTTAAAAGGGTACTATGACGCATTTCGCATAATTGTTGATGATTATTATAGCCTACAGAACAATATTTATTTAT
>NC_136792.1:15566918-15650707 GCF_951216825.1 Electrona antarctica | reverse complement strand
AAAAGAAAAAGGTGTCAAATAGTGGGTCGGTGGCCTCGTACACATCAAACTGGGGGTCCTTGAAGTTTAAAAAGGCTGAGTTCATCACGGATTGTAGCCCTTTGTGAGACAGGGGTTCTCAACCCGTGGGTCGCGACCCCTCGGGGGGGTCGCCAAATTATTTTAGGGGGTCCCCAAATTATTTAAAAAAAAAAAAAGATTTTTTTATTTTATTTTTTTTTCACGATTTTTCAAAAATAGCAGACCTACAAGCTCGTAGCGCGCCACTCGGTGGCGCGCTATGAGCTTGTAGATCTGCTATTTTTAAATAGCTAAATTATAACAATGCTTAAAACACCAAAAGGGGTTCCCGCCCAAAATGGTTTAAGGTTATTGTAGCAGTCAATTTATATTGGGGGTCGGGAGGGGGCGGGGCGGGGGTCCCGAGACATTGCCAAAGCATTTCCGGGGGTCCCCGGCCAAAAACGTTGAGAACCCCTGCTTTAAGAGACAATAGAACCCAAAGGCATGTCCACAACCGAAGAGAATGCACAGAAACGATTTCATTGTCCAATCTGCACTTTTCTTGATGCCTCGTTATAAACCTTTTTTTTCAGGTTACTTTATTAAAATTCTTTGTGGTTTCTGTCCATTATCTTTACAGAGTCTATAGGACCAGTAAGTACCTCAGTCTTAGAATGGATTTCATGATCCTATTCTAGTGGAACACAGTTCTTTCACTGCGTTGAATGAAATCGTTACAATACCAACAACAATGCAGGAAATGTGTCTTAGCAAAGAATTTCAACACATTATCAAATGTATCAAATGAAGTACCTTTTTGATATATAGGCCAAGGAATACACACACACAACACATCCCCCCCCCATGGTAATACTAGCATTAAGGCACTAAGAGTCACTACAAACTGAAGAACCCCAATGTGTTGTGTGTGTATACTGCCTTGACTCAACTTAAACATTGCACCGTCGCAAACATGTGAGCTGGAATGTGACCCAGTAAAACCCTAAGGGGAAATGCGTAAACTTATGAGCAATATATTTTTTTGAAAAGGAGTAATAAGCAGTGGTGGACGAAGTACTCTACCCCAGTACAGTACTTGAGTCAAAGTACAGATACTCCTGGTCAAATTGTACTTGCTTAAAAAAAAAAGGTATTCAAAGGTAGCTTACATATTTTTAAAATAAGTATTTAAATCTACAAATTACAAAGTACATTCTATTGTTAATATCAATGCATTGCTGTAGGCCTATTGACATTTTGACATTTTCCAATAATAATTCAAAGATTCTCCAAAAATTCAATCAATACATTTTCAATAATAGTGAAAATGGCAGATACAAGCTCACATCTGCTATTTTTACTATATTTGAAATAGTGGTTAATTCATAATGTACCGATTTCCCCTTCCTATAAATGTAGGGGAGGGAGTCAAAAGTACAATATTTGTCTTTGAAATGTAGGAGTGAAAAGTCATAAGTATCGCAAAACACAAAATACTCAAGTAAGATTAGAGTGAGTACAGATATACGAAACATTTTACTTAAGTACAGTACTCACGGAAATGTACTTTACACTTTACTGTCCACCACTGGTAATAAGTGCATGTGTGACGCAAAAAATAAGAAAGAAATACAAAAAGACAAAGAGAGAAAGAAAAAAAGCAGCTGGTGAAGTCAATGACGGCAGTGGATTGAATGTCTTGCGTTTCCCTTTCTGTTTAGTCCTCATTTTCAGTCCCCTTAAGGATATCTATTTACACAAAAATATATTCAAATAAACGGAAATCTCTCTATACTGTACTGTATGCACACACAGTAAAAGTCCTCCCACAATCTTCAAACGCTTCCGTCATATAGTCTGGACTCTGGAGCAACGGGGAGCTCTGAAAATGAGGATAAAGCGGTTGTGACGCCTATACTCCCCACTTCCGTTTCATCTTTACAGTCGTGCAGGGGGGAAAAAAAGGAAGACATTTTCGTGAATGGCAATGATGAACAGATAACAGCTTCTGTTCTCTGCTTTTGGGAGGTGTAGTTCCAGACTATATAGCATTTGGAGGTTGTGAAATTACAATCCCTTTGGCTCTGCTCAAACACCTTCCAGTGTATGAGATTTGTATGAGCTAGGACAATCCTCAGAGTTATTTTGTCCATTTGTAACTCCTGTAAGCGTACAAATGAGCCTGAGAGTGCACAACATTGTACTCTCAGTTAAACTAAAGCTGCAATCCGGAGCGTAACAGTATTTGTATGTTACAACGTGACATCAGTGTACTCCATATGGGGATTCACAGATGTATTGATGTTTTGTGGACAACCACCGATCCGACCCAGTTCCCACTTTGTTCCAACATTGTTCCCATCGATTGGACGGTTCTTGAGAAGAAATCGAGAATAAAAATCTAGCTACCAACCGAAACAAGTGTAAATTCCTGATTAGACATATCGTCCAACGTCATAGACCCGTATGTCCAAAACTGTTACTTTTCAGGATTCAAATTCAAAAGCATCTGTTCCATTCTGGTCAAACAGAGTCAGGGTTCTGCTATTGTGCATGTTGGCTCACTGGAAACACTGCTAGTGGGTCTCAAAGTGTCCTTGAGTGGGTTCTAAATGGACCTGTACGAGAGTGTTGAGTGTACAAAGGGTCCATTTTGTACACTCTCAGAGTTATGGGGGTCCTTGAAAATTAAATACTGTACTTGTGCTGTACTGTACTGTACTAGCCCTCCTCCCTGGCCTGTGTGTGTCTGTGTCCCTGCACACTAAATGGAACAGAGCCTTAATTAGTATCATCGGTAACACCTGTGAAGGAAGTAGGGAAGCGGCCGGAAGTAGGAAGAGTTATGCACGGTGGATTGCAGCTTTAAAACTGAGGATTTCACTGTATACAAGAATAGTTACAGAGGCAGGCTGATGTCATAACGCAGGGGGGGGGGGGGGGGGTGAAACAAATACATAAAACAAAATCATCAGAAATGAGCCGAACGGTCAACGCGATCGCTCCACGGCTTGTTTTCATCCTCCCAAAACAACCTTTCGACAGGACTGGAAAAAAACATGTGAATACATTTTACAGTCCTGACCAGTCCGACTAAGAAATACATGCAGAAAAGTAATAAATGAGAAAATACAAAACATTACGTACATGATGTAAAAAAAGAAAGAAAGGAAAAAAAAAAAACATGTTAACATTAGTGCAAAGGGTGTACAAAAAACAAAACGACAAAACAACTATAAACAAAATGTATAGTAACACTGCACTGGAGTCATACATACACAGAGAAATACCGAGTTCATTTGACTCAATGTGTAAAAGTAGACGCTTATATTTAACACAATATTTGACTGTGTGTCTGTAAAATCCTGAGTGTTCATGTAACTCCAATATCGCACAAATGGAACCAAAAATGGTCTGTTATGATAACCCGTTATATGAACACTCACACATTTTACAGCGTATAGCATTGAAGGAAGGCGGAGGTGAGGGGTGACCTCACCATGACCCCTGTTTCTCCACCTGACCTTGCCATAACCCCTGACCTCCGTGACCACTGCATGGATCCAAACATGGAGCCCTGATTCGTAAACAAATCATGTGCACAGTTTTTTTTTATTTTTTGTATAATGATCAGATCAATCGATATTGATCTGGTGTCCCAAACAGCAGATCGGAGACATTTCCCCCACGTCTTTGTTTGTTAATTTATCAAAAGATAAAGACTATTACCGACGTACGAACGCTGTACACAAATGTAATTTGATGTTGTTTTCTTCTATTCTTTGTATATTGTATATCGCTCTGCCACTACTGGATACAATCAATGAACTTTGTCGCTTGCCAAAGATGTGACATGTGGTGTTGTTACTAGCCTGTAGAGCTGTACTTTCGGGTAAGAAACGATCGGTTTCTAGTCATTTGGGGATCCCCACTGTATGGTGACACCATTCCACTGTACGGTGACACCACACTGTACAAGTGTACAACCTTGGTGTTCCATTTTGGGGTGTGTCATTGGCAAACATAATATATAAACAATGACAATAGCAGAGCGACAAAGCTCACGACACATCGTAGTACGAGGATATAATGAGGATATAATTGCAGAGGAGCAAGTAGATGGGAAGAGGAACAGTCTGGATATGGACGGCAAGGGGTTGTCCTGTCTGATTGTGTTGCAGTGTGTGTGTGCACGTGTGCGTGCGTGTGTGTGTGTGTGTGTGCAAGCGAGCACACTCGTCAGTCTTTACAACACTTGGCTGCAGTCGGCACCCGTTCAAAGTCTCACACACTCGGCGTCCGTAATGTGCTCGTTTGTAAGGAAGGAAGGAATGCCTTGGGAAGTGTGTGTGTGTGTGTGTGTGTGTGTGTGTGTGTGTGTGTGTGTGTGTGTGTGTGTGTGTGTGTGTGTGTGTGTGTGTGTGTGTGTGTGTGTGTGTGTGTGTGTATGTGTGCGTGCGTGCATGAGTGTGTGCGCATGTATACATAAAAAAATGTGCAAAATGTATTTTCGGGGCTGGTCGGAGTGCGTAGCGTACCAACAAGGAATGATCAGGTTCTGTGATTGACACACATTCATTCATATCCACCAGTCTTGTGTGTGTGTGTGTGTGTGTGTGTGTGTGTGTGTGTGTGTGTGTGTGTGTGTGTGTGGTGGGGATTGTTTAGTGACAGCACAGGGGTTGGGGGGGTCCATCACTGCCAGGGCACCTTCCTGGAGGAGACCCCGCCCCCTAGCTCCCTGTCCTCCAGCATCTCGGCCGTGGGGGTGTGGCCCGGCGTAGCGGTGGGGGTGGAGCGGCAGGACGGCGGGAAGGGCAGCGTGGCGGCCGACGACGACACGGGCATGTCCAGGCTCTCCACGGAGTCGGAGAGGGCGGTGCCGCCGCGGGAAGGGGCCGGGGCGTTGCTCTCGTGCTGCGGACACAGGACGTAGCGGTTGGGGTGGTGCACCTCCACCGTGGTGACGGCGTCCAGGGCCTTCAGGCACAGCGGCGGCGAGGGGCCGGCGAGGGGCTCCCGGCCGCCCACGGCCCCGTGCAGGTGCTCCGAGGAGGACGACGACTCCTCCATGTTGACGTAGAGGATCTCGTCGGGGTCCTGCGTGTCGGGCAGGTCTTCCAGGGCCTTCTCCAGCTCGCAGCGCTGCGCCTTGAAGCTCGGCCGGTCCTTGGGGCTCAGCAGCCAGCAGGAGAACATCATCGAGTAGCTGCAGGCAGCGCACACAGCAAAGACCATTTAGAGTTTGTATTTTAGTTTTGATTTCATTTTGACTTTTTTTCGTTTTCAATAAGTTTAGTTTGTTGTGTATTTAATTTCATTACATTTCTTTACTTTTAGTCTAGTTTACAATTTACCATTTAGGCATTTAGCAGATGCTCTTAATCCAGAGCGATTTATAAGCAAACAACACATGGAAATAAAACAAATTGTTATCAAGAATCATAAGGAAGTAGAATATCTGTAGTATAATAATGTTAGTGTTTTTGTGTCTTTAGTGTAATGTTTGTAATTTGTCAGTGGCGAAGTTCCAATAGGTCAGGAAAAGTTGTGTAATATTGTAGTTCTTTTCAACTAAAATGGTCAGTTTTAGTCAATTATAATACATTTACTCTGGTATACAAGCACAAGAGTCACAATCTGAGTGTTTGTTGTGATCTCAGAGAAGTTAAACATTAACCCGTAAGGGTGTGCAGGGCTTCAAAGATCTCTAACAAATATTTGCATGGTTCCTTGAAAAGGCTGATTGAAGGGAAGAGGTGCTGCCTGGGATTAGATATTTACAAGAAAGTGTTTCATTCAACACCCACAGCAATTGATGAATAGGCCAGGATTTAGCACAGTTGGGTTAGAAAAGAAGAATGTCATGATGGTGAAGTGTGCCAGTTTAGCTTACTATGAGTCCTTCACAGAGCAAATACGTAAATAAAAGTAAAGGCTACATTTTCTGACCCAGAAGCAAATATTTGAGTTAAAACTGAAAGAATATATATTCAAAGATTTGCGCCACATTTTCACGAATTAAAAAAAAATTGCAGATCTACAAGCACTCGGTGCCGCGCTATGAGCTTGTAGATCTGCTATTTTTCAATAGCTAAAGTATAACATAATGCTTAAAACACCAAAAGGGGTTCCCATCCTAAATGTGTTAATTTGTAGCTGTGATCTGGACGTGAAAGCATTCAGACTCACATGTTGTCCAGACAGTCGGGCGGCTGCTTGAGACGGTTGCCCTGCCTCAGGTAGTCATAGATCTCACTGTTCTCCACGCCGGGGTACGGAGTCTGGCCCCGTGTGGCGATCTCCCACATGGTCACTCCAAACGACCACTAAGACACAGAGAGAGAGACCGAGAGAGAGAGAGAGAGAGAGAGAGAGAGAGAAAGAGAGAGAACAAAATTACATGAAAAAAGTGGAGGAAATAAGCGCAACATTGAGATAATAGGTTTGTTGTTGCGGTATACGCAGAGAGCCATGGGGTGGCGCCATAGTACACTGCTTGTCTGCAGTGGTGTAAAGTAACTATGTACATTTACTTAAGTACTATACTTTAGTACAATCTTCAAGTATTTGTACTTTACTTGCGTATTTAGACATACTGTAGCAGTATTCAAATTTTATACATTTCAAACTGGGGGTCCTTGAAATGAAAAGGGTGGAGGCAGGCAGGCACGCGCGCACGCGTACACACACACACACACACACACACACACACGCACACGTACCACATCACTCTTGGTGGTGTACACCCGGTCGGCCAGGCTCTCGATGGCGATCCACTTGACAGGCATCTTGGAGATGCGACCCTGCCTGTAATAATCTCCATTGTAGATCTTCTTAGACAGGCCGAAGTCTGCCACACACACATTCATATTCTCGTTCAGCCTGCAACACACAACACAACATTAACATTACTGTTACGCACTTGTGCAATTATGAAAACATATATAAACAAAAAAATAAATGAATAAAAGACGATCCCCCCAAAAAACAATACAATACAATACAATACAATACCATTGTTTATAATTGAAAATAATTTATCAACAAGCTCTACAAGGTTGAACGTATCAAACTAGGGATCTTTGAGAATAATATAACAATGTTGAGAATTACTGATCTACAATTTCATTTGACTATTCCTTCCTTTTTGTCTCCATCTCAGTCTTAGCAGTATGGGTCAGGAGAGGAGAGGAATACTGTCCTGTGGGTCAACAAAAGAGGAACCATGCAGCAAGAGAAAGAGAACAGAGGAAGTGCCAATAGCAGAAGTCGGAGGAGATCATGTGACTCACATGCAGTTCCTGGCAGCCAGGTCTCTGTGGATGAAGTTCTTTTGGCTGAGGTACTCCATTCCCCGGGCGATGTCCGCCATGAACTTCACCAGCATCTGAGACGGGAGGTACTAGAGGACGACACACACACACCACCTCATTTAACCTCACTTATCTTAACTAACATCTACTAGAGGACGACACACACACAGCACCTCAGTTAACCTCACTTATCTTAACTAACCGATATTGTCCTTCTAATACATGGGGAGACCTTCATTTGTCTATAAGTTATTTCATGCATGGATTTTATGATTTGAATGCATTTGCATGGACAGCTCTCCCATGCAAAAGAGATTATAATCTCAAATGGGACTATTCCTAATAAATATAGATCAAATAAAATACATGGATTTACAGGACTCCTTTAAAAAGATAACCCTAACCCCTATTCATGGGGTAACATTTCAGCACTTTTGGTGGTGTTTGAGAAACATATTTTTGCTAAGCGTTAGCATTACTGCAACAAATACTTACTGACATAATGTTGAATATTGTGATGTTGTTTCCCCTACTGTGGGAATTCACCAAACTGTACATGTTGTAATGTCCTTTGTACAGCAGGGGGCACTAGAACACCTGTGTATGTGAGGCCACTACTAAACAAAGCAGTGTACAGGGCCTGTACTACAGGCCCACAGTGGAGACGAGACTGGGCCAGAACCATATCGTTCCGAAGCCTGTGTAACCCCCCCTCCCCCGCTCCAGTCGGCATGGTGCAGTCCGTTCCACCCCTACTCCTCCTCTTATACATGGAGCAGTCCGTTCCACAGGGAGTCACAGAGTTCTACACTATTGTGGTTTTGGAAACGTTTGGCCCTAAATGAAGCATTTCAACATGCTGCAGTATGTGGACGCCTTGTTTTCATCTGGCTGCTGTTCCTCCACCCAGAGAGCTCTTAAGGGACCTGTAGCGTACTGTACTGTAGTACTTTAGTGTCTACTACTGTAGTAACACCCCACTTACAAACTAGGATGGAAGATGTAGTATAGTCTTACTCTGAAGTTATACCACAATGTAGAAATAATCTATTTAAAGGGTTTTTACTGTAGTATTTGCAAGTATTTGCATCAAAATATAGTATTTGCGACCAAAGGTCGCAGTTAACTATGGAATCGAGCATTTCCCGTCAGTTAGTGTGTTGGGCACCATATATGGTGCCCAGGTCTCGTGACATCATGTGACGTCATCAGGGATGGAGATGTCCATTCAAATTCAAATGTTATTAGTGCAGCCGCGCCCGGCAGCCGTGAAAACTAGAGTTCTCAACAGGCCCGAAAATTAAGGCTCGGTCCTACCTGGGCCCTCATCAAACCCTGTACACTCAAGAGAATGTCCCCGCTACCACCCTTAGATCTCTATATACTGTATGGAGCTGAACTGTTCTGACATTCCATATGTTGATCTGACCTCATCAAACCCTGTACACTCAAGACACGCTCCTTATATGGCCAGTACAGAATTTATTCCATGTTGATCTGACCCCCCATGCCAAAGCGCGAGCGCTCGCAGTCTGCCGCCAACAAGGCGGATGCGTGCACGCGACCTTGCTCCGCTTCTCGGCCTCAGTGTTGCCGTTATAGTAGGCTATAGTTTGTTGATTACTTACTTTGATGCAGTAATGGTCTTTATCTTTCCTTTCTTTCTATTTTATTGTAGGTTTTAAAACAAAAGATTAACCTACAGTATAATAATAAATACACAATCATTTATGACTTAATAATGTTTGCCTCTGAGATGTAGTGGAGTACTGTAGATGTTAAGTACCACAGCATTGTACTTAAGTGCAGTACTTGAGTAACGGCAGCATATACTTTCCACCACAACTTACAGCAGTTAATCGAGTGATAATCACAGCAGTACTCTCTCTCTCTCTCTCCGTTTGCATAGTGTGTGACTGTGTGTTGTCACAGAGTTACGGGTGGGTACTGTGTAGTTAGTAGGTAATTCACCTCTGAACGTGTCAAACCGGTTCACAGTTCACTTTCACATCCATGGTTAAATTAGAAACACTCTGTGATTCACTGCGTAGAAAGTCATTCACGTTCATGTTGACATTCGGATTCCATTCTGTTGACACACTCTTAATGCATCTATTTGTAATCCATCTGTAACTCAGAGAGCGTTCAAATGTAACAGGTCCATTTGGCTACATTTGTACGCTCATTGAGTTAGACATGACTCAGGGAAATAGGGTCATGACAAAGGAACAAATAGATACATGAATGCTGATGATTTGATGTGCACCTTGTGTTTGTGCGCGTTTCAGCGCACGCGTGTGTGTGTGTGTGTGTGTGTGTACGTGCGTGTGTGTGTGCGCAACTAAGTAGATTTACTTAAGTACTGTACTTAAGTACAATTTTGAGGTATTTGTACTTTACTTGAGTATTTCCAATTTCCAATACTTTTACTTCTACTCCACTACATCTCGGATCCAAATGTTGTACTTTTACTCGACTACAATTATATGAAAACTTGAGTTACTCTAGTTACTTTGTAGATTTTCATTATCATTACTTCAGCCCTATGTACATTTCGGCCATTTGAAAATAGCCGATCTACAAGATCACAATGTGTCGCAATGCGGCGCATAGTGTCACAGACGTGCGTGCGGACGTGTGTGCAGCAGACACTCACCACAGGACAGTCTCCGAGGCGTGAGTACAGCAGGTAGCTGTGCAGGTCTCCATGCTTCATGTAAGGCAGGATGACAACGGGGGAGGGGTAGCCCTCGCTCTCCACCGTCTGCAGACACACACCTGTCAACACACACATTTTTCAGATATCATAAGTTGAGCCTTGATTCACAGACGGATGAAAGAATGCATGATGTCAGATATGATGGTGGAAAAACTAAAACACACGATTACGTTGGTTATGTTTTTGATTGGAATGAGTGTTTGAACAGGGCCGTTTTGCACAGGCAAGCTATAGGCAAATGCCAATGTTCTGTCAATAGCAATACTGATGCTGTACCTTGAGATAGCTGTAGGAGCACACCTGTGTCACATATGACATACGCAATGACATTAATTTGTGATGAGTTAACTAATCTGGAACATTGCCTCTGTCTGAAATGATATTGCTGTAAACTGCAGTTTAACAATCCAGTTTGCTGCGAGAGTGAGGTCTAGCCAACACCAACTCGGGATTCCTGGATCGCTGCCCTCCACAATTTCCTATCCAACATCAGGTTCTTGAGCTCTTCAGTGTTGTCAGCCAAGCTGTCGCACCGCAGCATGTCTACATAGGTGGTACGCTTCTTTACAATTTCTTAACAATCCAAACTTGTACAAAGGCATTGTTCTCTCACCCAGGAGTCTCATGACATTCTGGTGGTCGAACTCCTTCATGCAGGCTGCTTCCTTGAGGAAGTCCTCCATCTCGGTGCGCGTGCAAATGGCAACTGAAGAGGAGAGGAGTTGTTTTACATACTAGTTGATATCTAACAGGAATATCAGTTGCTATTTGTTTAAACTTATATGGTGGTTAGGAATGTGTTAAAAGGAATAATTTCATGAACAGCTGAATTTCATGAACTGGTATTTACCGTAGTATGCTTTCAAATATTGTATATAGTGTAACAATCCTCATTGTTATGGAGTACTTACTCTTCATGGTTTTCACAGCGACTTTGAGCATAGTTTCTTCGTGGGTCAACAGTCCCTCCATGACGGAGCCAAATTCTCCTGCAAACAAAAAAGCAAACAAATGTTTCAGACGCTTCCTGCCTGGCACACTCTCTAAAGCAACCGGTTCTTAACTCTCTGCTCCTGGGGGTCCCAGACCGCCATTGTACCAAACAACTACACTACAGCATTCACATGCTGACCAGCTGGAAGTGACTCCCAAGTGGAAGCCAACTTCAATGCGTGTCCCCGGGACCAGTGGGGCGGGAGCTGAACCCACTGGTCTAAATGGTACGACTGGCATGATGTGTGTCGGAGCTGCCTTTCTCACTGTGGCTTAGAATCTGCTGACAGACTTGAGATGAGCAGAATGCATGCAAGCACAAGCATATGCACACAAATAATACAACAAAGACAAATGAGGAATGCCTAATATGTTGACAAATGTTATGGCTACATACATATGCACATATGTACATACCTTACATAAGTACCTAATGTACTGTAGGTACATACTTCCCACTGTACATGAACTTAAAGCTAAATTACATGTTGGTAGAGAGTTTGCGTCTTGTAGATACAATTGGTGGGAAAATATAAAATGGGTAGCACACCTCAAACTTCAAGTTAAAGGCGACAAAAATGTTAACATATTAATTAGGGCTCACATCACAAACAAACACTTTCTGCAAAGAGCCTTTGTCGGAGCGTTTACAGCACACATGTTCAGTTGTAATGTGAGCCAAAAAATACGTAGAAATACGAGTATTTTTCTACCACTTTGGCATAGTTGGCAAGGCAACTACCCAACACAAATTGAAACCTCTAACACCAACGCCCTTTTTTGTTGTTGACAGGTTAGGACAGGTTTAGAACTAAACTTACCCTCTCCCAGGGTCTTTCCCAGGGTTAGTTTATGTCTGTCCACCATCACGTCCTGTAGCTTCTGTTTGAGTTCATCACTGATGCCCAGGGTGTTCACTGAAGACATCAAACACAATGGACCAGAACGTCAGTAGACTATAGATCACTGGTTATGGTCATAGGGTCCAGGGACCCTTCAGGGGCTCCCAGCTAAATTATTGATAGTTTTGAAGTCATAAGATTTTCTCTGGTCAGTTAGAACAGCTGTGTATCTCAGAATTCAGTTCAAAACAAAAACAGAGAGGTAGGCCTACAGTACCGCTCCAAATTCAACGCTGCAGGGTCCAAGCGTCAAGAATATTTTGAAACAACAGCTTTGTCACAAACATTATGTAAATATAAAATGCATAAATAAATATATTTCTGGTAAGTAAGTAAGTAAATAAGTAAGTAAGTAAGTAAATAAATAGGTTTAGGATCCATGTGCCTCCTCTGCACAGCTGTTTAGGATCCATTCATCTGGGATTCGGTCAGAACTAAACAGATCACAGCTGTACAGTTTATACGTTATGAAATCACAATGTTGAGTCCGATGTTGTTGACTTTGTACAATTGTTCTTCTAAATGACAAATGTTTGTTTTGTGTTTATTTGGCTCCGACAATAATTACAGTTCTTTCGTGAATATGCAAACATTCAGCCCAAATGAGTAGGTAAATATGCTGACTACCATCACCGTGTAAGCATGCTTCTGTTTTGTTTTGTTTTACATGCATCTTGGTTGAGCGGTGGATGTTTCTGTGTGTGGGTCTCCCACACTGGAGACCCAGGTTTGAATCCCAGGTAGGACATACAGTACAGTACAGTGTACAGTGTGAGTGAGTGACATGGAGTCTAAATGAGGCTGGGCTTCAGTGTCAGAAAACAATGCGCTGCATCTACAGACATGTTCTAACAACCTGGGACCCCGCAGGGTTTGGAGATGGGGCCTATTTCGAATAAGTGGGACGATAAATAGCATCAACATGCATGCACACACACACACACACACACACACACACACACACACACACACAGTGCATACAGACAATCCACTCTCCCATATTTGCAAGGAGCTCTTTTCAGCCACTTGATCACTATCTCTCTCTTCTCATGTTACCATCCAACTTTTCACCTTTTTTTCCATTATTATTTCTCTCCTCTTTTCTCCCTCGTATTGGCCCCTTTATGGCGGTCAGCGAGACCAGGCTTGTGAATGAGGCCCGCCCCAAATTGTGGATTTACAACACACACACACACACACACACACACACACACACACACACACACACACACACACACACACACACACACACACACACACACACACACACACACACACACACACACACACACACACACACACACACACACACACACACACACACACACACACAAGGGGGACAGTGTCAGCACTTGAATGTGACTGGGAGCTCTTTGAAACGTGACCCTGGTGTGCCGCCAGAACAGGTATTCATGTCTGTGATAGCAAGAACTCAGCTGAGGCAAAAAACACTGACAAGACCCATGTGTGTGTGTGTGTGTGTGTGTTTGTGTGCGTGCGTGAGTGCGTGCGTGCGTGCACCTGTATTACTATTATGTGTGAGTAAAATGGCTATGCAAGTAGAGTTTGAGAAATACTGAAAAAGACATTGTGAGGACAATGTTCTGGTCCTCACAAAAGAAGTGGCTGTTCTATGGTTAAAAAAGCTATTAGAAACGTGTGTGTTCCGCCAGCTGTATCTATTGAGTTCACCACACTCTAAACTAGATTTCACAGGGTGAGACGTGGCTCCCAGTGCATTTAGCCTGCATGAAGGCTCAATGTGATGATGGTACAGGCAGATAAAAAGGCCACTTTTCTGGCGTATAGAAGGTGTAGTGTTGTGGCTAAAGCTGCGCTGACTTTGTCGCTAGCCGGCTGTTTTCACAGCTGTGTGGGGAACAGATTTACAGTAACCCTTTCCCTACGAAAGAAAAGTAACTTTTAAAAAAACACCCCAACCCAAGGACATGAGGTCGGTCCTGTTGAAATACCATCAGTACATAATACTGATCAGTACATAAGAGAGTGCACACATGTAACCGCACTCTCAGTTACAAATGGATAAATTACCATGTTTTTTTTTCTTGAATTATAATTGTCATAATGTTGACACAAAAGGGTGCTGTAGGAGATTTAAAAAAAAAACTTTGGTAGAAAATACTTGACACAATGACACCACCATACTCTATCTATCTATCAATCAATCAATCAATCAATCAATCAATCAATCAATCAATCAATCAATCAATCAATCAATCAATCAATCTATCTATCTATCTATCTGGCTGTCTGTCTAGCTGAGGGACAGACATGTCCTACTATAGAGGGACAGACATGTCTTGCCATAGAGGGGGGACAGTTGGGACAGACATGCAGAGACAGGGGACTCACAGGTAGCTTCGGTGGTCCTGCGGCTGTAGGTGCGGCGTGCACGGTAGCGCACCACCATCTCCCCACTCTCCATCATGGGCTCGAATGCCTCCCTGCGCACACACATGGAATGCATTGAAAGTCATGTTGTTGATGAAATGTCTTTATGTTATGCTCTGCTCTGGGGTTTGTTGTTGTTATCAGAGATGTGTCTCGGTGCACAGATCATCTGAGATATCAAATGTGATATGATATCAGATGATCACATGAGCAGAGCCACACCGCCATACTAAATGCAATAACTTTGATATAAATGGTTAATGGTCATTCTGAAGTGTTTCAATGAACCACTGTCATACAAATAATCAGTTCAGTTCTTGTACGGTTCTTTAGAGGTTCCCTACTGGTTCTTCATCTCAGTTTAGACACTTCTATCGATTCTATGAAGCACAATTTGACAAAGTTGCTACATAGAACCTTTAAGATAGGCGATATATACAGTATAATAGGTTCCCTATGGTTACAAGCCAAAGAAACATTTAGTGATATTTAGCACTATTTGTGTTTAGAGTATACAGTAAATAAATAAGCAATCCCTCTTCACTGTAGCAGAGCCACAGCACAGCTGTATAAGAGTTGCCTCTTTACACCCTAATTGGAAAGAATGTCTTAATGGTGGCGTTTGGTCTGCTTCTTATGCCATCCAAATGCATAAGAATGCATGGAAGGCTGTGGCTTGAAAACATGTCTTCTCTCTCTCTGTGTCTTTGGGTTTGGCTACAGCCCAGCAGAAAGACAGACACAGTATAACAGTCCACTGAACTCACCCGAAGCGTGTCTCCTTGCGCCGGAGCTTGGCCACGTAGACGGCCATCAGCGCGGCGATGGCCACGGCGATGGAGACCGCCATCACCACGTACCACCAGTGCCACGAGAACGCAGGGGGCGTGGACAGACCTGTGGGAGGGGGGGGAGAGAGAGAGCATTTTATTTGTAGTGCACCTTTCACAGACACAAAGTGCTTCACACGTTTAACCACGTAAACCCCATATGGATGACCGGAATCCCTCAGGGCTCTATACTGTAGGGTGTTTTTCTGTTTTCTGTTATTGTGGGGAAAAGCTTTCGCTGACAATAGCGGATAACGGTGGAGAGAGAGAGAGCGAGAGAGAGAGAGAGAGAGAGAGAGTAGTAGGCTGTACACACAGGCCTCTTTTCCACTAGGGTTGAACCGGTTCAGTTATTTTTTGCCGCCTATATTGAACCAGTTCAGACTGCTTCCACTGAAAATGAATTGGTTCAGAACTCTAAATGTTCATTCAAAGCATGAAAACGCCAGCATTCATGGTAGTATCCTTCAGGTGCTGTTTTTCAGACACGGCAATGAGCAGCACACGAACGTGTCACGGTAGAAAACATTGCAGACTAGCAAGCTACACAGCTGCACCAAACATAGGCGTGTCTAGAGCCAAGGGCATGCCAATTTATAAGCATGATAGACAGTATTGACACACCTCAAATCCAACACGAAACCCATAGTCCCATACTAATTTGATTAGATGCAGCTGTGTTTGCTTACATGTGTTCTGTAAGGTCAGTGTTATGCAGCCTGCCGTGTTTCACCCTGCATTAGTTTTTAACCTGAGGTGGAAAACAAAGGGCAAAATCTGCCTATAGGGTTTCATGCCCCTTTAATGAACCGTAAACGGACTACTACTTGTGGCTGAGTTGGCATTCCTTTGCGTGCAATGTGTACACAGTATATCCATGACACCAATCACAGCACCTTGTCCTGATTCAGTGTTCCTACAGTGGACATGGCAGATTGGACATGGCACTTCTCCATTGGAGGCTGAATTAAGACCTGGATGTTTGAACCCGGCGGCCCTGTTTTCGTCAGTGCTAAACCCCTTATCCCTAAACGCCTTTTTTTAATTATTTTTTAAAAGTTCAAATAGCCGGTCTACAGCACAACGTGTTGATATAGATCGGCTAGTTGAACAATTTTAAAATGTTTAAAAAAGTAAAAAAAAGTTTAGGCATAAGGGGTTTAGCACTGACGAAAACAGGGCCCCTTGTCTTTCATTGTATTGATGCTATATTTTGTCAACAAAACCATTGTGTGCATTGCTACTTTGTCTCAATCTCCAGCCCCACTGCTTCCACTGCCAAACATACAACATCCCCCTATCCTCTCCTCTCTCTCATTCTTGTGGTGTGAATAGTGCGTCTGACTCTATTAGACTAAGCAAACAGAGATGCTACAGAGCCTCAGTCACTTCTAAATATTTATGGAGCGCATCCCCCCCATCCCCCTTCCTTTCATCTCAGTTTCTCCCAGCAGTCATCCTCTCTTCTCCTCTCTCTCTTCCTTCCCTTATTTCTCCTGGAGATTCATATGAAGGGAAGTAGCGTTTTAAAGACAGCAGAATGAGAAGTGCTTCTGCCATGTGAGGAAAGCACCGTGAGATCACTTCCACTGTGTGTGCGTGTGTGTGTGTGTGTGTGTGTGTGTGTGTGTGTGTGTGTGTGTGTGTGTGTGTGTGTGTGTGTGTGTGTGTGAGAGAGAGAAAGAGAGTATCACTTGAATCAACTGTTACTCACCTCTAGACTTCTCCATTCCTGAAAGAAAGAAGCAGATCATAACATTATGGTTTATTGTTTTCAGGTTGATTACCACTTCCATTTCAGAGAAAAAGAAAGTACAAAAAAACAAAACAAAAACAAAACATGTACTTATTCTTTTGTGAGCTCCTGGCTTAAACACATCTCAAAACTATGACTTTGACATCAAAGGGAAGGCGATATCTATTTCAGTATGCCTATTGTTTTCCCTGAAGATGAAATAAACCTTCAAATTATGGCCTTCAAATGTTGACGTTCAACAAACAGTGTTCTATGTCAGTAGACATCTTTCATTTAATTGTTTAATTGTTTCTTATTTTATTTTATTTTTATGGCATAGTGTCCAGATAGGTCAGTCGGTAGAGAACTCTGAGCACATGGGTTTGATCCTGGGCACCGCCAACTCAGCGTATGAGTAGGTCAAGGTCATGGGTTTGATCCTGGGCACCGCCAACTCAGCGTATGAGTAGGTCAAGGTCATGGGTTTGATCCTGGGCACCGCCAACTCAGCGTATGAGTAGGTCAAGGTCATGGGTTTGATCCTGGGCACCGCCAACTCAGCGTATGGGTAGGTCAAGGTCATGGGTTTGATCCTGGGCACCGCCAACTCAGCGTATGAGTAGGTCAAAGTCATGGGTTTGATCCTGGGCACCGACAACTCAGCGTATGAGTAGGTCAAGGTCATGGGTTTGATCCTGGGCACCGCCAACTCAGCGTATGAGTAGGTCAAAGTCATGGGTTTGATCCTGGGCACCGCCAACTCAGCGTATGAGTAGGTCAAGGTCATGGGTTTGATCGGATATTGTACTATTGTGATATGGCATAAGTGTCATTTGAAAATAAATATCGGATTGGGAAAAATCGGCTCAAAATCGAATGATCCGAGCAAAACAACGTGATTGGGACATCCCTAATCGCAATGATTATGTCTACTTTTGTTTCACAAGTTGATGGACTGGGTCTGATTTTGATTGTGTTAATGAACTTATTACTGTTATTAGATTGGGTTTTAGCCTCCTGTGGACAGGTGAGGAAGGTGAATGATGAAGATACTCACCAGGGGTGATGAGGGTGAGGGTCTGAATGGGCGTGCAGGGTCCTTGCCCCGCCCCCGTGTACGAACACACCCTGAACGACACGTTGGACAGGGGGAGGGACAGGTTGATTGACCACTCTGTGTCCAATCCCGTGTCCAGAAGAACCTGTTGACCAAAAAAAAAATCTATTCACATTCAAAAATCACACCCACAACTGAGCGGTGCAACTATACGTGTGTGTGTGTGTGTGTGTGTGTGTGTGTGTGTGTGTGTGTGTGACCAGCTGCAGGGGTCAATGGGTCGTGCTCAGACATAGCGACACATACACATACACAGTCACTCATAGGAGCGGTTGGCACTGAGGTGCTAATTTACGAGAAAAGAAAAAAAAACGTTATGCATGGAGATAAGAGGTTTCTTGCTACTGTACCTGCTCCGTGTTAGGAGTGGTGTATTCCAGCAGGTATCCCTGCAGGTCACCATTGAGCTTGCCAGGAGGTTGAGTCCAGGCCACCAACACGTCGGTCCCGTTCAGGACGGCGCTCACGTTGGCTGGAGGGTTGTCTGGCACTGAAACACACACCACACCACACCAGTCACTAGCCACTCACTGAACAAGGCATGTTCACAGTACACACAGTGTTATGTAGGGGCCAACAGGTTTCAAAATGGAGTGTGCTGTGCGGAAAAAAGTAAATAATAAAAACAAAACTAAAATAGTTTAAAAAAATAACAAAAATAATGACACTGTCGCAACATTTTTTTAGTTAATTTCACACAACAGGGAGCAGCAGCAGCCAGAGTCTATGTGGTCATGTCGGGGTGTTCCCTGCAAGGGGAAGGTTTGGGGTAACCTGGCTGATGACCATCTGTGATCTCTGCCTACCAAAACATCTGGTGACGTCTAAAAAAACCCTCCACTGACAAACCTATACATCTCGTCCCAATATGAAGGACCGCCCCAAAAATATTTGCATTGGCTCCACATTGAATTTAGATGAAACCCCAGATGAATCGCTGTTGAGGCAGAGATCTCCAATCACCTGGGCTATACGCCAGACTAACAGATATATGAGGAACTGTGCTGGGTTGGTCCCTCACAGAGAACCCACTGAACCGGGCGGGAAGAAATGCACCAAAACGAAAAAAAGGACAAAGAACAGGTCATTCAGCTTATTTGTGTACCCTGTGCACAGTCTTTACTAGAGCCTGATGAATCACAATAATACTGAGGAGTCTGATAACAAGAACAAGAAAAACATTCAGGAATGTTGACAGGTCCATAGAGTATTAACTTAATACTCAGCAAGCGTCACCGTGGTACTACAGAAATATAAATTAAGCCTAATTTATATTTCCGTAGTAAGACGGTGACGCTTGCTGAAAAATAACTTGCATCGTCACGCAACTCATGCCATGAGCCTGAGTTATACCCAAGAATCAAAAAGAAAAGCATCGTCGGTTTACTTCCCGTATCTGCGTGAAGTAGGTGGCCGCCTGTTTAGGAGCAGACTGAGATTGGAGTCTGTTATCAATAATGAGAGAGTGAACGTGAACACTGCGAGCCTGGTGGAACCACTCCCCCTGCTGGACAACATTTGCATTCTGCCAGAAGGGAGAGTCTGGTCTCTCTCGGGCAGAGACGATGTACTCCGAACCAATTCTGGTCGGAGCGATATGCGGCTGTATGCGGCCGCTAGAGGCGGGATCAACGCAAGACTGGTGACATATTGAAGCTGTGCCACAGCTCAAATGTAAACACAACCTAACAAGACTACAACACAAAATGATTATGGAGATATCAAATGTTTGTCTCGGTTCATCATTTCTGCTTGAGAGAGCCCAGATGCAGGCAGGACGAGGGAACTTGTGAACTTGCAGTCAGGTTAGAACACTGCAGCGTCTGAACAATTCTTTAGCCCTATGCCCCACTGAAATCCAGCACAGCAATAGTTCATTACAGATACAGAAGGCAGGAGGCTACTTCTCATTCGCTGTAAGCTAACTCACTCATGCACAAAATACAATCAGGTGGTCCTTTTAAGCAGTCACTACTCTGTGTTCACTCTACATGCTAGCTGACACAGTGGTTGTTCAGATGTCAGCATTCAAATTCCCTCTACCTAATCTGTGATATCACATGAGCAGAGCCACACCGCCAAACTAAATGTAACAGCTTTGCAATAAAAGGTTATGGTCAATCCTAAACTGAAGAGTCTACCTGATCGTCATAAGCCAAAGCCACAAACAATCTTCCAAGGATTTTCATACTAAAATGTATGCTCAAAAACACATGGTGAATTAGCAGCACGCGACACCCACTGCATGAGGGAGTATGAATGACACACGCTGATCCTCAGCCCAGTGTGGAGGGCCGGCCCAGCGGGCTGAGGGGTCAGCTAGGCGTGTGTTTGTTTTGACAGCCGTCGGCCCGTGGGCTGTGTGGAAGCTAGGACAGCCTGCATGGTGTGGAGGACTCACTTTTGCTTTATTAGGTCAGAAACAGAGAGACAATACCGTTCATCTGTCTGTCTGTCTGTCTGTCTGTCTGTCCCGTAATTCTTTCATCTCTGTCCATGGTCTTTGTTGCTTACTTGCAACGCCGTTTCTTAATCTTTGGACCAATAACGTGAAGAACTACACTACCATGGTAGGAACAGTTTGAAAAATGCATGCACGCACACACACAATGTCAATGTGAGTTTGGGAAACATGGCCCAGCCTACTTCTCTCTCTCCCTCTCAATCTTTCTGCCCCCCCCCGCCCCCCATCTCTCTCTCTCTCTATGGATGATGTTATCTGGAAGTGTTTGGCTGACTGTTTCCACATGTGGCCCCGGTGAGGACTGACTGCCAACGGCAACAAAAACGACCCCCATAACATCCATCCATCCATCCATCGATCGTTGTGTTTTTCTTTCTGTGTGCATCTCTCTCTCTCTCCCTCTGTCTCTCTCCCTCTCTCTCTCTCTCTCTCCCCCTCCCCCCCTAGTTCTCGTCTCTCTCACGTTGCCTGTTCTGCATTTTTTTCTTCTCACAGAAACAGAGTAATGACTTCAAGTGAACCAAGACGCTGAATGTTGAAATGTTGAAAAAAAGAAAGAAAGAAAAAAAATCTTTCTGAGCAGAAAGTAAGAAGTTTGGAGGAAAAAACGGTACAAAAAGAAATACGCAAACGATGATCTATGAACTGCAGCAAAAGAGGAAAGTGTTCTGTGCCATTTTGTTCCTTTGTCTTTCACAGTGAAACAACTTCGTAGCTACAGCAGTTTCTGTTCCGTCCTCAACAGTACAAAGCAATAGTTCCCGTGTATGTCCGTGTTACGACCTTTATATTATAGTACACCTCATCTATGTTAGCCTATATTTACCTATTCCTTATTTACATAGGGAGCTGCCATATTAAAATAAGTTAAAATAAGCCAACATGTTTCGACTCAAACCGAGTCTTCATCAGCGCTAGTATCAGATGAGGTGATATGAGGTGAGGCATGATGTTAGGAGGTCAATAAAAAATGAGAGCGAGGCTCCGGTTAGCATATTAGCGTGTTTCATGTTAGTGAAGGGTCAAATCAAGCGTCGTCAGACAGACAGTCAGAACCATCATTGTGAACAGGCCAGCTCCATATATGGAGATATTGGGTTGATCAGGTCCAGAGCCCGGGCAGAGGCTTTTGTGCTGGTTCCGACGGACTCGACACCGGGCACTGCACTCCCTGTGGTGGTGTGGAACGCGTGTGTCAAATTTGAAGACGGTGGGGTGAACGGTTCTCGAGTTACGTGGATTACAGATTACAGACATACTGTACAGAGATGTGGCGCATTTATAGATTCATAGATGTTTCATATTCTTCATATTCCATCCTGATTGGTGCATTCCGAACATTGCTGGCCCACAATAACCTGACCTGGTGGAGACCTGTGCTCCGAGGAGTACTTTTTCATGGTCTCTATCGTTTACCACATCAGGATATGTTTCAATATGGTTAATATCAACAGGACACGATTCAGCATGATGAGACACTGTTGTTTAATGTTCACTTTTTCATTCTGTCCCCCACTGGTATTAAATGGATTAAATGTGACGCAAACGCGTCTGTGTGTCTCTCTCTCTCTCTGTGTGTGTGTGTGTGTGTGTGTGTGTGTGTGTGTGTGTGTGTGTGTGTGTGTGTGTGTGTGTGTGTGTGTGTGTGTGTGTGTGTGTGTATACAGTGTACACATGTGTTGCATTACATCATCATGGCCAAACATCCACCTCCTCCAAGCATCTGGGTTTTTCGACAATTTGTTCCCATGATGATGAAGGGAAAGCTCTGCAACTATTTTAGGAGTTCACATCCACGTTATACAAACTGCCAGAAACCTCTCATCTCTTTTAAACCTTTTAAAAATATTCATAAATTCTTAGCCGAGCAAGAGTGTCGCACAAAATGAGAAAAAACTAGCCAATCTACAAGCTTTTTTTATTTAATTTTTTTATAGCAGATCAACAAACTCAAAACACATCACTTTGTGCCGCGTTTCCAGCTTGCAGATCTGATATTTTGGATACTTTTGTGTGAAGCTGTATAGTATGATCAAATAGGACTTTACGAAAAGATAAAATATGCAGATAGGAGGTTTCTACCCGAAAGCAACGAAATATGGAAGCTATGAAAAGTAGTAACAAGAGCTTACAACTACAAGAACTACATTGGATCCACTTGAACACAGTGGACGGTGACGACATGTGTCAACGTCACACGTTAAGGAGTTGTCCTGTACATCAGTGGTTCCCAAAGTGAAGTCCGGGGACCCCCAGGGGTCCTTGAGGGAGTTCCAGGGGGTCCCCAGCTAAATGATAGTTTGGAACAAAATGGGCCCTTATGGATCTGTAACTCTGAGTCCATTTGGTTCCATTTGTACACTCTCAGAGTTAAATTGACATTGATTTTACAATATAAATTGGGGGTCCCAGACATAGGAATGTCATTAAATGGGGGTCCGTAGACTAATGTAGGCCTATGTCAAACTGGGGGTCCCTGAAATTAAACAGGTTAAGAATGACTGCTAGAGCCGTACAAATCTTCTCTTACGGGTCCCTGGCTTATCTCTTCAAATGGGGGTCCGCGGGCTAATTAGTGTCAATTTGGGCGCCCTTGACATAAAAAAGTTTGGGTCGAACAGATACACGACATCTCTGAAGCTACTTTAAGATGGGGCTCGGTTCCTTTGTCCTTTGTTTTGTTCAGACTGCACACGCACGCGCACGCGCACGCACACGCACACGCACACGCACACGCACACGCACACGCACACGCACACGCACACGCACACGCACACGCACACGCACACACACACACACACACACACACACACACACACACACACACACACAGATGTGTTTTGCGTTCCTCTTGTTTAGTTTCAGAGACGTGGAATTATGAGTCAGCTGTGTGGCTAAGTGATGATTAACCTTTTCCATTCTCCTACTGAACACTGTGGATGGATGGACGGACGGACGGTGCTCCTACCAGTGTTGCCAGATCTTGCGAGAGCAATAAGAAACCTGGTTTACTAAAACAAGCCCTATGTATTTGAAAATAGCCGCTCTACAAGCTCACAAGCCAAGAGAAAAAATTATGAATGTTTTTGAAATACCAACAACTTGGGCGTAAGTATTTTCCGATCCGTGTTAAATGTTTCAGAACCACTGGTTTAAACAACATTAGCAAACAAGGCAAAATAAGCAACTACTCACAAAAAACTGCAACCTGCAACTACCAATATTTACCAATATTTAAGCGACTTTACAGAAAAACAAGCCCAAACTCGCTTCTAATAAGCAGACATGGCAATGCTGGCTCCAACTGCAGAGTGCTGAGGAGCTCAATATGAACAGTATCAGATTCAGCACTGTGTGAGAGAGAGGATACCTTTTATTTCCTTCACGTGACAAGGTTTGAGAACAGGGGTCCTCGCCATGCTGGTTTGTGGTGGACATTTTTGTCAAAATTCCCTTTTTGCCACGGACATACAAAATGAGCTGACATTCTGTTCACCCGCCCGCCGCCCGCCCGCCGGCGGCGCGTGCTTTGTGCGAGCAGGTGGAGCCCCCTACTTCAACTTAGCTGGGAGCCCCCAGATTTTTAAATGTCAAGGTCAAGTCTCTGCCACGGACACATTTTGTACGGACATATTGATGACCCCTGATTGAGAACCACTGATCTACATTGGGAGCATGACAGGCTGTCTCCATCGCTGGCTCAACTTTGCTTGTTGTTTCAATCCCCCCCTCCTCCTCCTCCTCCTCCCCTCCCCCGCCCACTCTCTCTCTCTGTCAGTTTTTCCCACAGTGTCTCGCAGGGCTATATTCCCTTCCTCTTATTTTTGGCTCCTGGAAAGTGGAACCACGGGTCATCTGGTTGCGGACCATAAGAAGAGGAGGAAGAAGACAGAAAGAGGAGTGGATGAGAGAGAGCGATGTGAACATGCACGAGAGAGAGAGAGAGAGAGAGAGAGAGAGAGAGAGAGAGAGAACGGGTCCTCACAAAGCATGCAGGAAATACATTCCTCTGTAGAGTTTTAAGGATGTGAGAACGGCATGCAGTGGGGTGGTGGTGGGGGGGGTCTCTGAGATGATGTACAAAATATTGAGCAGTGACTGACTGACATGTTCTCCAAGCGTGAACGCACACGTGAGCATCACTGAGGACGCCTGGTAGTCCCTGACTCCCCACACACACGTGAGCATCACTGAGGACGCCTGGTAGTCCCTGACTCCCCACACACACGTGAGCATCACTGAGGACGCCTGGTAGTCCCTGACTCCCCGGAACCCACTTTGAGAACCGTTTAGGCAACATCCAAAACTTAAAATCAGGTTGCCCACCCTACAGTATAAATATTATGATATTCAATATATATCATCTACTACTGCATGGCGCATATTGCAGAAATATCCTGACAATCAATGTTGATGAATATATTGAAAGTCTTAACGTACGTGCCAATGGGACATGTTGGAGGAAACACGCACACACTCATGTACTCTTCAATATTGGCTTTGGCAACACCCAAAACATACATATTATGACATACTGTACAATAACATCATCCATTATCGTAATATCGCACAATACAGAATATGCTGATTATCAGTGTTGAATATATTGAAAATCTTAACAATAGAATTATGCAAAAAGCACAACAAAAAAAATCCAATTGCACTTGATGCTTTGACAGATGCTTTTAGACGAGTCATAGTCCAGCACTTCACCACATGGAAAGAAAGACAAAAAGATGGAAAACCCCTCTCTTACACTTACACTATCTGGAAACCATAAAATTGTGCATTTTCTGTCGGAAATAGTTATGGAAAGGTTAGCTTAGTATAAACTCTCTCTCTCTCTCTCTCTCTCTCTCTGACCCTCCTTATCTCTTATTCTTATCTCATATCCTCACCCCATTACCTCACATTAAGCTGAAAGGACACGCGCCAGGAGAGTTTGATGGGATAGGATGAAACAATATTGTTTTAAATGACACAATCAAAGACCAGATTAGAAATTTAGCCAAATCAAGAACAGAAACTTTTCTTCTTCTTCTTGGAACCCAGGGAGAAGTGGCTAATTCTTCACTGCTAAAACCACACCTTTCCTTCTCCATTTCAGCCATTTTGTTCCGATTTCCACTTCTCCCTATGCCTGCCTCTGTTTACAGCAGAAAAGCTTGTCCTGAAATATCTCTTGTTCATCATAGGCTACTGTATAATACGCAAACGTACGGAAAGTCCCGTCATCGCTCGCCAGGCAGCGGTTGAGGACTCTTTTCAGTGTATACCATAGAGGTCTAGCCCTTTTTTTTCCTGTTGCATTCATCCACGGATAGAGACAGCATGAGTTGGCATGGAAAAAACTCCCCTCAGGTTTTCAAAACCCAAACAGACTGCAGCCCTAGCATTACTGGCATTAGCCTGACAACGTTTTTTTTTCTCTTTTTTTTTTTTTACCGCCAGTCCCAAACTGAGGGCCTTTCAAGAAAGCTTACACCCGCTCCCTCTCCCACCCACCTCCCACCCACTCCCCACCCACTTTTCACTGGCCCTCTCCAGCTCCCACCCACCTTCCACACACTCTCCTAACTCGCAGCCAGTATGTTACTCTGACCTAACCACTTAAATCCCTACATACTGTACTTTGCGGCAAATAACTGAAGAAGCCCACCAAGTGTCGCACCAGCGACGCACTGTGGGCTTGTAGATCAGCTATCTTTCAGTTGCGCGACACCCACATGCAAGTAATTACAACTGGGGCTTTAGCCTGTCCAAGTCCAACCCCCACCCACCCAACCTTTCAAATTCTCCATCTAGGGTCAGTCCTTCCCTCCCTCCTCTGTACCAGCCTGGTCCTGGAGCACACGTACTCATCGACCGTTTACATTTAAAACCTGGCCTGGTATTTCTAAAAGCCACAGTCAGAGTTCAGGCGCTGTCATCCAGGCAAAAACGAAACACAGACAGGGCTAGGTTTTGTAACATTGAACCACATTAACCCTGGCTGGCAGTGTCCCTATTTTGGGCGAATCTTTAAAAAAAAAGAAAAAAAGAACACGATAGCAGAGCGGTTAGTACCACACAGGATCTAAAGCCTGACAGCAGCGACTCCAACGATTTGATTCCCGATTTGACCTGAGGACCCCCCCACCCTGATAAGCACTTGTATGAGTATGTTAATACAATATAACTTACAATACAATTAATATAACTTATACATGTTTTGTTGTCTCCCTGCTCCTCTGTTGAGTCTGACATTTAGATTGTGCCAAATGTCACGTCTGAATTGACCTCATGGTCAACATTCAATTTATCCCCTGAATAAGCAGGCAGGCTCAATTAGCACCATTTAAATAAATAAATAAATCTGTACTTTCGCAAGAAACCCGGTTCAAATCCGGGGTAGAAGAGTAAAGTTACATGCAGCCTTGAAGCTAAACAATAACCAAAATGACATATCTTCAAGCTCACAGCACGTTGCATATTGGCACATGATGACACACACACACACACACACACACACACACACACACACACACACACACACACACACACACACACACACACACACACACACACACACACAGTGTGGTCACTGCTCCTACCTCCTTCCTGCGTCTGCAGTTCCAGCCAGGGGGTCCACTCGGAGGGTCCTTGGCTGCTGTGACAGGCCACTCTGACGGCATAGAGGCTGTGGGGGGCCAGGTCGTCCACCAAGTGCCTGTCGGGGGGCACGTTGATGTTCTGGTTGTGAATCAGTTGGTCTCCAGAGTCCCCAGAGTGCTTGGCCTGAGAGCACAGAGATAATCACATTATACATAAAGAGAAAGCCTATGGTTGTGCCGTTTGTGAAACAAGCTTGTAAATATCTGAAAACCTTCACTTGTACTTTTGTGGTAAAAGTACTGAGTCAAAGTAACATACAAATAACATGAGACTGAATGACATGATCTTTTCTTATCTTAAAACTCCCAATCCAATCTGTATATGTTTTCATGCCCGGCGGGATTTGAACCTGCGGGTCTTCCTGCTTGGGATGCCCAAACTTCGCCTGCTCTTATACAAGACATAATCCCTGCATGAGGTTATGAACCTCAGGCAGGGCTACTTGTCTACGAGTAGTAGTTTCCTACATGTACCTACCTGTCACCAGACCTCCCCGAACCATTACTCAAACTGCCTACTCTCAGAGTCAGATACACACCGAAATGAGTTGCAGAATGCAGTTTTAAAACGTATTTCTCAGCTTGACACTCATTTTCCCATGTGGATGTGAGCCAGGCTCAGCGAGGTGCACACGCACACAGAAAGCGCGGCGTCATCAACAAATCATCACAGACAGAAACCTGCTGCATCTGCAGAACGCTCTCTCTCAGCGGTAAACAGGTTTAAAGAGGCACACAAGGGAGAAAATGAGCTCTGCGTCCGTCAGTAACGACGCCGAGAAACCACATGAAGGGACTCCAGTCTGCACTCATTGTTCTCAGCTGGTGGTGACTCATCACAACACAGCTACCGGCGGCCGCACGCAAACCGGACTTCTTTTTTTTTTAAAGATTGTTTTCAATGTACTTTTCTGTTCTTTAAAAACATCACAGGTGAAAGTCGTTTTCAAATTTTTTTTGCGGCTTTCGCCTTTATTTTATATTTTTTTATATAGGGACAGACAGTAGGCTGACAGGAAATGGGGGAGAGAGATGGGGGAGTGACATGCAGTAAAGTCCGTCGGGATCGGGAGTCGAACCCGCGGCACACTGCCAGGCTTGGGCTATACCGGCCAAGAAGCCTGGACCGCTGAGCCACGGCCCAGGCCATGAAAGTCGTTTTCAATGTTTTCTGCTTCATCTCATCATCAGAATGGGCCTGCTGGGTGGTGGTGGCTATAGGCACAGTAAACATGAATGGTCTGCGTTGCAACTATGCACAACAATAAAAGGCAATGAGTCTGTGTTTCCTTGTTTGGCATAAGGTATACATTTATGCATTTTCCTTTGATGTCCAACTATTTGATCAGCAAAAAACATCCATTATGCTTGTAATGAAGCTATTATTACTCGTTAAGCAAAGGGACAGTGGCCTCATAACCAAACACCCACAGCCACAAGACTAGAGGGAGCGACCATGATCTGGTACTATGCATTTAGAAAAGACATGGGAACATTTTCATTCTACTGCTGCTCTGCCACCAACATGAGGAATGCCCTGACACTATCTTAAAGCACTGGTTCCAAAACTGTGGGTCGAGACCCATGTGTGGGTCGTGGACACATTTTTATGGGTCCCTTTATTTTTGAGGGCCCCTCCTATACACAGTTTTAATGTTTGTCTTTAGTTCAAAGTTTGTTTTGTAAACGCATTGACAATGAAGGGAAAATGTGCTCATAATGTGTTGTTTACGTCATATTGTCTCTTTATTGTTAACGCCATTTAATGTTTGTGTTGGCACCGTTTGTTTTACATCACCATTACATCACCTAATCAACATGAGTTGCATCACGGGTGTGATTTTTGGTTTCCTACATCTTGTTTTTAATTATTATCGTTTCAAAACATTTTCATGAATAAAGAACTAAATTAATTCAAGAAAAACATGTTTAAGAAGTAACCAGTGGGCCTGGGCCATGGCTCAGTGGTCCAGGCACCTTGGCTGGCAATCCAGTCTGGCAGGGTTCGGTGGGGTTGATACGACACATCACACTGGTCAGTATTATATTATATTTGACTTGCCAATTGTCATATAATTGCATTTGGCTTTTAGGCTTCGTCAACAAAAGTTGCACAGGGCAGATACGAACTTGCATAGTTCAATTACTTTATACTTATACTCGGTTTACAGTAACACAACAATAACACACTCACTTGTGTTCAAACCGATGACAGATATGTGATCGAACCCAATGGTCTGCCGCAGGGAGAAAAATAAATGTCTTGAGGCCGGGAGTGGATACAATTAGCAACAGAGCTGGTCAGCTTTCTTTAGCGGAACCGAGGAATGTTTATGAATGAGGTGTGTGTGTGTGTGTGTGTGTGTGAGTGAGAGGAGTCATGGTTGACTCAGAGAATCAGCGTTCAGCCAGTAAACAGGCCCGGTTAATGTAATAAGCTCCCAGCAGTGAGTCACCCAGTCAGAGCATTCCCTCAGTCTGTGTCACTGTCGTCCGCTGTACAGTTTACCTGCTGTCACTGCCTGTTGTTCTGCTACGCTCGTGCTTTCTGCCTTCCTGTTCTTCTTTTCCTTTATCCATTCAACCATTTCTTTCTGTCTTTGTATTCATCAATTGTTTTCAGTTTTGTTAAACCAAATTACGGAGGTATGTTGATGTTCATTTGTTCCGTTTTGTGATGTTGTATTCAAATAGGGTAGGCGAAATAAGCTTTGGCTTCAGCCTACACCATTTTAAGAAGCTTTACTCGTACCGTATGTACTGTATTTATACATATTTGCTTAATGGACCGAAATGAACGTACTATCTTTCTTTCTTTCTTTCAACTTATAATGCCTAATTTATGCTCCATTATACAACACCGTCACAGGCCACAAATAACCGATCAGCAAGCTCACAATGTGTCGCATCCACATCGGGACATGAGCTTGTAGATCAGCTATTTCTGGAGCCCGACACAGTCTTACAACAAAGTGTAATGCTTTGTCTTCCTAGGATCTTTCTTTCCTTTCCTTCCTTCCATCCATGCATTTCCAGTCTTATTCATCAGTCTTTCTCTTGCCGTTTCTTCTAGTCGAACTCGTACAATAAACTCCTCTGAACGGCACAATGACGCATTAAAATTCAAACATTTCTCCACATTCTGCTGCAGAGCTGGCCTCTTGGCTTATTCCCCTGTGTGTGTGTGTGTGTGTGTGTGTGTGTGTGTGTGTGTGTGTGTGTGTGTGTGTGTGTGTGTGTGTGTGTGTGTGTGTGTGTGTGTGTGTGTGTGCGTGCGTGCGTTGGGGGGATGGGATGCAGCAGCAGCAGCATGGGGGTATACGGGCGGAGGGCTCCATCAGGGGCGGCTTTATTAGAACCAGACGTTTTGGGGTGGTGCTGCTGAATCGCGGTGCAGCGCTCCCCTTTCTCCTGGAGAAAATAATGTTCCCTCTCCTCTCGCACAACCCAGTGACACGGCTGAACAGCCACAGGACAGGACAGAAAGAGAGAGAGAGAGAGAGATAGAGACAGGCAGTGTGTGTGTGTGTGTGTGTGTGTGTTTTTGGATTACTATACTCGTTGAGGACAAAATGTCCCCAGTGGAATATAGTGGACAGATTCAGGTTGGGGTTAGGTTTAGGATTAGACATATAGGGCTCCATTTTCAGCAGCGCAAAACCCCTTATCCCTAAACTTCTTTGCCTTTTTTTTTTACTATTTTGCGAAACATTTTTCAATAGTTAAAATGGACAGTCTACAAGCTCACAGCGTGTCAATGTAGATTGGCTAGTTGAACTATTCAAAAATGTTTTTCAAAATAGTAAAAAAAGAATTAAAAGTTAAAAAGTTTAGGGATAAGTGGTTTAGCGGTGACGAAAATGGAGCCCTTAGTGTTTGGTTCAGGGATTACAGAGATATAGTTAATGCCTGAGTTACAAGTTTTTCCAGTTGCGCGCTAGTGTCGTGCACCGGAAAATAGCAGATCTACAAGCCCACAGAGTTCAACGGACGCGTTGCACGTCCCAACGTGATCTGCTATTTTTCGGCTTTAGGCTTATCTTTGTTCTTAAAATGGCATTCATGAAATCACTGTCTTAAAATGTTGACGTCTATACAATACAAACACACTGAACAGGACAGAGGGAGAGAGAGAGAGAGAGAGAGAGAGAGAGAGAGAGAGAGACATACACACAGACAGAGGGGGAGAGAGAGAGAGAGAGAGAGAGAGAGAGAGAGAGAGAGAGAGAGAGAGAGAGAGAGAGAGAGACATACACACAGACAGACAGAGGGGGAGAGAGAGAGAGAGAGAGAGAGAGAGAGAGAGAGAGAGAGAGAGAGAGAGAGACAGACAGAGAGAGAGAGAGACACAGACAGAGGGGGAGAGAGAGAGAGAGAGAGAGAGAGAGAGAGAGAGAGAGAGAGAGAGAGAGAGAGAGACATACACACAGACAGAGGGGGAGAGAGAGAGAGAGAGAGAGAGAGAGAGAGAGAGAGAGAGAGAGAGACATACACACAGACAGAGGGAGCTAGAGAGAGAGAGAGAGAGAGAGAGAGAGAGAGAGAGACATACACACAGACAGAGGGGGAGAGAGAGAGAGAGAGAGAGAGAGAGAGAGAGAGAGAGAGAGAGAGAGAGAGAGAGAGAGAGAGACACAGACAGAGAGAGACACAGACAGAGAGAGAGGGAGCTAGAGAGAGAGAGAGAGAGAGAGAGACATACACAGACAGAGGGAGCTAGAGAGAGAGAGAGAGAGAGAGAGAGAGAGACACACACAGACAGAGGGAGCTAGAGAGAGAGAGAGAGAGAGAGAGAGAGAGACACAGACAGAGAGAGACACAGACAGAGAGAGAGACACAGAGACAGAGAGAGAGAGGGAGGGAGTGGTCCAACATCAGATTAGCGCACAAGGCCGCTTTCCCAGAGTGAAACCCGAGCCCTCCGCTCCGTGAATAAAGCGAAGCGAGGGAGGGAGGGGTCAACAAAGAGTTAAAGGAAAGAAAGAAAGAAAGAAAGAGGCATAAAGAGAAGAAAAGCTCTCTTTTCTCTCCAAGAATCCTCCGTGGCAAAGCTCAGGTCATGCTCAGTGGAGAGTGGGGGGCCCCATTTATAGATCCATAGAGTGATGTGTTGTTTAAAGTGCTTGCCAAGAAGAGGTACCCGTACAAAAAAGAATTACAATAATAATAATCTCTCCCGTAAAAGTGGCCCCATCACACGGAATACTGTACATAACATTGTAATATAAGTGGAACTACCTGTTGGAATGCATTGTTGTTCCTCACCGTATAATGAAAATACTACGCTATAGGTTCTGGCTAGCTAGCATCGCAACTCATCACATTGCTGAGCTTGTGTAGATCGTCTATTCTGAGCGAAGATATTTGGGAGTAGAGCGAAAACAGCGAAAACAGGAAAGGGCCTAGTATAGAGCCTGGGAGGGGGGGGGGGGGATTCCGGTCAACTAAGTATATATGGTTTACGTGGTTATGGCACTGTGCTTTGAGTCATACCAACAGCATCCATAATCTGGATATACCACCGCCCCTTGTGTGTATTACAGTTTATCATTATAAAACACAAAAATAAGTGCTATGGGGTTTAGGCCATGGTCGAAGTCCTGGGGGAGGGAGACCTATTTTACCCGGGTAGGGAATGAAAGACCGTTACGTATAAACTCCATGGATACTCCTCTATCTGCCCACCTGCTCAACCAGCCACGTCACACACACAAACCCAACACAATAATACGATTTATCTCATATAAAGCACAGTAAACTAGCTCAGTGGCGTTGTGGTTAGAGTGTCCGCCCTGAGATTTGGAGGTCTAGGGGCAATCCCCAGCTGGGCTAGTCCCTGCGACATACTAGCGTCATGTCCAGGGGGTTTTCTTGTACATCATGGCTGGGGGATGTTGCTACAGTACATACAGAAACAGGTATTTTGGGAGTGTGGCCAAATCCGACATTGCTTGCTAAAACGTAATAAAAGTAATATGTAATGTAATATAATATATTACTCTTGATTCCAAGTAATAAGTAATATTACTTTTTTAAGGAGTAATATGTAATAAGTAACATACTATCCTGAGTAATATCGCCCAACACTGCTTACTTACAGATACCCATTATGGTTTTCAGACATGTTGTGTCCAAGGAGCACCAAAGGACCAAGTCAAAATCTCAAGGCACACATGTATTCATATCTGTGCAAAAATACAAATAGCCTCAACCTTTTATCAATAGGTATATGATAATGTGAGGTCATCAGAATAATCCCAAGGCACATCTAGACTTGTCTCACGGCAAGCACTCTACCTCTACACTGTACCTCTACCTCTACCTCTACACTCTACCTCTACACTGTACCTCTAACTCTACAGTCGACCTCACGCGTCTCACCTGAACAGAACAGCGGATGATGGGGTAGTCTCCTCCGAAGCCAGGGTGCCACGCTACCAGCAGACTGCTCTGTGTGATCTCCTCTGCCCTGAGATTCTGAGGCCCAGATGGGAGAACTGGAGGGGATTATAGAAACGTATAGGATTTATTATCAATCCTATAAATAAACTCTGCTCCTAGAGGAGCACAACACAAGAACCACCAATTATTATGAATTATTATGTGCCCGGAAACCCATTGACAAGCAGCGTGTTAGGACCCCTACCAGTGATTGTCCCGGAGGCGGAGGTGGCCACGCCTTTGTCGTTATGAGCCTCACAGGAGAAGGTGCTGGTCCGGTTCAAACCTGCATACACAATTGGAAGTGTTGAATTGAAAGTGTAAACACACACACATATAGTGCTGATGTTAATGATGGAGTGCCGTGATTCTTTTTTACTTTTTCCAGTTTTTCATGTGTTTATCAGATGACAGTACTTCATTAGATTAGTGTGGTTGTTATGTGCAATGATGTCTTTATATTATAATTATTGTATTATAATAATATTACCTGATGTTTTAGGGTGGAAAAAAAATCACGGCACTGACAGATTGCTTTATAATTCAGTAGGTTATTTGCCAGGCTAGAAGGCCTGGGTTCTTCTTGCTTCACAACCCAAGACATTTCTGTTGCTAAATCTTTTACCATGCTGTATTTGTCCCACTGCTGACAATGAAAATATAATTGACATAAAATCGTACAGTGCCATAAAACAGCCGATCTACAAGTGATGCAACGTGTTGTGTGTATATTATACAGTAGATCATCTTTTTGATATTTTCTGGTCCCGTTCAAACCTGGCCCCCCCAAAAAAAAGAAAAAGAAAAAAGAAAACGAGTCCCAACATAGAACAGGAAAGCCCTGAGCATCGTTGAAACTCTTAAATCCTCACACAGCAACTCCAGCTATAGGCACAGAGCCAGATTAATATGCCGCCGTATCATATGTGGCTGTCGACGTGCGCCGAAAATAGTCGATCTCTGAGCTCATCACGTCACAACCCGTTGCGAGCTTGAGGGTTGCCTTTTTGGGGGCATTTTTACCGCTCTTGTTCATACCTTCCCAGACAAACGGAACAGACACACAGGTGCGAAACCAAAGCCCCGAAGTGTCGTTTAAACTCCAAATCCCGACTCAGCAACTGGAGCCGGAGCGTATAGCGCTGACGTTAAGAGTTCACACACAGGTTACAGGATTCAGAGAGAGTTCAGTGTCCCGTAAGGGCGAGAGGGTTTTTATCTATGATCATTATGGTTAGCATTAGCGTTAATGCTTTTATGTTGATACAAGGGTGTTTGTGTGGGAGAATAATCCCTAGTTGGAAATGGAAGCCAGCTGTCACCTTGACATTTTTTGGTTCTTTTAACGTTTTGAAGGTGTGCTCTTTCATCTGTGAAGAGGCTGACTCCATGCTGTATATTTTGGATGGATCTTTGCGTGTATTTCCTCTGACGCACATGGAATCTCCTTCTGTATGAAATGTAAAATAATCTAAACAGAATGTTTGTTGACAGTGTCAACATATTGCTGCATATTAAAAAGGTACTGTAAGTCAGGGGTTCTCAACCTGGGGTCACGACCCCTCGGGGGTCGCCACATTATTTTGGGGGGTTCTTTTTTCCCCGCTCTATATTCCGATAGTAATCATTGCTATAATAGTGTTTGTTCAGTATTAGGGATCTTCCCATCTCTCCAACTAGATTTTAGTTGTTAAACAGAAAATAACTTTTCATATCATCCAATCAGTAGAGAGAACCCATTTATCAGCTTCAATTTGACAGTGTTCCGGTTCCAATTTTGTCTGTTCATTATATGTTTTCATCAAACACTTCCAATTTCACTTGTCTATCCTGTATCCTGTATGGATACAATTGGTATCCCGACCTGAAAACGTGGAGACGCGTAGACCCCCGTTACGAAAATATAACTTACACCAATTTAAAAGGCCCCAATCCAGGATTGGTTACTTTGAACACATACATTAGAGCTATATTATTCACATTCAATATAAAAAATGGTGGCTTTTATTTTCCTTTATTTGGAAACAGTAAGAGAGACGGGACAGTGAAACGCAACAAAGGTTGTCGGGCGCGGATATCAGACCCACAGCTCGCCGTCACTGTGCATTAGAGCCTAACAGTATATGTGGTTTGCGCCTCCAGGCCCCCAGCAATTAGAAACTTTCGTATCAGTTTCACACTACTATGTTTGCAAACATTACCAACGTAAACAAAACCTTTACAGCCTCAAAATGCAAAGTGTTTAGTGGTTGTGTAATGGTTTTAGTCATTCTATCAAGAGCTGAGTAGAACATCTAGAAAAGTAACACTTAATGCAAGGTAAACACAAACACAAACATCAAATGCAAATTAAGAGAGTGCAGTGCCTCAGTAAACTAGATCAGAGGTAAACCAAGAACCTAGCATCAGTCTAAAGTAAACAATATACTTTCACAATAATAATCCTTACAGAGACACTATAGGATACCAGGTAAACAATGAACCTATCTAAATAACATGCAATCTAAATTACATTTTAACCTCATGCTCATAAAGAAAGTAGCACAAACATGAGAACAAGGCCAAGGCACTGTATAAGGCTGCAATGGTCATCATATAGTAACTAGGTCAAGTGCTAGTGGAGTCTGAAGAGGTGAGTCTTCAAGTCTGTCTATAATGTGTGTATGTGTGGGTGCACCGAAATTATATCTCTGTCGGTCGGGTGGAAGCCGCTTATGTACAAATGTAAAAAAATAGCAAAAGTAGCAGATCTACAAGCTCAAAACACGTCGCTTTGCAACGTGTTTCGAGGTTATGGATCTGCGACTGTTGATGCTTCCGTGTGATGAAGTAGGTTTCTGCCCAACAGCGACATCTTACAATATACTGACTTGGCTACATACAGTAGTAAAGGTTAATTTATTCATTTGTAACCCTGAGAGTCTCTTTCAAAGTCGCATCAATGGACCCTTCACGGGTTCTAGTTGAACACTCTCCGAGTTGAACAGTTGTATTATTGGCTCGGGGTGAACAGGCCTGGGGCCTTTGACAGGGAGCAGAACCTTATGACACACTGACATTCACAAGTGAATGAGTCCTCTCTCAAGATATGGTGACTCACAGGGCCACTCACACTGTCACACACACACTGAAAACCACACACACACACACACACCATTCAAATCTATTATCTAACATCCTAACACTACCAGTCCTGCCACACACATACAGCCCCCCCCCCCCCCCCCCCCCCCCCCCTCACACACACACACACACACACACACACACACAGTGTGTTGTGCGGCACTGTGCCGTGCTGAGGAGAGCATGCCTCCATTGTGTGGAGGCCTGAAAAAGAACAGAGGGCACGAGCCCTGGACGAGCATGCCATCGCAAAAAGTACACACACACACACACACACACACACACACACACACACACACACACACACACACACACACACACACACACACACACACACACACACACACACACACACACACACACACACACACACACACACACACACACACACACACACACACACACACACACACACACACACACACGCCTTGAGTGTTCATTTAACAAACCGACTCTGACAGGGTGCTTTTCTCTCCAGGGAGTATGGAGGAGGCAGGGGTTGTCTGACCGGCGACGGCTGCATGCCGTGAATGAACCGGGGCTCATGGTGTCCACAGCACGCGATTTTGCCACTCTCTGTTGTGTCGGCTCTTCCTTCCTCTTTTTTTTCTTTCACTCCATCAGAGGAGCGAAAGGCCAACATCCGATGATGACCGAGTGTCATCACCGGTCACTATAGGAGACGTTAACCTGGTCGCACAACATTTTAATATTCAGTCTTAACTCATTCTATGCCTAGGGCGACATTGGACGACCTTTTATAAAAGTCCTAGATCGCCTAGGACTTGCTTCCGCGTTGGTGACGTTATTGATTATTTTCCTTCCGTCCACACTATCTTTAGCGATGATCTTTAGCGGCATTTATCTCGGAATTGAAGCTCAGATTGAGATGATCATACAAAACATCTATGTTTTAGGAGCTCAATAAAAAAAACCTGCGACCTCGCCGTACCGTATCAGTGCTTGTGATGAAAACGAAAGTATCTAGCGACTCAGCGAGTGCCACAAATTGACACTGGTGCAATTTTACTGAGGGTTAACTCCAGAGGTGGAAGCTAGTCATCTCTTACTTTTGTAAAAGTATCAATACCACAATGTAGAAATACTCTGTTATAAGTAAAAGTCCTTGCATTTAAAGTGAATTGCACACGCCGGCCCTTCACAATGTTGTGATCTAATGTGTGTGTGACAGCTGTAATTGTTGGAAGACAGCCAAGGATTCAGGTCAAAAGTAGTCATTGATGTCCAAGAAGCCACACAAAGTGCTTGCCGTGTCTTGCTGCATCATGTGGTAGAGACAGAGATCCACAAGGAGGAAATAAACAAGATGAAAGTCAGATGCCAGTACCTGTCATGAGTCATGACAGAGGCTGTCTGTCTTCTTGGATGTGCGTGTATAGAAGACTTTGTGTCGGACTGATTTATCGCGCGTGCATCGCTCCCCACTGGTGTCAAACTATCTGGGTTCAGACTCCTTTCAACAGCCATCTGAAAAATATTCCCTTTCAAATCAATACTTCTTTCGATATCTTCAGATTCACAGTTTTGTGCGCAGCCTTAACCCTGCATTTCCAAACCTTCCAGAGGCCACAGAGGTTGATTCCTTTGTAACTCCATTGTCGAGCACAAAGGGCCTAATATCTATTATGTACAATTGTATCTTCTCTTTGCAGTCTACTACTAAATATTTTTTTATATTTGGGAGAAGAGATCTCGGATGATGATTGGGAAGATATTTTACGTCTTGTCCATTCTTCTTCCATGTGTGCAAGGCATGGTCTAATCCAATGCAAAATTATCCATCGTGTACATTTCACTAAACTAAGGTTGTCCAAAATATATGGTGATATTGATCCCCTGTGTGATAAATGTCACTCGGCCCCTGCCACATATATACATATGTTTTGGTCATGCCCTTTTTTGCGTACAATATTGGACTGAGATCTTTGACACCATGTCGAGGAGTGTTGGCATACCATTTGAAACAAATGTAATGAAGGCTATTTGGGGAATTTCTCCCCCTACTCTATCACTGCCAAAATACAAAGCTCACTTGGTGGCCTTTACCACTCTCTTAGCTAGGCAATAATTTTGATGAAATGGAAGTCCTCTGCTCCCCCATCCCATCTTCACTTGATTAGAGATGTACTCCACTTTATTAAATTAGAAAAAAATTAGATGTACCTTGAGAGGCTCGGTATCCAAGTTTGAGGACACATGGGGCCCCTTCCTCGCACTGGTTACAGTTCCAAGCTATTCCAGATTGAATGAGTTTAAACCTGAATCTGAGCATGCTAGACGTGATCTCCGACGCAGCTGGGTTGTTCAGTATATTTATTATGAGGAACTATGTGTCACTGCCACGTCCATTATGATTTTGAGGGGTGACCACGCCATGTTGAGTGTTGTCTTGTCTTGTCGTACTGTATGTTTGTCTTGTTTGTTTTGTTTCAAAACTTGATTCAGGTTATGCGGTATAACTGTCAGTGTCACTTCCCTGTTAGTGTAGGACTATTTTATTTGTATGCTACCACACTATTTTTCATATGGTGGTTATATGACATAAGACAATAATATGTAAACATATGCTACTGTGCATAAGATCTGAACTGCTACAATTGTAAAATAAATTCTTTCCTTTTTGTAGCCGTGATAAATGACCCTGTCCCTGAGCCTTGGCCACAACTGACCCTAAAAAGTGTGTGGTTGTGTGTGCGTGTGTGCGGCGTGCATGTGTGCGTGTGTGTGTGTACGAGAGTGTGCTGGGCTGGTGTGCAGCTGTCCATTCCAGAGTAGTGAGTGTGTGTGTTGTTGAAGCAGAAGTAGACAACCTGTTGTAGTGAGTCAGACCCGGACCCTTGATCATTATTGTTATTACCCAACAACTCTATCTCTTCTTCCTTCCTTCCCTAATTCCATTCCTCTTTCTGACTCAGCCCACCGCTCCTCGAGGTAAAATAAGGGGGCTTGAGACAGCTAGCTACAGTATGTATCTCTAGAGAGCCTGCAGTCTGTGTGCATGCATGCGTGTATTTTGTCAGTCTGTGAAACAGTACACGTTGGTGACCAAGTGATGACACAAATAAACGAGCAGACAAAATTCTGGAATTAGAAAACAAGCAGTGAATATGCAACCATGCAAGGCACCAAACGGCACATCAGGAGCAATTAGGGGTTCAGTGTCTTGCTCAAGGACACTTCAACACTAACTCTGGGGAAGCCCGGGTTTGAACTGGAAACCTTACCATCCGGCCACTCTGCCACAGAGCCACTGCCGCCCCTCCCTGAGTAATGTGAAACAGTGTGTTATGTGACAGTGTGTGAACTTGAAGCCATTAGTTACTTACCGGTGATGTTGAGGGTGGAGGGTGACAGGGCCACTGGGTCCATGAGAATGTTAAGTGGGGCCCCGTCCTGGAGCCAGATGACCCGGACCGGATCGGGGGGCCCGTGGGCCACGCAGCGCAGGCCCAGGGACACGTTGGCCACCACGGACATGTGCTGGGGCTCCACCGAGAAGTGAGGCAGACCTGAGAGAACAGCACAGACAGGTTCAACACTACGTGGTTCTCAAAAATCGTTTCATGTCAAGGAAAGACCCCCAAATTGATACGTACTAGACCGGTGCCCGGCTGTAGAGCACTGAGTCGGAAACGATGGAAGTTGGAGATGCCCCACCCGGCTATGCATTACCCGTTGTACCCATGTCAGAGTACCCGTTCCACCCATCTGTCTGTGTCCCTTTTATGCCCAGCGCTTGAATAGTCATTGTTACACAGTCCATTCTCAGTGGATTACCTTCTAGCTGGCCACATTATAGTGACATTAACCTGTTTTGAGCCGATCTGAAAGCTCATAACATGTGAGCTCATACTGTAGATTGGCTATTTTAGCTATTTCTGAAATAGTGCCTACATGGTTAAACGGTTCCAGATGTAGCTAGGGGACCCTCCCTGGAACCCCCTGAAGGACCCCCACTTTGAGAAGCACTGGTCAACACAGGACTGGAGCAGACTTCATGTAAATGGAGTGTGTATGTTTATGTTCATGATTGCCTCCGTGGGGTGTGTCATGCTACACCCCTCAGAGTGGCTTGGTTTAGGTTCTGGTCCTGGGGGTCTATATGGTGGGGTGTGTCATGCTACACCCCTCAGAGTGGGTTGGTTTAGGTTCTGGTCCTGGGGGTCTATATTGTGCAGCTGGTTCTCATTCTAACAGTGGTGTAGATCAGTGGTTCCCAGAGTGGGGTCCGGGGACCCCCAGGGGTCCTTGAGGGAGTTCCAGGGGGTCTCTAGCAAAATGATAGCCTTTTTGAGTGGTGTAAACCACTCCTACAACTGGCTTTTGTGTGCAGAAAAAATGAGCATGGTTGCTATGTTCAAAATAATTTCTGACGTAATTAAATCACACCCGGGTGAACTGGATGACCGTAGCAACCATGCTCATTTTTTCTGCACAAAAAAAGCCAGTTGTGAAATCACATCCGGGTGTGATTTCATTACGTCAGATCAGAGCTGATCAGGCTATATAATACCTTACACCACTCAGTTCACACGGGTGTGATTTTTTGGTCTGTAACTGAGAGTGTACAAATGGAACCAATTTATGAATTGGGGTGCTAGAGATAGAAATACCATTAAATGGGGGTCCGTAGCCTAATACATGTCAAACTGAGGGTCCTGAGAGCCGTAAAAATATTCTCTTATGGAGGTTGCTGGCATATCTTTTCAAATGGGGGTCCGTGGGCTAATTAAGTGTCAATTTGGGGGTCCTTGACGTAAATATTTTTGGGAACCACTGATGTCGATGTGGTGAGGAGTGGCACACATGGCTGATATAACACAACATCCCCAGCGGTGTGTGGCCGATGTTAGGGAGTAAACAATTCAGAGATCCATAGAACGGTCCAACTTTCTGCAATGATCCCCCAAGTGTGTTTATCAAAGATGTATGACAATAGAGGCATTATTTATTTTGTATAGGATATATTTTAAGCCCTATTGTCAGTAAGCTTACAAAACCTGGGTTATAATTACAGTATATAAATAGCTCAAAACACCAGATATGTAAACCGCAAGGATGGATATGCATAACATTTGCCTCCATGTATGTTGTTCATTTTGTGTGTGTGCGTGTGCGTGTGCGTGTGTGGCGTGCGTGGCGGATGAATCCACTGCTCACCCTCCAGCTGGATGTTCCCCATGTCAGACAGTGTCTGGTGTTCTTCTGACAGCACAGCACAGCGATAGGAGCCCATGTCCGGGAGATGCACCTTCTCTATCCTGCATGGACACAACATAACCATGAGAGAGACAGAGACACAGAGAGAGAGAGAGAGCCAGAGAGCCACAGAGAGACACAGAGAGACACAGAGATACAGAGAGAGAGACAGAGACAGAGAGACACAGACAGACAGACAGACAGACAGACAGACAGACAGACAGACAGACAGACAGACAGACAGACAGACAGACAGACAGACAGACAGACAGACAGACAGAACATCTGGCCCCAACCTGAGCGTGCTGATGATCATCCATCTGTCTCCGTCCACGGGGAACTGGACCTGGTTGGTGTCGGCGTAGTCGAGGGCCTGGCCGTCCCGCAGCCACAGCACGTCGGGCGGGTCCTCCTCCTCGCCCCCGTGGCCCTTCAGGCTGCACAGCAGCGTCACGGGCCTGCCCAGGGAGGAGACCACCGTGGTGGGGCTCCGCACAAACTCCAGCTCTGTGGATCCAAATGGAATGTCGGTGAATTTGGAGGGAATTTCACATTGCCGATATCGCACTGTCCTCTTTCTATTCTATTCTACACTGTAAGATCTGCAGGGTTTATAGTCAAGGGTTTTGGTTGCCACTCACTCAGTACAGGTGAAATAACAATAACAATACATTAAACAACAAGATAATAATAGTTGTAATACTGGATGTGATTTAAAAAAGAATTGTCCAATATATAATTAGTTCATATTAGTTAGTTCACTCCCAAAAAAACATTTGTCTTTCTTTTTTTGCATTGGAGACACCTTTGTGTCTCCATATGGAACCACTGCTGGCTCCTCAAATTATTGGCTTAGAAATGCAACAAAAACTAAACAAAAATATCCATGAATTCAAATCTCCCTGGGGTGAGTAATCGATAGAAAGTGATTACTATCCCTTGTTTAACTCTGAGAGCGTTCCATTTACTATCCTCCAAGATCTACAGACCCATAAGTGCCTATCAGTCATTTAGCTAGAGACCCCCTGGTAGTACCCCACGGTGAGGGTTGTGAAACCCCAACGGTGAAGACCAGACTAGACCCATCAGTCACATGATGCCAGAAGTGTTGGCAACAAGGAGATAACAAGGTTCACATTTTGTATGTTTCCCTGATGGTGTTTATTTCTTGACTTCATGGTGAAGAATAGCCAAAAGGTAAGCTAAAGTCTGCACTTGGTGAAAGTATGTAGTTATAGGCTTTGTGCTTTATGTTCCCCCCCACTGCTCAACCTAATTCAAAATGTATTTATTGATTTATAGAGCACATTTAACATGACCAAGTCAACCAACTTGCTGTACACTGTGTACAGGTTCAAAACAAAACGAAGCAATGAAATAAACGTTAGTGTACCGGTATGATAATGCCAATGAAGTACAGTAGATACAACAGAAACAAAACATTAGCATCGGTAAAGGAAAAGCATCTGACCAGGCTCAGCTGTCGCTAAAGGCCAGGGAGGGAGTACTGGCATGGTCACCTGACTGCTGCCGTGGCCAATCAATACAGAACAGTTGCAACGACAAAGCAACAGGCTGCACGTCATTTTCAACGGAAGCCATCATGGCAACATGAAGATACTAACTGGCACCTGAGGCCTCAGTTTGAACCTCACAAGGCGTTACGGATGTGACGCTTTGTGTCCTTGTAAATCTGCTATTTACGGCATGCAACTATGTATCAAATAAATCTGGCTTAAAGGGGCATTCCACTCATTTTCAACATTTTACTATGTCATTAATATACCTTAGAGCTGTTGTGTGGAAATATTAAAAAGTCCCCCCGATTCTGTGTTTCTTAGAACTAGAGGTCTGAAAAAAATATTTTTTTCAATTTCTTTTTTCATACTTACAGTTCTAGGAAACACAGAATGGGGGGGACTTTATTATTTCCACACAACAGCTCTAAGGTATATTAATGACATAGTAAAATGTTGAAAATGGGTGGTTTTTCCCCTTTAACACTTGTCGTCGCGTGACACGTTGTGTGACACGTTGTGTGACACGTTGCATGACCAGCTGCAAAAGGTTGAGCTGGCTTCAACTTTTTTTCAGCGCTCTAATTAATGACGCGTCAGTCACTCACATGTTTTTGTTTTTCAACATTTCCACTCATCGTGCTCTCCCAGCACAATTCCTTCTATGTTACGTAGAGGGAAGAACAGCTCATTCTTGCTGTTATGGTTATCAAGTTCCCAGCTGTGCTGGTTAATGCCATTGTTTTCATGTATTCAGTCAGTGGTTTCAGCAACACATTTCAAAGATGGAGTGCCGATGGAGTGGACGGTCATCATTCATAGGTCACCAGGTCATTCAGTTCACGCTTTCTCAACTAGTGGAACGTTTTTTCTATTTTAATCAACAAATCCTACATTACTAAATGCATGGTCAGGGACCACATGCAATATGCACAACACCTCCATGGACCACCATGTTGAAAAACCCTGCCATAATTGATTAAAGGACCAATTCACCCATGTTCAACTTATCTTCGTGTAACTGGTCCTGACTCCTCACTAATGCTTGTTATGGTATAATTGCTGTCCTCACTCTGTGTCTCAGAGGAGGGCTGTGCACAGTTCAGAAACCTGCCTACCAATGACATCATCGGTCAAGTACTTTAGAGTGCTTAATAAATGCTTCATAAACGGCCCAAACATCCTAGAAGTAAACTGGGAAGCAAACGGTTGTGAACTTTCAACTAGTTTCACTTCATCGTCCTGTGGTGATACTGATAAACACAAGCTCGTAAAAAGCAGCCATGCACTGATGTTACACTGATATGATAAGGACAGGACAGAGTACTCTGGGTTCACGCACACTGCTCAGCCTACACAGCGTTACTTCAGCTATTTAGACATGGAATGCCTATTAGATGCTGTTAAACCTTTCAATCTGGGAATTCATCTGTGTCATTTTAGTTGTTACTGTATATCGTCACAGTCAGGCAGAAAATGTGTTTCACATTTTCCAAAGTTTCATAAATTAAAGCTCTACTTCATCACACGAGAGTGTCGCACAAAAGTAGGGAAAATAGCCGATCTACCATCAGAGCTTCACTATTTTTTAATCGCTTTTAAAATAATAATAAAGGAAAGATTTTTGACATACAGTAGGCCTACTGGGTTTTCACCCAACAACAACAATATATAGCAACATGATGATGATAAATAGTACTTTGAATGAAAAATACAAGTTAAACTTAAGTTAGGATTTAGAAGGAGTTTTTAGAATCGGCCTCAGGTATAAATGGGTAAAAGGAGCATGGCAATCTTTTCTGGCATGTGGATCCATTGACATATAACTATAAAGATATTAGATTTTAAAGGTGTTCTAACTCAAGTGGATGGCAAAGCCATACAAATTCTAAGAAAAGTTCTGGGTTTCCGACCAAAACTCAGGGGTTAGTACCACCTCCCATGAGCAGGGCCCACATCTGAAACAGAGGAGCCGTAGCGTATGGAAACACATCCAGACCAGAACCTTATCTGAAACCGAGCTGTAGCCTAGTATAGAACTAGTATGTGAAATATAATAATAATAATAATTTTGTATTTCTTTTTGTTTTTGCGTAAATTAATGCCATACTTCATCTTCTACAGCGTCACACACAAGCATCGCACGCTCGAAACATGGTGCGAAGCGACGTGTTTTGAGCTTGTAGATCTGCTACTTTTGAATTTGAATCCTGTAAAGTAACAGTTTTGGAGATATGAGGTTTCCACCCGACAGAGACGATATAAGGTTTAAGTGTCAGACTTCCATAACAATCAATATATATATAGATCGATCAATAGGTTATATCTAACTATAAATGCAACTCTGTGCAAAAGTCTGTGTGTGTGTACATCTGTACATCCACATAACTCGAGAACCCTTCGCCCCACCTACTTCAAATTCGACACACGCGTTCCACACCCCAACAGGGAGTGCAGTGCCCGGTGTCGAGTCGGTCGGACCCACGGTTGTCCAGAACCGCCACTAAAGGCCTCTGCCCGGGCCACAGCTGACATCACAAGGCCACTGCCGGGGCTAGACTCCTTATTTGGGCATGCCTAAATACGGGTTCGTCCCACCGACTTCTGACATCATTCTGCATAGACTCCATGTTTGGGCATGCCTGACAAAGAACTCCATATATGGGCATAAAGGGGGATACCGCTGACATTACTTCTGACATCTGTCCAGAACCGCCACAAGAACCCTCTGTCACATGGAACTATTTTTTGTGTCCAGTATCACTACGCCAGCAGCAGCACAAAACCATAGTTCCATGTGACAGAGGGGTCCAGGTTGAACGAAAGTTGCACTATGGTAGAAATATACAAATGACGCTATTTTTGTGGATTAATTTATTTATAATGCATGGCCCCTAGTGCGGCAGTGCCCCCCACAAAGTAGACGGAACTACTTAATATTCATCAAAACCAGACGAGAACTCCCACGGGACTCAGGCAATCAATTAATACCTTTACTTTACAACCACTATATATTAATGGAAAGTATTTTCTACAGCTTTAAATCCAAAAATCTGAACTAACCCCTTAGTGATTAGTGATTGACAAAGCAAGGACCATATGTTAAACAGACCAATATGCACCTTTGATTCTCAAGAGTAGTTAAATCCACACAGAAATCCACTTTTCTAAACCCTTTCCACTTGTTCCGCTCTTAATGATTTTGATAACCTCCAACTCAAATTCCTTCCCCAGTATCAAATAAACGTTTCCTGACTGATGTTCCCCCGTGTCCTGACCCTGACTGATAGGACGTTTGTAGAGGAGGACCCAACTGATAGCGGGACAATGGCTCCTTGTTGCACAGAGACGCCTCGTCCGATTGGTCGAGATGGGTGGGAACACACCAAACAAGCCCCCGATGTCTCTCAATCAGACAGCAGTGATGATGGGCCCTGCACAGTAAAATGCTCAGTGGTCATTTAATCTATTTGGTTCCGTATTTCCCCGGCCTGAGTCACATCCTTATTTCCCCTGCAAGTCATATATCCTTATTTCTCGGAGTCCCTATTAAACCAAAAATAAAGTCGGCAAGCAGAATTACGTTTTTTAACAAACTCCCCAAAAATTGCAGGTCTGCTTCCACTCTTATTTCTTATAAAACACAACTAAAAGCCTTTCCATTATTCACTGCCTTGGATTGAGTTATTTATTAATTTAATTTTTTATTCTCTTCTGCACTTAACTGTAATTGTATAATTGTGTTTCCTTTGCTTGATATTCTGTGTAAAGCACATTTAATTGCCTCAAATGTGCTATAGGCCTACAAATTAAACTGCCTTGCCTTGCCTTGAATTGAGTCTTCTAACTCTGAGAGCGTACGGATGTAACCATCTGCTCAATGTCCCAGACAGGAGGTTAGATGCGTGGGATTCCAAAATATGACAAGTATAAATGTCTCCTTCTTAATCTTTCCAGTCGTTTACGGCATCTCAGAGCAATGAAAGGCATTTCTTTGCTTGGCAAGGCCCACGGACGTACGTACATACATCCACTGCCCAAAGAGGGAACAACACGTGCAAGGCAGCAGGACAAGACAGCATTCTGGGGGGGGGGGGGGGGGGGGGTGTACTGTACAGACTACTAGACCATGTACGACACAGCTACAGTATCAGGCATCTTTAGCGATATTTTCAATACCTCCTTGGGATTACGTTGAGAAGCATGTCAGAGCTGATTAACAGCGCTTTGTCACCCACCAATTTGCTTACAGGCCAAACAGATCCAGGGACCCTGACAAGCACTCACAATGCGAGGTGCTGTGAGCTGGTAGATTGGCTAATTTCCACAATGTTTGCCATAGACGATGCCATAGCGACAACACTACACCACACACTGCCCTCTGCCACCTGGAGAAAAGGAACTCTTATATGTGAAAATGCAGTTTATAGATTACAGCTCAGAGTTCAACACCATAGTCCCCACCAGACTGGAAACCAAGCTCAGGTAATGTACCTATATAGGAGGACTCATCATCCTTAGTCTGACGTCCCAATAATCTGACATTACTAACCCTACCCCTAATCATAACCCTAACCGCACGTGGAAGCCACGGGTGAGTCTTAACCGGCCACGTATGTCGGACTCGGAATAACGAGATGTCGGACTAACGTGCGCCCCCCGACTCTGAGGATGCACGGGGCTCCAACACCTCTGGCCCAGGTCACCCTCAACAAAGTACTACCCGCAGGGCTGCTTTCTGAGTCCCCTTCTCCCTGTACGCTCATGGACTGTGTGAACACGCCAGATTTGCTGATTTTTGCTACATAGCCACAAGGCCACTGACAGTAGGCTACCAATAGCTGCTTGCCCCGGACAGTCAGGCTTATGCACAGGAAGACCAGGGGAACTCAAAAAGGAGCACATCACCAATTTTTAACCTGATCCTCTCAGAATTGGTCTATGCTAATTAGAATCTACAGCCTTTCCCTTGCTGGAAATGTCCCATGCAGAATATAAGCCGTTATTCTTGCATCATGAAATAATAATGTTTGAAATCAAATGACCAAACCTATAATGCCTACTGATTATGTCATTGGTAGACGGGGTTCTGAACTCCACACAGACCGAGGACCAATTATATGACGATAATGTTATAAAGTGCATTACATTCACCCATTCACACACACATTCATACACCGATTGCAGCGGAAGCCATGCAAGGTACCAACCAGCACACCGGGAGCAATTTGGGTTTCAGTGTCTTGCCCAAGGACACTTCGACATGTAGACAGGAGGAGCCGGGAGTCGAACCGCCGACCCATGGATCATTGGACGACCTGCTCTACCTCCTGATATTACACTCTTAATATACAGTCCATACACACAGATGATAGGCATTCACTGACAGATAAAGGAATATGTGGACTTGGGAGTTAGTGAGCAGCATAGAGGCTCTTTCACTGAGACGGCGGCTGTAAAGACGTTCTCAAGCTTGTCAGCCTTGCCCTCCGAGCCCGTTTCATGGCCCACCTTTGACCTGTGACCCCGTTGCCTGTGACCCCAGAGGGTACGTGTCACCCCAACTCTGTGTGTGTCATATATAAACACATACTTCATTCAGCTACACTCGGTCGCTCTCTGCGACCGCGACTGATTCATGCGTAGTTGGCGCGCCAAGTGCCACACATATAGCAGATCTATGGATGAGCTCACAACGTGTGGCATTGCAATGCGTTGTGAGCTCATAGGATAGGTCTGCTGTGTATGTGCACGACAGAGGTGAGTAAATACGTGTGAATAAGGCGTAACACAGACTGATCCACCACTTACAGGTATAGAAGAGAGACTAGCTTTTGAATTGCAATGATTGGATTTGTATTCGTATTAACTTAAAACCAGACTTATCCAATTCAAGATCCTAAATACAGTTTATTGGACCCCCTCCAAATTATACAGTAGCAAAATTGCGAAACTGCCTGACATGCTGGAAGTGCCAGGAGGAGGAGGCACTCTCATGTACATGCTGCGGGACTGCCCTTCAATACGTGATTATTGGGGGGAGATGATCACATTGAGCGTGTCATTCTCCCCAAGTTTGTGCATTCTAGGTGAAGAAAAACGAAACAAAAAGTGTTTTTTTCTTCTTACTAATTATTTGATCTGCCCAAAACATTGTGTTTATTGTCATGATTTGTCACAACAAGAGTTGGCTTTCTTTGTCCACGGTGTAAATGTCTTTAAATAAATACTTTTTGAAAAGTCTATGGGGAAAATGAACGGGGAATTATTCCCTGGGCCCTCGTCGGGGGCGGGACTGCGACACTCTAGTAGTACATTGCTGTTGTGTATGAGGTGTACTGAGGGTTTCACAGAACCTGTGTTGATTTTGACAGCACATTTTGAATTTATTTTTAGATCTTTTGAATAGTTTATTTAGTTTTAGTCACATTTTAGTCACCTGGAATGTTAGTCTAGTTTGAGTCAACTAAATATCATAAGACTTTTGTCGACTAAATCTACAGTTGATTTAGTCAACTAAAATGTATTTTGGCAGGCCTTGATGCCGTCGTAATGACTGATTTTGCATTTGCTGAAAATAGCAGATCTACAAGCTTGTAGATCTGCAGGAGCACAGGAACAATTGCTTAGGTTAAATTCAAACAAGGCCAATAGCAGTCCACTCCATACCGATGTATGGCCCATTAATCTGTGCAATACATCCTGGTAACGTGTAGCATGATCATGTGTGCAGGGATAGACGTGCCAGCGCACGGATGGCCAGACACACTCATGCACGTGTGCGTGTGCGACTGTGCGTGCACACACACGCACACACAAGCACAAGCTCTGGGAGCATGCAATAAACCAAGAGGCCCGACTCTGACTCTTTGCTCCAGCGCCTCTCTCTCTCTCTCTCTCTCTCTCTGGCTGTTTAAAAACAAACTTGTTCTCTTCTTTCCACTGCCTTTAAGCTCGGCTGATTTCTTTGAGAAGAAAAGAATTGAAAGAAAAGAAACAGAAAGAAATACCAGACATTCTGTCTCTTTCATAGTTACACATTCACTATCCAGAGCTCTTGTAAGAATGCTAACGTTGCTAGATAAGACAGGTCGTGATTGAGAGAGAGAGAGTGTGCGTGCGTTTGTGATTCACAGCAGTTTAACTGCTCCATCTCAACTCTTTTGTTCCCTAATTTCCCCCCTAAGGTCTCACTTTCTTCCCCTTTCTCTCCCCCCCCCCCCCCCCCTCTCTCTCTTCTCTCACCTCTCCTCTCTCTGTTTTCTTCCCCTCTATTCCCCTGTCTTTCACAGCATAGCCAGTCCTCAGATGTTAAATGTCAGTGGAAGAGACACACAGGCCTCCCCGAAACATCCAAACACAGGCCCTGCATTTTGCTCCCACTCGCACACTCACTACTTTATCTTTTCTGCCTTTTAAAGCCGCATAACTCAGGTCACACATAGCCCCCCTCCCCCACAAGCTCCATTCACCCTCCTTTTCATGCCATTCTTGGGATTCATCGCTAGACATTTTGCCACCTCCCCTCTCCTCCCGACCCCCCCCCCCCCACACTCTGTGTGCCCCCTTTACCCCCATCCATCATGCTGCTGTTCTGGTCTGAATCATGGCTCTGACTCGCGCTCGAAAACATTCTGTGTGTGTGTGTGTGTGTGTGTGTGTGTGTGTGTGTGTGTGTGTGTGTGTGTGTGTGTGTGTGTGTGTGTGTGTGTGTGTGTGTGTGTGTGTGTGTGTGTGTGTGTGTGTGTGTGTGTGTGTGTGCGTGCGTGAGACATTGGACTGAGTTTAGATTACAAGGAAAGACTGCATGTCTTCCTGCTGCGGACCATTCTGTCTCTCACTCTGTGTTAAAAAATGTTGCCATTGATGAGTGCATTGTTGTTTTTACTTTGAAAGCGAGATTACAGGTTCTACCTTCTAAACTTAATCTCTCTATCTGGTTTCCAGGCAATCATGCTCCTCACTGTATTCATCACGGCCATGAACAAATAGCTGAAACCATTTCCCACATCTTAAATGGTTGCCATGTTTACAGGGGCCTCTACATAAGTAGGCATGACAGAATAGTGGATTTGATATCGAAAGACATCTCTTCCATTTTCAGGTCCTCCATCATGCTTTATAAGCATTCTACTGTGAAGCCGAGGATGTTTAACCTGATGATGATTTTCAGCGAACACCCCTGATGTCATTGTTGTAAATGAAAACCATAGAGGTGTTCATTCTCGAGGCCGGCTGTACCTTTGACTATAGCCTGGAAGAAGCCTTTCTAACCAAAGTGCTGAAGTATCAGCAGCTAGTGCAGACCATCTCACAGGTAGGCTACAGATGTTAACTTTTAGTTTTTATCTTTGGCATTTGGAAGTTGGTTGTGAGGGGCTTACAAATGGCCGGCTTTTCCAAAAGGAGAGCCAAGCAGTTAGCGAGGTACTGCTCAGTTTCAGCCATTATAGGAAGCCGCTCAATTTGGAGGAGGCGTTGTTTCCTTTATCCATGATTTATGTCTGCTGCCCTGGCCCCTGTGCCCTGTGTCCATGTCAGCTGTACTGTATGTAACGATGCTTTGCCGTCCATGCACGTTGTAACTGGCTGCTCTGCTCTCCTACTGTCAAACTGCACTGGCAGTGTTTATGTCCTTTGTACAAGGTAGTCCTGTACTTCTCATTATGTGGACATAAATAAACATTTCAAGTGTGTGTGTGTGTGTGTGTGTGTGTGTGTGTGTGTGTGTGTGGCTGTGCGTGCGTGCGTGTGAGAGTGTCACACACACACACAACAAACAATAACACAAGCCAAAGAACAGTAGTTCTTGGCTTGTAGTAGCTCTCTCAACATAGCATTTAATCCCCGTTTTGGGCACGTCATTATAGTTTAAAATTGTCCGAAACTGTCACAAAAACAGCTAGATTAGCAGATCAAAAAGCTCACAACAACCCGTCACGATACGACACGTTGTGAGCGTGCATTCAGGCATTGGCTATCGTCACCATTTGTCGTACGAATGTTAGAAGTGCCCTATACACCTTTATCAAATATATACAGTAGGACTATAGAACCAGTAGAGACTACAAGCTAAGCTCAACAACCAGTAGAGAATCTAGTCTAAAGAATAGCCTACAGGGGCTGAACGGGTTCTTTGTACCACAGTGTTTCTATATCGCCACTGTCGGCCAGAAACCTCTTATCTCCATATTCTAACTTGTTGTGTTTTTTCATAAATTAACGCCCTACTTGATCATATTACAGCGTCACATAAAAGCATCAAAAGTCTCAGATCCACAAGCTCGAAAGCTTGCTTTTTTTTTGCCTGTAGATCTGGGACTTTTGCTCATTTTGAATCCTCAATCCTGAAAAGTAACAGTTTTGCACATGAGGTTTCCACCCGAGACCATATTCAACCATCCCTAAAAGAAGCAGTTAAAAAAAGGAGCAGTGTTTCTTTGTACAGTCAGTGCCTCCATCTCCTCATCTGTAGCAGAGATGAGCAGACATGGTGTTGTGTTCCAGGAGGAATGGGACTGGGGGTCTGTCTGAGGCCCCTCATGAAGCATGCATCCCTTGTGCATTGAGATCAGAAGGAAGGAGAATCTCCATGATGATAAAAACACATGACCACCACCATGGGCCCCCCAACAGGTGGAGGCTCCAACAAGGCTGAAATCACACACCTGATCTCAAAAGGTCATGGTGCAGTGAAATGGCTCGCTGAGCCTTTAGGAGTGAACTCTAAATCCCCTAAAAGGACATAATACACTGGAATCAACCTGAGAATCAAACTGAATAAATTGCAGATAAATTCCGCTAGAGCAGTGGTTCTCAAACCGGGGTCTGGGACTCCACAAGGGTCCTAGAGGAAGTTCCATGGGTCCCCAGCTGACTTATACAGTAGAGTAGATCAGCTTCACCATTGTTACATGCATAAGTAAAAGAGAATGCACAACAATTTTCTCTTGTATCCATACATAGAGTATACACTGGCCAGTAGTAGGCTAAAGGAACCAGGACCAAATGGCAGCACAAAATCACAACAAATCAGGTCTAACAATAAAACATAATTATGCTTAGATGGGGGTGGGTCCCAGAGACCACAAATCCGTATCATTTGGGGGTCTTTGAAGTGAAAAAGGTTTGAGAATCACTGAGCCAATCAGTCAAAGCATCCACAGCATCACAAAAACAATGTTTACAGATTCCCAAAACAAAACTGTCAGCCCTATCCTGCATGTTTATTTTTTCCACCCCCATCTAGTTTTTTTTTGTTTGTTTTTTGTCATTTTACAATTCATTAAAAAAGGTGGGTGGGAGAGAAAAAACAAAAACAGTTTTGTGAGTGCAGGCACTGTGTGGGTTTTATGAGCTTTAAATTGCCCAGATGTTTTGCAGCGGTTGCTCTATAACGAGCCCAGAGCTAATTGATTTAATGGGTGGAGAACAAAGCTCACTAATTGCTCATCACGCAGTTTTATCATTAAATGTTCAAGTTTTTACCAGCACACACACACACACACACACACACACACACACACACACACACACACACACACACACACACACACACACACACACACACACACACACACACACACACACACACAATTTAACTAGAGTGGGCTGTACAAATGGAATCAAATATGGACCTATAACCATCTGCAACTCTGAGAGTGTAACCTGCAAATGTATGCTATTTTGACATTATTATGTCACGTGACTCAGGGAAATGAGGAATGAGAAAGAAATAAAGTTGACGTTGTACTCTTATACAAGTAAGTAGCTACCTGTGCACAGATGAAACAATAAAGTTCCCAGGGAAACAAGGAGTAGAGCTATAAGGTGTGTGTGTGTGTGTGTGTCAGTGGTTCTCAAACTTTTTCTTCTTTTTTTTTTTTCTTTTTTTTTACAATTCATTAAAAAAGGTAGGTGGGAGAGGAAAAAAAACGGTTTTGTGAGTGCAGGAAAAGAACCCCTACATGCCTATGACCCCACCTGAAAAGAGTTTGAGCCAGGGAACCCCAGAAGAGTAGATTTGTGTTAAAAAAATAAATCTCAAACATTTACACTGTTTGACTGCATGCGAGCTTGTAGATCTGCTTTTTTGAATAGCAAACATTTAAATGGATAGAATAATTGTTATTTTATATTAAGTACTTTTCCTGGGGACCCCCCTCCCCAAAGGACCCCTGGGACTGGGGGTGTAGTGTACCGTGTACGACGGGCCCCACATTTGGTGTAAAGTGCACCTAAACGTTGGCCTGGCTAGTGGCTGATAAGCCAGACTCAAATCACACTACTAAACGTAGTAACGTACCTGTCAGTTTACCAGCAGTCACAGATCTCAGACCAGCCAGCAGCACGACTGCAAGAAGCAGTAACATAGTAGTCCCGCTTCTTAAACGTTCCGCCCGTAAAGTCTTGATGAAGTTATGATTATAATCCATCCTTGTTGACGGCTTCATCACCGCATCTCAACAGTAACGCAAAGAAAAGGCTAAACAAATCAAAACAAATCACAGCTCTTCTCAGCCGACTGCGGCTCCTCAGGTATTTCAGGCTCTTCTTGTTGTCTGTCGAGTTCGGATGGATGGGTATTGGGTTCTTGTCTTGTGTGAATCCGCCCCGCAGTTTACGGAATCAATAATATTCATAAAACAGCACAGCAAAAGCTCAGATAAGGAAAGCGCTCGTGGAAAAAAGTTTGTCCGGGCGCTCTGTTAACTAAAAGTCATTGAAATGATAAGACCTGCTCTCTCTGAACTGCCTGGAGTATTATTTTTAACCCTCTCCCTCTGATTACACTCCTGAAGACTCTTGTTCTCTCTCGCTCTCTCTCTCTCAGTTCTTCCAGCAGGGCTCAAAAATTCCTCGACTCAAGAGTTCTTTCCACTCCGCTTGCTCCCCCCTCCTCCTCCTCTGTGTCCCCCCTCTCTGAATTAATTTCAATTCCATTCAGTTAAAATGGTCTCAGTGTTAGTGTTAGTGTTAGTGTGTGTGAGTGACATAGTGTAGGCTAATTGTGATTGTGAAATAAAAAGCAACCACAATAAGAAATATGTAGCCTACAATCTCTCTCTCTCTCTCTCTCTCTCTCTCTCTCTCTCTCTCTCTCTCTCTCTCTCTCTCCGAGGATGTGAGAACCCCCCCAGGGGTCTCAGGACAAATCCCTCTCCTTTTTAATGACATCCCCAGTCAGAACCTGCTGTAAACATCTCCCATGTCCCCATGGCTGCTGGCTGCACTCACAATACATTCTTCACAAAGAACTAATTACCTCAGCAAGTATTGTCCTGTTGGGAAATGGTCCACTCGTTTTGATTAGAATGATTTTCTATCAAATTAAGTAAAGAATTGGTGGTGTTTGGGGTGTTGCAGCTTCCACAAGTTAAAGGGGCACTTCACTATAAAAACTCTTCTGCGGTCATTTTAACGTCCACTCTGGCTTGTGGTGCATGCACCCCAGACAGTTTTTAAGATCCTTGATTCAATACTTATGTAGATATACTACTACTAGACTGCATTGAAATCACACATCTGCTTCTGGTGAATATTCTCCCTAATGCGTGAGGAGCAGTTAGATATCTTTTTTTAATTTAAACATCTACTCCACTACATCTCGGATCCACAATATTGTACTTTTACTCCACTACATTCATTGTGAGCTTGTAGATCTGCTATGTTCAAAAGATTTGCATAGGCCTACATGAAATGGGACATTCTGCATAATGAGTACTTTTACTTTTGGTACTTTAAGTACTTGGTTCCAATACTTTTACTCAAGTGCATTTATGGACCTTACAGAGTATTTCTATATTTCATTAGGCCTATTTATACTTTTCCTTTAGTAAAAAAAAATGTGAGTGATATGATATGATATGATATAGTACTTTATTGTCAGTTCACACTGAAAAATGTGGGGTCCTTGACATGAAAATGTTTGAGGACAACTGTTTTTTAGGTAACTCTAATGGTTAAACTATCACCAACTGGCAAAGGTGCCATATATCACCTTTAGGTGCTACATAGCACCTTTTAAAATAGGTGCCAATATAGCAGCAAAAGAGGTCAGAAAGAGGTCATTTGCTATTTTAGCACCATTTTTTGGTTCTTGGCATGGTCTTCTTTGACAGAACATATAATCCAAAATTATTTGGACTAACAGTCTGGATTTGACTGTGTGTGTACAAAGAATGTGTTGCTAGAGGTGGTGCATTCCACGCTCCCCCCTTTGGCATGCAAGAGCCCCCCCCCCCCCCCCCCCCCCCCCACACACACACACACACACACAATCACTTTTTATAATTATATATCGTTGCTGTCGGGCCGAAAAATGTCCATATTCTAACTTTTTGTGTTTCTTTGTAAATTAATGATCATACTACAGCGTCACACAAAATCATAACAGATCTACAAGCCCAAAACTCATAAGATGAATTCACCTTTAGATAGACGCCACTGGGAACTCTGTAGTCTAAATAAATTCAAACAAATGATTCACATCAACAGAGGTAGGGAGCCCACTGTTGTTGTGGTTTGTTTAGTCTGTGATCTGAGATGATGGGATTCTGAGGCAAGTTGGAACATGGAAGACACTGCAAGACAGGTGGCACCACCAGGAGAGAGAGCGAGAGAGAGAGTAAATACATTGTTCTGTTTTGATTGTCTTGTTCCACTTCTGCTTTGGCAATGTAAATGTACGTTTTCTCATGCCAATAAAGCTCCTTTGAATTTAATTGAATTGAGAGAGAGAGAGAAAGAGAGAGGTTACTAATTTTATAGTAGCCAAATATTTTAAGGCTTTTCTTTGTTCCTAATGTTCCTAATTTATGACCTGTGTACACACCTGTGTACCGTCGTCGTACAACGGTGTCACAGGCTGAAAAGAGAGAGCCTATTTTATTAGCTCGCTATCCACAACACGTTGTGAGCTTGTAAAAGCAGCTATATTTGGAGTTGGACATGACTCAGGGAAATGAGGAAACAAGACTTTTTGAATTTTTTGTGATCTTGAAAAATCTGCTATTTTCGTCAACCGACGGTGTCATATACGTATGGCGGTGTATATCTCAGTTCAATTCAGATCCATCTCATGAATAATTGATTCTTTGAAATCCTTGATTTTTCCCATGAAACTGATGGGAGACTTTATTAAAGTGGGAGGAGGAAAGAAGAGGAGGGGGAGGAGACCCCCACAGGTCCCACCACTGTCCCTTTAAGACCATGTTATGTTCCCAGGCTCTTTAATGGAGACAGAGGAGGGAACTCAGAAAGACCCCATTGTATGCTGCTCCCCATTTCAATAGAGGAGATTGAGCAATGGAGCCCTCACTGCTTCCCTAAGATAGAAGCAGAGAGAGAGAGAGAGAGAGAGAGAGAGAGAAGGGGGTGGGGGTCTAGGGATCCTGTTTTGCGACCGAGGGGTGTTCGACTCCCAAAAACACAAAGTTTTTGGGCTGGGTGGCCCCCAGGGAGTGAGTGTTTTTGTTCTGTTGGTGTGTGGTGGGGGATGGATGGACGGGTGGGTGGGTCTGAGAATCTTGGAATCTGTTTTGACGAGAATCACACACATTTTATCAGCGAGTACAAGGTTCATGCAAGGAGGCAACCAAACATAAAGCAATTACACGACACACTGTACATGGACTTATGGACTTAACGCTGCATGTAAATGTCCTCTTCTGCCCTGGATTTGAACCCGGTTTCCTGTGCAAGTGCTGACATTTTACCATTGAGCTAATAGAGCCTACCTGCTTGCTCAGGGGATAAATTGAATCTTGACCATCAGGTCGAAATTCGGGTCGGAAGGTCCCAGGCAACTAAAGGACCACAATTGAAATACAGCTATTGTCATATGTGTTCATGTATGTGCATTTTTGTCAGTAAAAACATCAATCAATCAATCAATCAATCAATCAATCAATCAATCAAAGTATATAGAGTTCATATTGCACACTAAAACTGAAATACTTTAGCTATGCATATTAATTATTATATTAGTAGCCTATATATAGTAGCAGAAGACCAGGAGTATTTGTATTATTTGAAGGCTCTCAACGTATATGTCCCTGTGTAGGGTCTATGTTATGATCTGCTTCACTGCAAGCAACCTGTTGCTTTTGAGGTCAGCCTCCTTTTGAGAACACACACACACACACACACACACACACACACACACACACACACACACACACACACACACACACACACACACACACACACACACACACACACACACACACACACACACACACACACACACACACACACACACACACACACACACACACACACACACACACACACACAGGCTCCACTAAAACCCAGGGGAGCTAAGCTGAAACTTCTTTTGTTGTTAAGCTCCCTGGCTTCAGCAGCACACTCCTGCCCCCCTGTGGTGGTTGACATGTATTGTATGTTAATGTTAACTCAATATAAGCTTGTGAAATAACAAATCCAGTCCAAGTATATTTGTACTGTTTGTTTGTTTGTTTTTGTTTGGTTTATTATTATATTATATTATATTATATTATATTATATTATATTATATTATATTATATTATATTATTATTCATCCAAGCAGGTGTCCAAGCAGGCAGCCGATATGGTCACTGGTTGACATGGGAATGACACGTACCGTATTCCCATCACCATTGACATGCAGCTGTTTGTTCTACCCTTGCAAGTATGCCCATACAGCTCTATAATGTGCATCACAACCTTCTCGCACATGATGAAGTACTCTTCCTTATGGGCCATGTGAGGTACGCTTCATATACCAGTGGCAGTAGTACCTGCTGAAGATGTGCATTGTGCTCCATGTAGAGGCTATGGTTGGCACCATGCTGGATTAATAACACTAGACCGATGCCGTTGTACCCGTGTCAGAGTACCCGTTCCACCCATCTGGCTGTGTCCCTTTATGCCCATATATGGAGATTTCTGTATCTGTCTCTCTGTGTCCTTTGAGTTCTGTATCGGGCATGCCCAAAGTATTGTGATGTCAGAACAGGCCAGCCAGCTCCATATATGGAGCCTGGGCAGGGGCCCTGTATGTCCAGAGCCCGGGCAGAGGCCTTTTGTGGCGGTTCTGGACAACCGTGGGTCCGACCGACTCGACACTCGGCACAGCACTCCCTGTGAGGGTGTGGAAAGCGTGCCAAATTTGAAGTCGGTGGGGCAAACGTATCTCGAGTTACATGGATTGCAGACGTACACACGTACAGACGTCACAATAATGCTACACTCATGTTAATAATGAATACCAGTCCTTGTGACATGTTTTCACATTGAAATATTACACAAATGTTCAATCATGTTCTAATCATGGATACTTTCTTCACTTTAGTCATTGGCATGTATTTGACATCCACACTCTGCCTACATGAGGCCAGGGGATTGATCTAGCCTACACCAAGAGGAACACTGGGCACAGTGGACAGTGCTCATAATCACTCTGTGGATTTCATTCCAGTATACCAGATAACTGCACTGGGTCTGATGCAATTACTGGGTTATTATACAGTCAGTAGACTATTGATTTTCAATCTATCACCTATGCTATATCCAATATATGAATGGATATGTGAAAGAATACGTACTACTCACTTGTGCAAACAACAGTGAGAATAAAAATGCATACATATACATTGTCAACGGTCCTTCAACAGAGCACCTGGGTGAGGTATGGTACAGTGTAGCCAGAGCCTAACCCTAAATGAATGAGTGAACCCTACATACTGTACAGGCAAAGTAGTACCACAGGTTGCCATTTGGATTTAGGTCAGGGGAACGGGAGGGACAGTCATAGCATTGGCTGGGTTTCCCAAACGCTGAGGCCCTCATTTATCAACTCGGCATGCGACAAAATATGGGTGCAAATTACCGCAATTTTCGGCATTTACCATTTCCGCAAAACCTTGAAATTGAACGTGTGCCAAGACAAAAATCACATCTGGTCGGGAGCTGTCGTAGGCTTTGTCCTCAGCTATTTATCTGTCGTACACAAGCGGAGCAGCATTGTCTGAACTGCTGACATGCTGTCACAGGCATCTAAACATATGTTTTCACTCCTAAAATGTATAAAACTAATAATACACGTGAAAAAAATATATTTTGTAATGGCATGTCATATGAAATTGGTAGGATATTTCCAAGTGTGCAAGCAATTAAAATCGCGCAATTAAAAACAATGTTGCAAGTTACTCCGGAGGAGTAATCGAAGTGTCACAATAACAATAGTCTGGTTAATAATAATCAGTAAGACTCTTCAGCTCAGATTGACCATTAACCATTTATTGCAAAGCTAATGCATTTAGTATGGCGGTGTGGCTCTGCTCATGTGATATCCCAGATTATCTGTTTCCCGAGACACAGCTCTGATATCAACAACAAGCCCCAGAGCAGAGCATAAGATAAAGACATTTCATCAACAACATACCTTTCAATGCATTCCATATACCACATAGATACTGTGCATATCACATGATCATAATACAATCCATAAAACACCAAATCCATTATAATCACAGATACCCATAACAGAACTAGATACCACATATAGTACCAGTAATACGCCTTAAAGGCGAGAAAGCGACCGCTAGGGCTGAGACACTCTACTGGAATAATGTCAAGAATGGGTAAAATTAATTCACTAATTAATTAATATCAATTAAACTCTACAACATTTCTCTTAGCAAAATACAAGCACACCATTCCCGATGAAGCCGGTCGATTTGACTTATGGCTCAAGTGCGTGCTGTCCAAACTGTGGGAGGAGTAACGTTTCCAAAAAAAGGTTACTCTAGAAAGATTAATAAGGTTTTACAAGTACTATAGTCTAGTTGTCTTGTTGGGGCAACCACACTAATAAACTGTCTCAGCGATATTGTCAGGGAGTTGTCTTTGTGTCGTCACAACTGTAGCCTAAATAAACTCTCAGAAATTTGGAATATTTGGACGGCAGTAACATTAGTGTTTTCTCTCAGTCAGTTGATTCTTTATATCCATATGAGTCAAACCACCGCGATCATGGGAAATGGGTGGGAATGTCCCTGGCAGTCAAAATGCCCAAAGCGATCTTTATAATCATAATACTTAGGCACAAACCAACTAGATACCACATATAGTACAATCCAAGAATCATATTTATAATCACAGAATCACCCATTACAGAACAAATGCCACAGAGAGGAGTCCAGGGAGGTGGAGGGAATTTGAACGCTGACATTTGAACAACCAGTCAGCTTGGCATGTAGACTGAACACAGAGTAGTGACTGCTTAAAAGGACCACCTGATTGAATGTGGGCGTGAGTGAGTTAGCTGGCAGCGAATGAGAGTGAAGGGAGTTGACGTGGAGAGACAGCCTATTTAAAGGAGCAGAATTAATTACTGACTAGACCTATACGTGCCCGTCGCAGTCGGCCACCGGCCTACTTGGGAACGATGCAACTTGGGAACCTAATGATATACATTGCCATAGCACCCTTTTAACTGTCATCCGGTGTCCCACATGGAGATCTAGTGTGTATGTGCCTGTGTGCCTGTGTGTGAAGTGGGCAAACTGACTGTGAAAAGTGTACTTGGCAATCAATTCGGCCCACTGGCAGAGCCTGATTGGTTGAGCCTCAATTGGCTGAGGCAGAGGCTGGAAATTGCACAGGTGAAAGGAGTTGGCCTCATTATACTCCAGGACCTGGCTAAGATATGTATGCACTTCATTTAGTGGAGAATATCTCAACTGTTCTTGGCTAATATGACTGCTGCGAACAACTTAGGAACTGTGAAAAATTCTCTATCCGGGGCGAAATACCCGGAAATGACCACACCCTTTTAAAAATGACAGCTACTTCAAACATAGCTCTATCTTCTAAACTATTTGTGCGACAGATTTCCTGAGGTTCTCAAAATGTTCAGAATACTCAATAGACCATATACACACGGCGGTCATCTTTCCACAAGTTATGGCAGGGTGGAAACTAGCCACAATTTGCCATTGACTGCCCATACATCCAAATCTGTTTGGATTAAATTATTTGACATATTTAATTATGTCAAACTCACCAACATTGCAGCTGTACGAAAAGCTTGAATCTTTCTATCTGCAAAGTGTTTGTTTCATAAGAATCCACCATAGACATGTTATGAGCTACTTTATGTCAAGAAATTCCTTGCAGGTGAAGTGTTGGAGTTTGGAAGCGCTCACTTTCTGTAACGCAACATCCTGCTGCCTCCTGCATTATGTTCAAATTCAAAACAGGTTGTACGCAGGGCTGTTGAGTGATCATCCAATGAGCGCTTCCAAACTGCAAGGAAGTTTTTGACATAAAGTAGCTCATAACATGTCCACCGTGGACAGAGACGTGGTGCAGTTATAGTAGGATAGAGAATGAGGGGGGGGGGGGGGGGGGGGGGGGTTATATAACAAACCTTCTGACTTCCATGTCTCAATGAACTATCGCTGCGCTGGATTAAATATAGCTGCAAAGCGGCTATAATGCCCAAAGAGAAAATATCTACCTATACACAATGAGTTGTTTAAACACTGATGATGACAAGTGCTAAATAAAGAAAATGTACAATTTCTGAGATGAAAAACCATGAAAAACAAAAAATCAGGACATTAACTTTTTCGCTAGAAAATATTTCTGGTTGGCTCGTCACCCCTTCGGCCATGAAGTCCTCCCACAATTGAGAAGGGCCAGACTTAAACTGCCTGGATATTATTATATTATATATGAATTGCAAAGGCAGTTACTCATGTAAGGCCAATTACTCATGTTATCGTTGTCCAAATGAGGTGTTTCTGCTTCTCAAGTGTTACTTCTCTATAGCATAAATAAATAAACCACCAAATTAGGCGTTTCTGCCTTGAATTGTTATCTCTCCACATATGCCCATAAACCCATGTTGGTTTTAATTAGATTCTACTCAGGCCCTAGGTCAGCTCGAACCTGCTCATTCCTGTGTGGTTGACATGGTGCGGGTGGACTGTCAACACTGTAGTCCCGTATAACCAGAGTCAGACTCCATTGGCATGTATGAAAATGCAATTTTGAAAGGTCAGAAGTCTTTTGACGAATGAGTGTGAGCTTCAGTTCAATCATGAGGGATCCTCACAGCCCTCTACCATATTGTACCATAAAGCGATAGCTCAGAACTGCCAAAACTGCTAAAACGGCAGAATTTCTACGATAACAAAAGGGATCAGAGAGGAAGCAGAGCTCAATAACTCTAATTAAAGACAAGGACTTTCAATCGAATCAAGTGACGCGAACCACAAGTATGTACAACAAACCTTTGTTATGGCAATTAATAGAAACTATCAAATATATTATTATGGTACATTATGGTACCAATTTTCATACATGTGAAACCTTATTGTGGGGCTTCAAGCACAAGCTTTTGTAGGTGGCTCTATTGAGCCATTAGTCCAAAATAGGTAATTGTTCGCCATGCACTTGTGATGTGTGTGCAAAGTTCCGCAACCTTTCAAGTACGTTTAGCGCCTCAAAAACGCGATTAATTTGGGGGAATAATGAAGAATCATTGCGATTTCAATAGGGCTTCGCACTACTGTGCAGTACAGTGCAGTGGTCGACGGGCCCTAATAATAATAAGACTATTATTATTATGTCAAAATTAACCAACAAACTATATTGGCCAAATTTTCAAATTTCTACCCAAGAGGTAGAAATTGTGAAAATATAGCCAATCTACATCGTTGCGAGCTTGTAGATCGGCTATTTTCTGTGGAGTCAAATTAAAAGTTTGGGAACGCTTGCTCTATAGTTGAGTGACTGCATCTGCGTCATTGGAACACAGATGAGTCATTTGGCTCTTGCAGAGAGCGGGCACGTTGTTCGTAGTCTTCCTGTGTGGGGCCATTTCGTGTGGGGGCTGGCCTGTCAAAAAGCCCCCCGTCGTTTCTTTGGGTGGTGCAGGGTATCCCCGAGGAGGGATAAAGATCAGTGGGGCTCTGCCGATGAGACATGTTGTTGCTGTGTTCCTCTCGTTGCTGCATGCGCTGGACCATGAGCTCAAGTCGATCCATACGTAAAAGATCTTCTGCCGTCCTCGGACGAGTCGGACCAATTAAGAAAGATCTTAATTGGTCCGCGGTACCAACGTAATAGGCAGACATGGACCCAATAGGGGTCAGAGGAGAGGCCGCGGGGAAGCCCGGTGTCTGTGGGAAATACTGCAGAGTGTGAGGTGAAGAAATCACGCAATTGGCGCAATGAGATTTCTCAAGCTCTAATGCGAACAATAAAGCATTTTCAATTGTATTCATGCCTTGCTCGTAACAACGCAGATGAAGACATGGCTGGATTCCATGAATGAACCTCTGGAACTTTTCCTTGGCCTTGGCATTTTGTCCATATGAGGGAAAAGCTTCCTCCACAAAATTGTTGATTCCTGCAGCAAACGCCGTAATTGTTTCATCAGGCTGGCGGATGGATCTGAAAATAATATCCAATTTTTCTTTCACCTCTATGTAATCTTCCTTTGTTGTGGTGGATAGACTGTTCCAGTAAGCTAAAGCAGAAGCACCCAGGCATGTAGGCAGCAACCTAGACAAACTGTGCTCATTATAATTAGGAGCAGCACTCACAGCTATCTCAAAGCCTCTGCACCAAGAGGAGAAGTCCTCTTTTCCGTCCCCCATGAAAGCGTGTCGGACAGAAACAGTGTCCGAGTCACTCGGCGGCACATCATTACTGCAATGATCGTGATCCATACTGTAACTGATGCACGTATAGACACTGCCAAAGAGTAAATAGCTGTTTAGGCTTTGCTGCTTAGGTATCCATTCTCAGCAAACACTGTACAACAAAACCCAGTGTCCTCTGTAGTTTCTTCACTGTAGCTTACTTGCAGTTCAGTTCCACACACAAGTCTATGGATATTATTTTAACAATCTTGCTGAAAACTTATTTCAGAAAAAGGAACAGACGTTGAAAAAAAAATCTAACTCTTAGAAAATCAGAACGGCACATCACACACAGGTGCGTCTACAAGATCAGACTCATTCAACTGTCCGACACTTGTGTGGACCATGTCTCCTTCTAAGTGTTTGTGTCAAGTCTAACTCTTAACGAACCTATAGCAACTCCACAACAGGTATGCCTATTTTGGTCGAATGTGAATCACTCTGTTCCTTTTTTGTCTGGTGAAACCTATGATCGCTCATGAAATGTAGACATTGTCATACAGACGGCCTAGTCCTATTGGCTGCCACAAGCCATTGCCTAAACCAATGGGAGTGTATGATTGCCTGCCTCCTAAACTATGCCACACGCACCGCGAAAGGGCTGATTTCCGGCCGCACCATAGAAAGCTTTACCACCGCAGCCTCAAAGCGACAACAGATGCACAACAAAACACAGTCATTGAACCACGCACAGAACGACGGAAACGAACGCAAACAACGACCACGAGGCGCGAGGTTGTGACACACGTTACTAAAATAACAATTTTAATCATGGGACTAAAATAAAAAAAATTGTAACCAAGAACACAACGGAGACAGTGCTTCTTTCACCTGACAAATATCACTATGTGATAATTTCTTGTCTATTTTTCATGCTCCCTTTCTTTGTTGCCAAGGAACTGACTTAGGAACTTAACTTTCTGGTGGATTAAGTAATCGATGGAATGTATTGCTAGGATTATCCTCTCCTCTACTTTTCATGAGTTCATCCAAACTATTTATTCTCGAAAGACATTGAGGTTGCCCTCATTCGCAGTGTCGTCGAGATACATTGCAGTACAATTTCATGTTCACATCAATGATTAAACAAAACAAAACAGAAACTTTCCCATACGTGTGATACAACACACGTTTAAAAGCAGCTGCAGGCATGTGTGTGTAGGTCTGCAATCATGGGAGAACAGGTACTTCAATTTAAGCTGTAGATCATTCCAAGTGGTTGGGGCACTAAAACAAAAAGAGGCCAGTCACGTGTCCTATATGTTAGGATTCCAATCCAGCAGAGATTTAATATACAATGGTAAAGTCCCATCAATTTCCTTAAAAATAAACCTCCCCACCCGTCCCCTCTGTCCGCCTCCCCCTACTACCCCCTCTGCTCCTCTGTCTCCCCTTCTCCTCTGTAGAAGTCAGGCTTGGAGGAGGTGGACAGCATGCTGCGGAGGCCGAGGATCAGCGTGAAGGAGGTGTTGCTGGAGCTCGTTGCTGGAGGTCATTGTTTCCTGCAAGCAGTGGTGCAGGTCAAGTACTTACATTCTTTAAGGGTTAGGGTTAGGGTTAGGGTTAGTAAAAGTATAAATACTGCAATGTAGAAATACTCTGTTACAAGTAAATGTCCGGTTATTCCAAATTCGCGTAAAAGTACGAAAGTATTTGGTATCAAAATGTACTTAAAGTACCAAAGTAGAAAGTAGTCGTTATACAGAATGTCGCGTTTCACAAGTTTTCAAATGTATACAAATCTTTAAAAAAAGGCAGATCTACAAGCTCGCAATGCTTCGCATCGCGACGCATGGTGAGCTTGTTGATCGTCTATTTTCAAATGGTCGAAATGTATATGGGCTGAAGTGGTTAATGTATGTTTTGTGATAATAATCAAAATCTACAAAGTAACTAGTAACTCAAGTTTTCTAATAATTGTAGTGGAGTAAAAGTACAATATTTGCCTCTGCGATGTAGTGGTAAAAGTACTGGAAATTTAAAATACTCAAGTAAAGTACAAATACCTCAAATTGTATTTTAATACAGTACTTTCCACCACTGCCTGCAAGTAAGGAATACTGTCAACCTGTCAGAATGAAATGGACACTACCTCCATTATCACTATAGGGACGGGTATCGTTGGGATTTTATCGATTCGGATTTGGATTGCATTTGGATTGCATTGCAATTCAGGGTGATTATGGCACCTCGGTTCCGCGTCGGTGGCTAATCACCCTGTCTGTGATTTCTTTATCAACAATGACCACCTAGCCATTCATTATCCCTTGCATGATCACTGTTTGTCGAAGTTGTCGTCAGGTTGGACTTGGACTTTTTGCTTCTCCTCATAGACATAGACCTACCTGTGGATTATAGAGCACCGAAGTCCTGACGTCACTCGCTCATCCCTGGTTCACAGAAGTTCTCTCTATGGAGAATAACATTGGGTCATCTTAAAATCGTCTCATATAAGAATTGTGGTCCAAAAATAAACAAACTGTCTCGGCGATATTGTCTCTGTATCGTTTAAGTTTAAGTACCTGTTTTGCAGTGACCTATATATTTTGGTTAAAGCCTGCTTCTGTGGCCTTTGGCATGAAAACCACAGATAGGAACAGTGCTGTGCAGGAGGAGAGGTTAGGTGAACTCAGGCTGCCACGTCGGTCCTCATCATCCTCAACCGAACATGTGGATTATCCCTTTATAGAGTATATATTAATAGAGACGTCACTGGATTTCTCCTCCCATCCACTTGCATTAAGCGCATGAGGCGCATGAGGCGATTTCACTCCGGGTAGGAACAGAGTGCATTCTGGGATGGATTGGGCCAAACACATGAACGCGCTGGCCGTTGACTATCATTGTGCCATTTGCGCGCGTTCACGTATGAAACATAGCGTTCACGTGTCATTGCCCCAATAACATGAACGTGCGCAATGATAGTCAACGGCCCAGCGCTGGCTCGAGCTGCAATACCAAATTCGGCCACTATGTCTATTTCGCCTCATAGCTGGGTCCCAATTCGTCCGAAATCAACAAGATCGTGCACTTGGTGACACGTTTTAGATTTTTGGCATGGTGTTAGGTATGGTTATAAGGTTTTCAAAAACCATCGCAAACGAAGTTGGCTCGCCCCTATAGTGGTCTGTTTGCAATGAATCTAAAATTAAAGTATATGTTTAAAAACCAAAATAATTGATAAAAGAGATTTTCCAATGGATTCTATTAGTATTGGGTATGGTAAATAACATAACAAATAACTTCTGGAATCATTTTCACGATGGTGTCCACGATGGCTGCCGTGAGCTTAAAATGCCTATAGACTGGGATTTAATATACAAAATCATAACATTTATGCACTTGGTGACAAGTTTTAGATATTTGGTATGGTGTTAGGTATGGGCATAAGGTTTTCAATAACCATCGCAAACGAGTTGGGCTCACCCCCTAGTGGTCCGTTTGCAATGAATCCTATGTTAAATAGGCCAGCATTGGATTCCTTGGAAACAGACCACTAGGGGGCGAGCCCAACTTGTTTGCGATGGTTTTTGAAAACATTATGCCCATACCTAACATCATGCCAAATATCTAAAACGTGTCACTAAGTGCATAATTTATATTATTTTTTACATATTAAATCCCAGCTTTATAGGCCTTTTGCAGCTATTGTGGACACAATCTTGAAAATGATTCCTTTCCAGAAGTTATTATTTCCTACATTTTTAGTATGTTATTTAGCATACCCAATACTAATAGAAAACATTGAACATTTTCTTTTATCAATTATCATGGTTCATAACCATATACTGGCCCATGTAATATTCGATTCATTGCAAACGGAGCCCAACTCGTTTGCGATGGTTTTTGAAAATCTTATGCCGATCCCTAACACCATTCCAAAAATCAAAAACTCAAAAACAAGTGCATAATTGTTATGATTTTTTTATGTATTAAATCCCAGTTTATAGGCTTTTTAAGATCACGGCAGCCACCGTGGACGCCATCTTGAAAACGATGCCTTTACAGAAATGAGTTTTCCCCAAATGTTTTGTATGTCATTTAGCATACCCAATACTAATATAATCCATTGGAAAAATCTATTGTATCAATTATTTTGATTTGTAACCATATACTGACCCATTTAATATTAGATTCATTCAGGTTTTTGAAAACCTTATAACCATACCTACCACCATGCCAAAAATCAAAAACAAGTGCACGATTTTTACGAATTGTGACCCAGCTATTAGGGTTTCCTCTCGGTGACGTCTCTATTATATTTATACTCTAAGGATTATCCTCACCGGACTGGTCCAGACTTTGTAACCATGATGGATTATAATGCTTTGTAACTTTCCTGAATCTTTGCAACATTATTTTACTGAGAATTAACCCTAACCCTAACCGGCATCTGGAGCGGCAGCCGCCGAACGTGCCGACACTGCCGCGAAACGGAGCGGCGGTGGAGTGACATAATCCCCCTCCATAAGCCCCTCCCCCCGGCAGCGCTGCGTCTGATTGCTGCTGCCGGAGAATGCACTCGCTTTTTCAATTCTGGGTTTTTTCAAAGGTTTTCACTGTCTTAGAGTGACAGGCTGATAGCCCTATTTGTCTGTAATACCAAGCTAAGGATAATTATACAACAGGTCATTTCGAGGAAGCAATCTGATTGGTAGAAACAGCCATCTAGCCGTGCTTCAAACGAGCATGATGGAACACCTAATCGAGAGTGCAGCAGACTCGGTGGCTAGGCTAGCTAGTTTATTTGGATATTTGTGGTCGTAATAGCTATATCTGTCATTAAAGTGATTATCTTAGTTTTAGGGGGCTTTAACGCCATTAATGCACTTCTGTGCTGCCTTTCTGCAGCATCGCAGGCGTGCATTAATGACGTTAAACCACCCCCTCTCGTGTAATATTGCTTAATTATACAACAGGTCGTTTCGAGGAAGCAATCTGATTGGTTGAAATGAGAGAGTTGATGAGAGTATGGATCATAGTATAATTGCTGGAATTAATTTGGTAAGTGAAGCATATTATTATTTTGTAAACAAAACCCACTTCCCTGAACCTGCATGTAGTATTTCAAGTTGTATAGCCTATAATACATTATACATTTTGTACGCAGTCACACAGTCACGCACGCACGCACGCACGCACGCACGCACGCACGCACGCACGCACACACACACACACACACACACACACACACACACACACACACACACACACACACACACACACACACACACACACACACACACACACACACGACAAGATGACAGGTCAGCTGGATTACATTACACAATACCTCTCCGGGTCCCCATTATCCCTGGACACAACATGTGCCTGTGAAGGTGTTGCCAATAGCTTAGGTCAAATTAGCCAAAATTCAACCTCACAATGTGTTGTGAGCTTAGATCAGCCATTTGTACAATTTTATTTTGTTTCACATTAGCCCAAAATGGGCACACTAGGGTTATACCTAAACACAAACTACAGTAGGCTAACATACAAATATTTAGCCATGTCAATATGGCAGCAATGACAGTATGCATGACAGCAGATGCATATAGCATACATACAGTATGAATCAGCATTCAGCAGCGACTTACTCACCATTTTGTTGACTTGCCTCAAGTTGCCTGTCATGTAAGGAAAACCACAGCTTTGTAGTTCAAGTCCAGTTCGTTCCTCTTTTTATAGGACACTGATTGGTACACACACACACACACACACACACACACACGCACACGCGCACAGTCCAGAGGCAGGTGCCATAGTGCCGGACTGGCCAGGCAGCGGAGAATTAAGAACACTCATGGCAGGGAGTCCTTGGCAGGGTAAGCATGACATTTATTCTCCATTTCTGGTGCACTTAAATAACTAGCCTACCTGTCGACATTTGTCCGGGGGAGCGTACTTCTATGCGATTCTGATTCATACACAAGGCACTCTGACTTTGGAGGATTCTTATTAAGATTAACTTAGCCCTGCAGGCTTGGTTCCGGTTCCCGCTGAAAGCTAACAGCATTCCCTCCGAATTCACTTAACTTGCTGCGCTGCACGCCTCCAATTACTGGCTTGCTAGCCCAAGTGCAACTGGAGAGCATTCACACGTCATTGTCTGCCTGTTGGAGTGTTGCCTGCATGGGGGGACCTGTGCGTGAGTGCGTGCGTGCGTGTGTGTGTGCAAGAAAGAGAGAGAGAGAGAGAGAGAGAGATTTCATTGTGATGAATGCACCTGAAAAGGTTCTTGTCTTGTAGATTTGACAACTGTCAATGAACTGGTATCTCACATAGATAGAAGTCCCTGACAGGTCTATAAGCAAATATACAATGACCGCTGTGTGTGTGTGTGTGTGTGTGTGTGTGTGTGTGTGTGTGTGTGTGTGTGTGTCAGAGCATTCATTAAAATAATTTGATGCATCGATTTCATTACCACAAGTGGATTCAAATTAGGAGAAGTCGAAAGTCGAAAAAATAAAGAAATTAAAAAATATATATATTTTCAATTGTTTTCCCCATATCATATCTTTGCTCTATGTGTGCGTGTGTACAGAATTCAAACTGTAGGATTGATTATTGTCACGGAGTTAAGGACAGAAGTCATTGATGGATTTATAATGAAGATAAAACCATTTAGTTGCATATAAAATGCAGAAGGGACAATTAATGTTTCACCAAAGATATAAAAGGACTGTATTATACTGAATTACTGAGCTACACAGGGCTATAACTATAAAAAATACTTTTGAGAAAGTACTCAAAGAGTACACATAATACTCAGCACCACAACTAGGCAGAGAGCCTATGACCAAGTTAACAATTAGCTTTAACAGGATTACTTTAAGCAGGAAATACTCTTTTAGAAAAATACCTTTAAGTAACCAATAAAAAGATGAGTCCACCAGAAGAAGGATTGTCGAGTCAGAACAATTATGGTTTAGTTAATTCATTTTCAGATCAGAGAGACAGGACAGATCCACACACAGCCAAATAAACTCTCCCCTGTACCACCAAAAGGGCACAGGGTAGTCTCTGACGAACAATTCATTTCAAAGGCATTAATACTGTAGAATACGTATTGTTGATACACATTTCATTGGCTGAATAGACAGTTAATTTCCACTATTCCACGCTGGCACTGCTCATTGGACCAGCACATAGATGATGAAACTGATATTGTGACAGCTTCATAGACCGGGAAAGCACTGAGGCTGGCGTTGCTATGGCAACCTGAAGATAACATTTCTTCCCGGCTAGCTGTGAACTCTTTACAGAGAGAAATGCTCCTATCTACTTTCTCACTAGGCATCAAGGTCAAATACATGCAGTGTTTATCCAAATAGACCTCTCAATATGCCAGCTAACTTTTGACTGCAGGGGACAGACAGTGAATTTTAACTTGGCGTCAGGCAACCCATAATATAAATGATATAATAATATAACGGATAATATAGGGCTGAGATGATTAGGCACGTGGATGGTGACATGACATAAATAGGATAAGGAGAACAACCCAGAGTAAACAGGCAGTAGGCTGATGATAAAACCGATGGTCAAAGGGCAAGATGAACACGGTCTGGGCCAAAAGGAAACATATTGACACCAGTCCACAAAAATACCAAAATAGCAGATCTACCAGATCTATCAACTCCATCACGTTTTGTGGATGAAGTGTCAAATGTGATCAATAATCAATAATCAATCTTCAGGGAATTAAATTTAAAATAATATAAGGGTCAATTGGGAGATGAGAAATAAAAATTAACTCTATATTAAGGATCAGGAGGGGAATAGAACCAGAATGGAAACCGTGGAACCAGGAACAATGAAAAATAAAAAATAGTTTTGACTTAAGACTAGGCAAACAATCACTCCTTATTTAGATGGTACTGTGGGAGAGAGACAGAATGACTTTTCTCTCTCGATCTTCGGTCTTCGGGGTTCCCAAGGAACTCAGCAATGTTGCAGCGTTCCTACACCGACGTTTAGTGTCATTTGACAACAAAGTTCTTTGTGGCTCATCAGAGCAGACACTGGATGGTTCTTCTTGGCTCGTTGTCGGAGCCGAATCTTCGCCCCGCCCCCCGGATGGGTGACATAACAGGTGACCCATAGGTGACAATCTCAGCCTATACTTTCTCATTGACAGATACTTGATCTCTGTGATTCAAACGGGAGAAAACGGCCGGAGATGCCCCTAACAGTTCTTATACCAAGCAGAGCTTGGAAAGGGGGACAGGGTAATTGATGATGTTATGTTTGTTGCGCTCCTGCGCCGATCGTAGCAGCTTCCGGGTGAGTCCATTAGTACCATAAAGGTCAAATATAGAATCAAGTCTATCCAGGGGAGGATATATGCCTAATCAAGTCAAACTCAAGGTGATGAAAACAAAATAATAAAATGAAATGGAAGGGGAAGATGTCCCTATTCTAAATATCTCAATGTAAGGTCAAGGGGTGGTTCGGGGATAATAAAGGTTAAATGTTTACAATGGAGGGATATTCCAAATTCAGAGGTAAAATATGAATCAAATCTAAAATAATAAAAATATGATGAGGTGGGATAATGAATCCTAATGGAAGGAAATTTAGATTGTCCAAAGATGGGATAATTCAGTTTACATAATCTATATAATGAAGCAGATCTGGGATCTGGAAAATGAATAGTCAAAATACCATATTAATCAATTGAGGGGAGAAGGAATGATCAAATGAATCCTAATACTAGGTAGGGAGGGGTAACAGCGTTTTAGCAAAATACAGTGTCTTAGTAAAGAAAAACATGGAAGAAAAACAGAAAACAATTATGTGTATGGTGAAACATGAGTGGAATTCTAATTTGTTCCCGATGGGAAATCTATGGGCAGATGGCCTAAGGCCTATACTGTTCTAGGGGGTCGGGCCTAATACTGTTTTTTAAACGGTTCTGAGTGGGTCGGGGTCTAAGGGCAAACCCTAAACTTAAGGGAAAAGGGATCTCGAGGTCGACAACACCATTCCTTCACTCTATTCTCCATCACTTTTTGTTGACCTCTAGATTACTCTGTCCCGGGTTTGTTCCTGACCACGAAACCACCAGAGATCCGTATCTGTGAGATAAGAACAGAAAGACAAAAAAAACAACAACTGGTGAATGAAATGAAACAACAATTATAAACAATTCATCAACAGGGTAAACATCCACAGGGTATAGTTTTAAAAAAAAAATTGAAAATGACTGTTCTACCAACCGCGCATGTTACACAGCCAATGGTGAAAGTAGGGCGTGTAGGTAGACAGGGAGACAGAGAAAACAATAAAACGATATCTCGAGTAGAAAACAAAGTATATAGACGAAGATTTGCCCAAAATGGGGCGCAGAATCGTTTATATGTTCTGCATAGGATGGGACGCCTTCTGTGCGCCTAAATGCGCAGTGAATACAGACAACTTGTGTCCCGTATATCACTCTGGGATTTAACTTAAATCAAGACCCCCTTCCCATGTAGTCCGGTGCCTAGTACGACCCAGGGGTCGCACACTGTCCCCTGCGCGTAATTGTCTCAGCTACTGACACACGCAGGTTAGCCAAGGTCAAGATAGACCGAAATTGACCATGATTTGTACACATCAGGTCTCAGAGAGATAGAGTAAAAAGTTCAAACCAAAAAAAATCCAAAAAAATCTAAAATAACAGGAATAAAATGTCTTGGGAAAGAATGGTTGACACCACTCAAAAAAATTGAAATGAAATAATAACAAAATAATAAATGAATGAAATCAATAAGGGGATTGGTTGAAATCAATAATAAATGGTCATGATAATGGGCCTTTAAATGTTCATGGGGTCCTATCTAAAAATGAAAAACCATGGCACGGCCACTAGGCAATTATAAAGTGTATGAAATGATGATAAATGGCGGAACACGGAGCCTGACAGATAAATAAATCAATAATCAATAGTCGTCACGCATCCCTAATATTATCCTGTCATACTCTTCCAAAATAAGTGTTTCACCCACACGCACTAACACGGACAAACACATATGCACGCACACACGCACGAACGCATGCACACACACACATAGACAAGAGCAACATATCCGCCCACAGGACAAACGTACTCACTCAGTCACTCTAAATACAAATAAAATGAATATACAATATATGAAGGTGACATTGAACAAATGGTACGTTACATACACACCCACATCATTCAACTATTAAAAGAAGAATAACTGTTCTACGGGACAACACACCCATCCATCCAAACACAAGACAGTGAAATACACACCTACGCACGAACACGCACGCAGACAGACAGAGAGGAGAGAAGGAGAGAGAACAGATGGAGCCATGCGTTTTAACACGCACGCACACGCACGCACTCAGTCCCTTAAGCAGACCGAGAGGGAGAGAGAAGGAGAGCCTGTTGCTCTCCTCCCTAAATTCCTTAGATAAGGAGCCTACACACTCTAAAATCATTAGTGTCATAAAAACCGAACACTACTATAAGGTACAATGTAAAAGGGGTGATAAAAAAATAAATAAAAATGTAATCAAATGGTGAAAGGGATCACAGACCTTTTACGGTATAAAAAGAACCTACTCTACTCCCGCTCCCCCGTCGAGGTTTGAGAGAAAGAAGACTATAAAAGAAGTAACATCTATGGATTCTTACAGCGATATATCAACAAGGGTGTCCTACGAATGATAACCGTATGCTGAAAGGCATAAATACTATAAATAGATAAGAAATCGAAGCAGATAGATAAAATGAAATTAGGACGCAGCGCCCGCGGAGCGTTGCCTCCTGAAAATAAAAGTGGAGGAAAATAATGTGACTGAGACATGTTCAGGGATTAAGTCCCAGACATGAATGTACGGCAATAAATTATAATAACAGTATAATCTATGAAAGTAACAGAAAGGTAAATTACTTAACTTCAGAAAAGCAAGCAGCTGAGAATCAGGCAGGCAGGAGGTGGTCCCGGACAGGGTCCACCGAAGCGGAGAGGAACCGTCGTACGGACAGACGATCCAGGAGGGAGGGGGGGGAAATCTGTGGAGGACCGTTCAAGCTTCATGCTTCGTCCGTTCGTCCACAGATCCGCGGCTTGTATGTTCCCAAAAATGGGGAGGATCGGTTCCAGAACTGAACATGCATCGACAAAACCACTGCTCCAAAAATATGACTATGGACTTTGTTCTTCCGGCAGAAAATAAATAAAAAAATTGGGGGGATGGTTCCTTTTGTCGGAGGTGCTAATTAAATAAATTAGACTTATACTCAGAAAAAGCCGGTTCGAAATGGACCAATTTGATGGATTTATAATGAAGATAAAACCGTTTAGTTGCATATAAAATGCAGAAGGGACAATTAATGTTTCACCAAAGATATAAAAGGACTGTATTATACTGAATTACTGAGCTACACAGGGCTATAACTATAAAAAAATACTTTTGAGAAAGTACTCAAAGAGTACACATAATACTCAGCACCACAACTAGGCAGAGAGCCTATGACCAAGTTAACAATTAGCTTTAACAGGATTACTTTAAGCAGGAAATACTCTTTTAGAAAAATACCTTTAAGTAACCAATAAAAAGATGAGTCCACCAGAAGAAGGATTGTCGAGTCAGAACAATTATGGTTTAGTTAATTCATTTTCAGATCAGAGAGACAGGACAGATCCACACACAGCCAAATAAACTCTCCCCTGTACCACCAAAAGGGCACAGGGTAGTCTCTGACGAACAATTCATTTCAAAGGCATTAATACTGTAGAATACGTATTGTTGATACACATTTCATTGGCTGAATAGACAGTTAATTTCCACTATTCCACGCTGGCACTGCTCATTGGACCAGCACATAGATGATGAAACTGATATTGTGACAGCTTCATAGACCGGGAAAGCACTGAGGCTGGCGTTGCTATGGCAACCTGAAGATAACATTTCTTCCCGGCTAGCTGTGAACTCTTTACAGAGAGAAATGCTCCTATCTACTTTCTCACTAGGCATCAAGGTCAAATACATGCAGTGTTTATCCAAATAGACCTCTCAATATGCCAGCTAACTTTTGACTGCAGGGGACAGACAGTGAATTTTAACTTGGCGTCAGGCAACCCATAATATAAATGATATAATAATATAACGGATAATATAGGGCTGAGATGATTAGGCACGTGGATGGTGACATGACATAAATAGGATAAGGAGAACAACCCAGAGTAAACAGGCAGTAGGCTGATGATAAAACCGATGGTCAAAGGGCAAGATGAACACGGTCTGGGCCAAAAGGAAACATATTGACACCAGTCCACAAAAATACCAAAATAGCAGATCTACCAGATCTATCAGTCATTCTTTCCTGTTCTGTCCTGTTTCTGGTTTAGCTTTACGAGCGGGACGCATGAATCTCTCTGTCTCCGGTAAGTGCGGGTTGTTGTTTATTTGCATGGCTCAGAAAATAAGTAACAAACTAACGTTGAGTTAGTGAGAACGAGAACGTTATCGAGTTGTTGGAGGAGGAGGAGGAGGAGAAGGTTCACGTCGTGAATGTGGAAGGTAATAGCAGATTGTATTCTTGTGATGTACTAACTGCTGCTGGCTGCTATAAATGTTAATATAGACCATATGTCTTCTATTGTGTTCTGAAGGTCGGCCTGCTGTACTGCCACTAGTGTTATATTTTGTATTGTGTTCTCGGGCCGCTGTGCTGCGCTCCGCTGTGTGCCAATTATGCCCCCTCTCCTGTTGTGTTCTCTTTTCTGGTCTGTGTACCAGTGTGCGGCGCACACTTGCATGTGTGCCTGCACTGTTTAGTATTTACTATTACATTTTTATGTTTAGATAATCAGCGCTTTGCCATATGATACATAGTTTACACTGTGCCATATTGGAGAGGCCACTGTGTGTGCAGTGCTTTGTTTGACATGCTCCATATTTGAGCGTGCGCACCTCCACCCGCCCCCCTGTTAAAGTCCCCCCGTCATAAAACGGTGCATCGACTTGGAAAAATCTCAACTCGTTAATGCCCTAGTGTGTGTTGTGTTGTGTTGTGTTGTGTTGTGTATCAGGCTGGGTCTGGACTTAAAGGTGTAGTGAAACGGAAATGGTGGACATTTATTGTGAAGTTTCAAGTTGAAACACCGCTATGAAGTTTCTGAACCAATCAGAGCGTCGCATCCCTTCAGGGGATGGGACGGTAGCTAGGGGCCGTAGCTATGCATGAGCTATGCTACGCAGGACAGCGTGTGGATGTTTGTTTACAAATCAGATAGTCGTCCAGCTTTACCAGTTTACTCTTATGTGGCTTATTTCTACCCTATAATGTTTTCAGATAAATTTTTTAGCGTGATGATTAAGTTGAAACCGAGTAATACACTCCCTGGATGTTATCTTGAATGGGAATAAAAACGGAAGATGTCTGTAATCAGTAGCAGCTGTGCAGCCTGTGCTGGACGGATGCGGAGATATGGGGAATTAAACGGGTGAGCTTCATTTGTATTGGCTTTTATCGATGTTGGCCTCGACACGTCATCACGCAGCACGTTTTCGTTTTCAGGAAGTAATAAAAAATATATTTTTATGGACGTTTGATATAAAAACACACAAAAATGAGAATTTTCTCATTTTTTTGGCATCCATTGTTAGGTATGACCATATGATGACCACGGATATGGTCTAAAAGTGTGAAAAACGTATTTTTCATTTCACTACACCTTTAAGGCCAGGACAGGAGCCAGAATGACAGCTACCAGGCCTTTTGTTAGGCGAGACATGTAAACAAGAAATTATTGTTGAGTTATTGTTTAGAGGCAAGGAAAACTACAAGAGCTTTGTGCGTTAATAAAGTTTACTGAGCAATTGTTTGCAAAAAGATATAACACAGCGTGTCCAAGACAAGTACAGCTTGTTTGCATAATGAACATCCGGGGCACATGAATATGACGTCATCAGTAATGTATTCAGCCAGGTAATGACATTACACCACATCCCCCTTAATTACTAAGGTTTGAAAAGACCCAAAGCTGTAATCACTTTTCAAATCACAAAAATGTAGTTAAACCCTGAACATCAGATTAATCAGAATAATCATACATGAACTCAAGTCACATTCCACACGCACACACATGCATGCACGCACGCACGCATGCACGTAGGCGCACAGTGACACACAGTCCAGAGGCAGGTGCCGCAGTGCCGGCCAGGCAGCAGAGGATTAAGAACACTCATGGCAAGAACACTCATGGCAGGGAGTCCTTGGCAGCGTGAGCCTGGCTTTTATTCTCCATTGCTGGTGCACTTAAATAATAACTACCTGTAAACATTTGTCCCGGGGAGCGGGCTTCTATGCAATTCTGATTCATACACAAGGCACTCTGACTTTGGAGGATTCTTATTGAGATTAAGACAGCCCTGCAGGCTCAACTTTGTGAGAGCTCTTGCTCTGTGTCTCTCATCGAAACACGTTGCATCCATGAGTCGCTTCTCCCGCTCCTTGTGCTGAAGGGCCTGCAGGTCTGGCAGAGCTGGTTTCAAACTCTCAGGAAGGATGGGTAAGGTGGTGCGAAGATGACATCCCATGAGCAACTGGGCAGGGCTGTAGCCGTTACTCAGGGGAGTGGCCCTGTAGGCCAGGAGGGCAAGATAAGGATCTTTGGCCTTTTTGATCAACTGTTTGGACGGCACGCTCCGCCTCACCTATGCCTGCGGGTACTTAGGGCTGCTGGTCACGTGCACGAATCCATAGTCAGCTGCAAACTGTTTCATCTCATGTCCCGAGAACTGAGGGACATCACGTCTGTGGACCTAGTCGGGCTGAGTTGTGCTATTTCCACAAATCTGTAAAAATAATCAACCACTAGCAGATCTCTCAGGGTGAATAGATCCTAACTTCTGCCAGGGCCCGGCCGGGAGTTTGGTTGGCAGCAGATGTTCTCTGGGGTTAACCCTTTCTTTGATGCACTCTGCAGTTGAGCACTAGCTCTCTTATTTGACCGCTCAGTCCAGGCCACCACACTGTCTGACCTGCACGTTCTCTGCACTTAACTACCCCCTGGTGCCCCTCATGTATCTTGTCGAGAACATGATTTCTCATGTTGGCAGGTATCACTAACCTCATTCCACGCAGGAGCTGTTACAACTGCTGTGTGTGTAGGCCTACAGGCTACAGCCCTACACTATCTTCCATCTCTCCGCTCATCTCTGTCGAGAATGCAACTATAGCCTACTTGGACTGTGTCTGTTTAGAATGGTATAGAGCCTTCAGACGTCGGAGTTGATTGATTTCCAGCTTATTTTGTGGCTAGTAACTAATAACCCTTATGGTCTGAGTCGTCTCGTCTTTATACTATTTATTATTAATTCAGCTTCCACATTTTACCCTCAATGTACCCTCCTGCAATGGAAATTAAATATCTATATACAATGAAAAATATTAAGAGTACATGGCATGCAAGCCATTTAAAATGTTAAATAGGCTAATGTGGAATTTTACGCAGGTGGTTCCAAATGATGAATTGATTACATCACTAGCAAAATACGTGAAACTGGATCAACTCAATTAGCTGGAGCGGAGCGGAGCTGGTCCGACTCTGACTTGAAGCACACTAAACTGACCAGCACAGCTTCAAGTTTAAACCATAATGGCATGTAGGCAGGGACGCTTTTTGGGTAGTGCGGACGGCTTATAAATGTTAACAATCACTTTCCATCTCAGACCTAAGTTTTGCTTACATGTTTATATATTTCACATTTAGTAGTAGGCCTATAGGCTATAGCCTACTCACTGACAATGCGTGTCTGCGTCATCTATCAAGTAGCGCACTACGTGGTGGTCAAGTGGATGGTGTGCGACTGTGCGTAGGGCAGTGCAGTGTGGTGGTGGGAGACTTGAAAGACACAAAGTCGAGTCGTAAAGGAAAAAAAAGAAGAGTTCAAAGCCTCGCTGAGTTTAATATGATAAACATTACAAAACCATCGATCCAACCGCGCCCCAATCAGCCACGGGGCCCTGCGTTAAAACTGATCTAGACGGTATTATCAAGACATGATTGCATCCAATAACACCTAATGGCCTGTGTAACCGCTCCTATCCAGCAGAATAACAAACGCTCCAACTGATATCTCGAGGTTATTTATTTCCCCAAGACAACGTGAAAAACTGCAACACAAAACATAATATCCTTTTAAACACATTGAATTAAACATGAAATATTAATGTCCTTGTTATCAGTCAATCATGCTGTCCTTTGAAATGTCAATGAATCATGAAATGTCCGTATTATATAAACAAACAATGAAATGTACACAAACAATTAAACGATTGACAGAATTACAACACTGTTTACAGACAAAGACAATAACATGTAACATACCGTGTGCGCCTTCTGCAGATTATTTTAGGAGATCTACGTTATCTTATCTTATATTCTTTATTTAAGGACACTCTTTTTAGACGTTGGAAGAGCTCCTTGCACCACTGAAACTCAGCTTGTTCTGACTCAGAGCCTTAGAAAAGACAGAGTTCTGCAAACTCCGTTGACTTCATGGGGCCTGCGTAATGGCGGCTTCTAGCGCTACTGGGGACGCCGATTAGGGACAGTTCCTGAACCGGATGTTGACAGACTGCATGGATCCGAATGGCTCCGTCTTTTTGGCAAATCTAGAACTTCCTGTTTGAGAGCTAGCAAATTTAAAGGTGTAGTGAAATGAAAAATACGTTTTTCACACTTTTAGACCATATCCGTAGTCATTATGGTCATACCTAACAATGGATGCCAAAAAAATGAGAAAATTCTCATTTTTGTGTGTTTTTATATCAAACGTCCATAAAAATATATTTTTTATTACTTCCTGAAAACGAAAACGTGCTGCGTGATGACGTGTCGAGGCCAACATCGATAAAAGCCAATAAAAATGAAGCTCACCCGTTTAATTCCCCATATCTCCGCATCCGTCCAGCACAGGCTGCACAGCTGCTACTGATTACAGACATCTTCCGTTTTTATTCCCATTCAAGATAACATCCAGGGAGTGTATTACTCGGTTTCAACTTAATCATCACGCTAAAAAATGTATCTGAAAACATTATAGGGTAGAAATAAGCCACATAAGAGTAAACTGGTAAAGCTGGACGACTATCTGATTTGTAAACAAACATCCACACGCTGTCCTGCGTAGCATAGCTCATGCATAGCTACGGCCCCTAGCTACCGTCCCATCCCCTGAAGGGATGCGACGCTCTGATTGGTTCAGAAACTTCATAGCGGTGTTTCAACTTGAAACTTCACAATAAATGTCCACCATTTCCGTTTCACTACACCTTTAAGACAACCGGTTGCTTTCAGAATAAAAGCGTCATTAATTAAATAATTATTACATTACATTATTAGTATTATTATTACATTACAGTTATGGTGAAGACACACATTATGTTTCTGTGTAAAAATAAGTAATTAAATAACGTAAAAAAGTTATCTAAATGGATAAATGCCCAAGTCCATGCACTGGAGTGCCCAAGTCCATTCACTGGAGTGCATGGACTTAATAAAGTGGACGCTGGACAAAAATCCCTTCTATGTTTCGACTAGTGTGACATATGCACGCGTCCGGGGAGACCTCCTCTACAACACCACACTGTCCGCTAAGCAGCAGAGGTGTAAAACAAAAATTGGCATGCCATACAGCGAGGTGAAAGGTCAAAAAGTGGACTAAAATACGATAGAATATAAAAGAATACAGACAAGGCTTTGAAAGTTACAAAAAAATACCTTTTAATTAATCATTGCTAATATAACAGTGTACACTTTCAATGGAAAGAAAAAGGCATACAGTTTACAACTTTTTTACGTTATTTAATTACTTATTTTTACACAGAAACATAATGTGTGTCTTCACCATAACTGTAATGTAATAATAATACTAATAATGTAATGTAATAATTATTGAATTAATGACGCTTTTATTCTGAAAGCAACCGGATGTCTTAAATTTGCTAGCTCTCAAACAGGAAGTTCTAGATTTGCTAAAAAGACGGAGCCCCCCAGGCTGTCCCTAATCAGGCTCTCCATGAGAGCGCAGCTGTGCGCCCGAGCGCTTCCGGGATCACGTGACCGGGCTGTTCTGTGCCCCCTCAATAACGCAACTCTTCTATTATATGGCTCTGTTCTGACTGAGCTTAGCTCACACAGGTGCAATCAATGCTGCTTCACTCTAATCACAGGGCTCTGCACCTACATGCCCTCAACAGGCCATAATGAACTGAGCAATAAAATACAAGGCAACACACACACAATACAAACTATACAATATGTTACCCAAAACAAAAATACATACAATGTTCATATTATACATTATTTTAGAAAGGCAAGTAATAAAATCAAATATTACAAAATACCCATTGCTGGGACAGCTACACCCTGAATGTGTGAATCACTTACCTTGCTGCTCGTTTTCAGAATAATTAATCCAATTAAGGTTTGTCATATTATGGTTTAAAGTAGGCATAAACTTTAGCTGGTCAGTCAGTGTGTGCAGAGTGAGAAGCAGCAGTGCTCTGCAGCCTCTGCTGATTAAATTGATATGACCTATAGATATGTCATATATTTATTTATAGCTACGTTTTATTTGCATGGGAGATTTTTGGCAATATAGTGCTGTG